>NC_069699.1:3030303-3333333 GCF_023699985.2 Odocoileus virginianus
ATGATAATGAGAAGTGGCAAGATAACGATAATGTTTACCAATATTTGATTCATTCATTTGAATGTATAGTTTCAAGTCTGGAAGGCTAATATCCCTGATATATGCTTTCTCCTTTCACACAGGCCAGCATGTTCTTAACCTCAGAGCAAACCAAATGCTCAGAGCAGCCAACCCCACACAGACACATATGCACACGCTGAAGTCGATTTACTTTGAGCCAGCAGCACCCCCAAAAGCGTGTGGAGAAACCAGCTAGATATTTCTATCAGAGGCCCAGCCCTGGGCTAACTTTCCAGCTAACTATGAGGGGAAAGGAGAAGCCAACAGTATGTAATTAAAGAAACCTATGATTTACACATTAGCAAGCACGGCAATGCAACCCGCAGAGAGGAGAAGAAAATTGTGGCCAGCTAATAACTGTCAGTACTTATTAAGGCTAAAGAAACAACCGATGAAACAAATCTAATCCTTTCCCAAATGGTATGGGGCAATTATATTTGGCATGAGTTCCATGGGGAAAATGTAGCTTTAGAAATATAAAGAACTGAGAAATGAGAGGAAGAGGGCCAGCTGAAGATACAAGGAAAACATTTATCAGATATATCACAGGCAAGGGAAAGGACAATGGTGAAAAAAAGGAGACTTTGGAGGCCATGGGGAAAGAGGGGAAAAAATGAAATATGCCTTTTTAACCTCAGCATTCATTCCAGAAGATGACAGAAAAATTTAAATTTCAAAGTCATCCACAAGAACTTGGAGAATAACCTTGATGGAAGATTTCTAGCAGCATTACAGAGACCTTTAATGCCCCAAATCAAAAGAAACAGATTTGAACAGTCCCTTGAAGCATGTATTTCTTTCCTGATGATAACTTTGTTAAACACTGACTTTTTACTAGAAATGATGAAACAAACATTATTTCTGCCTTCAAGAAGTTTCCATGAAGTGGAAAGTCTAGACACACCTGAACACACACTCCAGCAGTCATGAACACAAAAGTCCTTGTCTCATTGAGTTCTCTTGAGTTTAGATTCCAAATGCTCTGCTTAGGAGGAGAAAGGGTGATCTTGGGCAAGATGCTGCTCCCCCTTGAACCACTGGCTATTGGTCTTTAAAGTGGAAATGCTAGTGTACATATATAACTCAAGGCTGCTGGGAGAACTAAATATGAGAATGCCCACATCATAAATATATTACTGCAGAAGGTCATGCTTAGGGACAATGTCAGCGACATTCAGGTGGTCCGTGTGCTTTCCTAGCTTCCCCTCTGCTTCTCTCTTTACCCCTTAGGTGCAAAATTATTGAGCAAATGACAACAATGAATAACATTCCTGGGCTTGAAGAGCTCATGGTAGAGAAGAAGAAATAGAATTGTAAAACATTTCAGTGCAATGCACTAAGTTCTGTGTCAAGATGAGTCCAAGCTACTGGAGGAGAATCAAGGATAATATTCTTGATTCTGAGCAAGGAAATGCAATGTAAAATCTAATGGTGATAGAAGCATTCAAGAAGGGCTGTCCAGAGGCAGGGGCAGTCCTGATAAGTTTAGAACCTCCAAAAGGACCTAGTCTTAATCATTGTCTCACCCCTAGTTTCTAGCATGATGCTTGGTGTGTAGTTCAAAGTTAATAAATTGGAGAATAAATGGATAAATGAAGGCACAGGGCAAGGACAGATAGAAAATTGAATTCTTGAGAACAATACTACGAATCATGGGCTAAGCATCAGAATAACTACAGGAGATTCTAACACCATATTTTAGGGATGGGGTAAGGGACAGTACTTTTTAATAAATCTTCACAAACAATTCTGTTATCCATGCTTGAAAGGGATGGTGCTATGTGTTGAGGTCCAGTAACATAAGACATCTTGTTATCAGCAGATAATCAAGTATTAAGCAAGGACGAGGCAAGATAGTAGTGCAGAACAACATAGCTCACACCTTCTTATAGAAACACCCAAATCAGAACTGACTGCTGAATCATCACCACCACCACCAGAACATTGAAACCCACCAAAAATGATGCCCGTATCCAAGACAAAGAAGACGGCACAAGGAGACAGCAGTAGGGGTGCAATCAGGATTAAATCAAATCCTATGCGTGCCATGGGAGCAAGCAACAGACTGGAGAGCAACTGAACCACAGAAGTTCTCCCACAGGAGTGAGAGCTCTAAGCTCCACACTGAGCTCCCCAGCCTAAGGGTCTGGCAATGGGAGGATGCCCTCCACAGAGACTGGCTTTGGAGGCCAGCGATGATCGACTGCAGGAATTCCACAGGCCTGGGGGAAACAGAAACTCAACTCTTGGAGGGTGCACACAAGGTCTTGTGCACAATAGAAGCCAAAGGATAAAAGCAGCAACCTCATAAGAAAGAGCTGAATTGACCTGTGAGTGTTAGAGGGTCTCCTCTGGAGGTGGAGGGCAACTGTGGCTTACTGTACGGACAAAGACACTGGCAGGGCTGGTTCTGGTGAGTGTACACTGGCACAGACTCTATGGGAGGCTGCCATTTCTGACCAAGACCTGGCCCCACCCGAAAGCCTGTGGATCCCAGGCTGGGACATCTCAGGCCAAACAACCAGTAGAGTAGGAACACAGCCCCGCTCACCAGAGGCAGGTTGCTTAAAGTCTTTCTCAGTTCATAGTCATCTCTAAATATGCTACTTGCCATGGCGCTGCCAACCAGAGGGACAAGATCCAGCTCCACACACTAGCAGGAAAGTGACAGTCCCTTCCGCCAGGAAGCCTCATCCACCAGGGGGCAGATGACAGAAGCCAGAAGACCTACAACCCTGCAGCCAGTGGAGCAGAAACTGCAACCACAGGAAGCTACACACAGTGAGGCGGCAGAAAAACATGCCCAGATGAAGGGACAAGATAAAACCCCAGGAGCATCGCGAAAGTGGAGGCAGATAGTCTGCTTCAAAAAGAACTAGAGTAGCGATAGTAAAGATGATCCGTGATATTGGAAAAAGAATGGAGGGACAGATCAAGAATATATAAGAAATGTTTAACAAAGACCTAGAAGAACTAAAGAACAAACAGACAGAGATGAACAATATAATACCTGAAATTTAAAAACAAAAATCACTGGGAGGCATCAATAGCAGAATAAGTGAGGCAGAAGAATGAAAAAGTGAGCTACAAGACAAAATGGTGGGAACTACTACCCTAAAACACAATAAAGAAAAAAGAATGAAGTGAAATGAAGGGAGTTTAAGAGACCACTGGAACAACATTAAATGTGACAACATTTGCATTATAGGAGTACCAGAAGGAAAAAGAAGAAAGGACTTGAAAAAATATTTGAAGAGATAATAGCTGAAAACTTCCTTAACATGATAAACAGTCACCCAAGTCCAGGAAGCACAGAGAGTCACAGGCAGGATAAATGCAAGGAAGAAAATTCCAAAACACAATAAACACATTGGCAAAAATTAAAAATAAAGAAAAATATTAAAAGTAACAAGAGAAAAGCAACAAATAATGTACAAGGGAATTCCCATAAAGATATCATCTAATTTCTCAGCAGAATATCTGCAGGTCAGAAGGGACTGGCATGATATATTTAAAATGAAGAAAGGGACGAACTTACAACCAATAATACTCTACACAGCAAGGCTCTTGTTCAGATTTGATGGAGAAATCAAAAGCTTTACAGACAAGCAAAAGCTAAGAGAATTCAGCACCACTTTGAAGCAAATATTAAAGGAACTTCTCTAAGTGGAATAGAAAAGGCTACAAACAAGCAAATTATGAATGGGAAAATTTACTGGTAAAGGTAAATACACAGTAAAAGTAGGAAATCATCTGCACACAATTATGATGTCAAAACCAGAAATTGTGAGAAAAGGCAAGTACAAATGCAGGATATCAGAAATGCATTTGAAATTAAAAGACCAGCAACTGAAAACAATCTTTTCTGTATATATAATGCTATAGCAAAACCTCATGGGAACCACAAATTGAAAATCTACAATAGATGGAAACACAAAGAAGAAAAATGAATCCAAACAGAACACTAAAGTTCGTCATCATACCAAAAATAAGAAAATAATAAATATAATAAAAATAAGAGAATAAAAGAGGAAGGGAAAAAGAAACATTTACAAAACCATATCTAAAACAATTGACCAACAGCAATAAGAACATACATATTGGTAATTACCTTAAATGTAAATGGAGTAAATGCTCCAATCAAAGACATAGATCGGATGAATGGATACAAAAACAAGATGCATACATACGCCATCTATAAGAAACCCATTTCAGACCAAAGGACACATACTAAATGAAAGTGGGGGGACAAAAAAATATATTTCATTCAAATGGAAATTAAAAGAAAGTAGGAGCAGCAATATTCATCTCAAACATAATGGACTTTACAATAAAGACTCTTACAAGACACAAGGAAGGACACTACATAATGTCAAGGAATCAATCCAAGAAGGAGATATCACAGTTGTAAACATTTATGCACCCAACATAGGAGCATCTCAATACAAAAGGCAAATACTAATAACTGTAAAAGGAGAAATAAATACCAAAACACAATAATAGTGAGAGACGTTAATACCCCACTTACACCAATGGACAGGTCAGATAATCAGTGAGGAAGTACAATCCTTAAATGACACACTAGGCCAGATAGACTTGATTGACATTTATAAAGCATCATCCAAAAACTTCATCCAAAAGCAGCGGAATACACTTTCTTCTCAAGTGCTCATGGAACATTCTCCAGGATCAGCCACCTTCTGGGTCACAAAGCAAGCCTTGCAAATTTAAGAAAACTGAACTCATATTAAATGTCTTTTCTGACTGCAAGCCTGTGAGACTAGAAATCAACTACAAGAAAAAATTAAAAACAGAAAAAGCCACAAACACATGAAGGCTAAACAATATGCAGCTAAACAACCAATGGATCACTGAAGAAATCAAAGAGGAAATAAAAAAATACCTACAGACAAATGACAATGAAAGCAAGTTTATAGTGAGAACCCAAAACCTACAGCATGCAGCAGAAGCAGTTGAAAGGAAATTTTACAGTGATACAAGCTAACCTCAGAAAACAAGAAAAATCTCAAATAAACTACCTAAACTTACACCTAAACAAACTAAAGAAAGAACAAACAAAACACAAAGGTATTAGAAGAAATCATAAAGATCAGAGCAGAAATAAATGAAATAGAGATGCAGAAGACAATAGAAAGGATTAATGAAATGAAAACTTGGTTCTTTGTAAACAGAAACAAAATTAGTAAACCTTTAGCCAAACTCATTAACAAAATACAGAAAAGAGCTCCAATCAACAAAATTAGAAATGAAAAGGAAGAAGTTACAGTATACACCACAGAAACACAAAGAATAACAAGAGACTACTACAAGCAACTATATGCCAATAACATGGACAATCTGGAATAAATGAACAAATTATTAAAAAGTTACTATATCCCCCAGGTTGGAAGGTGTCCTATACGCTACTGGGAAAGAGCAGAAGGCAATCACTAATATCTACAGAAAGAAAGAAGTGGTCAGGCCAAAGTGAAAATGATGCTCAGTTGTGGACGTGTCTGGTGGTGAAAGTAAAGTCAGATGATACAAAGAACAATATTGCATAGGAACGTGGAATGTCAGTTCTATGAATCAAGATACATTGGACGTGGTCAAACAGGAGATGGCAAGGGTGAACATCAACATTTTAGGAAATAGTGAACTAAAATGGATGGGAATGGGTGTATTTAATTTAGAAGACCATTACACCTACTACTGTGGGCAAGAATCCCTTAGAAGGAATGTACCAGCCCTAACAGTCAACAAAGGAGCTTGAAATGCTATTACTTGGATGCAACCTCAGAAATGACAGAATGATCTCAGTTTGTTTCCAAAGCAAACAATTCAAATCACAGTATTCCAAGCCTATGCCCCCACCACTGATGCTGGAGAAGCTGAAGTTGACTAATTCTATGAAGACTTAAAGACCGTCTAGAACTAATGCCAAAAAACGATGTCCTTTTCATAAGGGATTGGAATGCAAAAGTAGGAAGTCAAGGGAATGAAAGTCGCTGTCACGTCCGACTCTTTGTGACCCCATGAACTATACAGTCCTTGGAATTCTCCAGGCCAGAATACTGGAGTGGTAGCATTTCCCTTCTCCAGGGGATCTTCCTGACTCAGGAATCAAACCGGGGTCTCCTGCATTGCAGGCGGATTCTTTACTGAATGAGCTATAAGAAAGTCAAGAGATACCCAGAATAATAGACAAGTTTGGCCTTGGAGTACAAAATGAAGCAAAGTTTAACAGAATTTTGTCAAGAGAACACACTGGACATATCAAACACCCTTTTTCTTTTTTTTTTCATTTATTTTTATTAGTTGGAAGCTAATTACTTTACAATATTGTAGTGGTTTTTGCCATACATTGACATGAATCAGCCATGGATTTACATGTGTTCCCCATCCCGATTCCCCCTCCCACCTCCCTCCCCACCCCATCCCTCTGGGTCTTCCCAGTGCACCAGCCCTGAGCACTTGTCTCATGCATCCAACCTGGGCTGGTGATCTGTTTCACCCTTGATAGTATACTTGTCAAACACCCTTTTTCAACAGCCAAAGAGATGACTGCACATGGACATCACCAGACGGTCAATACTGTGATCAGCCTGATGATGTTGTTTGCAGCCAAACATGGAGGAGCTCTATTAAGTCAGCAAAAACAAAACTTGGATCTGACTGTGGCTCAAATCATCAGCTCCTTATTGAAAAATACAGGCCTAAAACAAAGTAGAGAAAACCACCAGGCCTTTCATGTATAACCTAAGTCAAATCCCTTATGATTATTCAGTGGTGGTGACAAATACATTCAAAGGTTTAGATCTGGTAGAGACAGTGCCTGAAGAACTTATAGACGGAGCTTCATAACTTTGAATAGGAGGCAGTGATCAAAACCATCCCAAAGAAAAAGAAATGCAAGAAGGCAAAGTGGTTGTCTGAGGAGCCTTTACAAATAGCTGAGGAAAGAAGAGAAGTGAAGGGCAATGAGGAAAGGGAAAGACATACCAAACTGGATGCCGAGTTTCAGAGAGTAGCAAGGAGAGATGAGAAGGCCTTCCTAAATGAACAATGCAAAGAGACAGAGGAAAACAACAGAATGGGAAAGACTAGACATCTCATACTGCATGATTCTACTTGTATGAGGCACATAAATCAGCCAAAATCACAGAAAGAGACAATGAGACAGTTTCCAGCGGCGGGGAGAGGTTGAGGGTTTAGCTTTATTTGATGAAAAAGTTATGGAGATGTGATGGCTGCATGAGGCTACGAATGCATTCAACAGCACTGAACTATATACTTAAAATAGTTAAGAGGGTAAATCTTCTATGTATTTTATGACAGTGATTTTAATTGGGATATAGAGGTTTACAACATGGTAATTCACAATTTTTAAAGCTTATACTCCATTTGTAGTTATTCTAATTATTGGCTATATTCCCTGCACTGTACAATATATCCTTGTAGCTTATTTATTTTGTACACAGTAGTTTGTATCTCTTAACCTTCTACCTCTATCTTGCCCCACCCCTTCCCTCTTAAAAATGTTTTCATTTATTTTTGGCTGGGCCACCCAGCTTGTGGGATCTTATCTCCTTAGCCAAGGATCAAACCCAGGCCTAGCAGTGAAAGCACTGTGTCCTAACCACTAGACAGCCAGGAAATTCCCCTAAGCATGTTTCTAAAGAACACAAGAAGGGCATAAGAAGAACATGAGATTTACCATTTGTAAAGATTATATCCACGTACAGTTATTATAATTATTGGCTATACACCCTGTGCTGTATTCTTATAGCTTATTTAGTTTGTACATAGGAGTTTGTACCTCTTAATCCCCGACTTCTATCTTGCTCCTCCCCGACTTCCTCTTTAAAAATATTTCTGAAGAATAAAGGAAGGGTTGGGGACAAGGATTTATGAATACTGCATAAATGTTATTTGTCATGATAACATAGGAAAAAAAGAAAAAGGGAAAATTTGAATAAATGTCTTGATTGCTAACAAGTAACATGTGGGAGACAAAGCACATTTAAATTTTGTAAACCAAAGAGCAGATTCTACAGTTCTCCCGTGTTTCTGTAAGAACCTTCATTTATAAACATGTTTCCTTTCGTCCTCAAGCCTGGAAGGGAGGCCTCTCGCTCACAGCTTTGCCTTCCAGAAGCGGTACCTCCTAAGACTGACACCTTTGACTACATGTACTCTCAAGCCCTTCCCAGTTGACCTGCCATGTATTCGTTGTGTATTTCTATGTAACGAGTTAATCCAAACGTAATGATGTGAAACAACACGCATGTGTCACAATTGCCATTCCGGTGCGTCAAGGGAACAAGAGTGGCTCACCTGGGTCACTCTGGTGCAGGGTCTGTGACGGAGGGGGAGTGGTGTCAGGCAGAGCCGAGGGTTCCTGAAGCCTGATGACAGCCTTTGGCAGGAGTCTTCTCCTCTCCTGGTGTTGGCCGGAGGCCTCGCTTCTGTACACCGCTGCTTGAGCATCCTCCCCGCACGGCAGGTGGCCTCCCCACGGTGACCTGAGAGAGAGAGGCAGAGAAGAGGATGTTACCTTGCTCTAAAACGATTGCTTTTCCTCTGTGCCCTTCCCTTTCCTTTGCAATATCTGCCCCTGAAGTACTTATATGTAAACTGAAAGTTGTAAGTTCTTTAAATCTCCTTAGGATGTTGTAATGATGGGTTATAATTTTGTTTGCTCTTTCTTTTCTAGATGATCTATATGGATTTTTGAAAGTAAAGTAGAATAATTCTTTTTCAGGCAGCATAACCTAAAGGAAACAGGAAGTTCCCCAATAATTTTTAATGTGACAATGAACAAATTGATACAAAACCAAAAGACTGATTTATTGAATAAAATGACACTGATCATCCACCATGGAGATGGGATTTCCATGACCGTATAATCAGACTGTCTTGTTCCAAGAGAAAACCAGTGTTATAATCGAAAGGGCCAGCCAACATTATGACCAAAGAGTTCTCGGGTGATAATAGAATGTGTAAAAGTGGAATCAGTTGTAAAATTGGAACGTTTAGTGGCATAAGACCTCCTGGCATGACCTGTGGTTAGCATGATGGTAGCCTGGCAGGGTGGGCTCATAAGCAAGATAAAACTATAGCCTTGTTGAGTGAAACTGTAGCCTGTAGGCTGAGTAAAACTCAGCCTTCTCTGCACTGTGTGATACAATCTCAAACACACTCACATTGGATGGGAACATGCACACACACCAGGATATGGAAATGGAGCCCATGTCTGCCAGCATACATATTCACCGTTGCAGAGAGAGGCTTACGTGTCTGCCTATTCAAATGCACTCAGCCTGGGGTCTCACTGAAAGGAACCCTGGCCGATGAGCAGCGTTCACACAGCGGGGTCAGCCCTGGGTGCCGAATCCCACGGGGAGATGCCTTCCTCAAGATCTTCACTTCTCTCGATCTCAAGTTGTTTGTCTAGACCCTTAAGACAATTTTGAATTTTCCTATCGATATTTTCTTAGTAATATTTTTGTTTAGGAAGCAACTGTGTTTTGTAGTATTGACTTCAAATATTTCCAAGTGTGTTTTGTCAAACTTCCTTATTACCATAAAATTTCAAAGACATCCTTTGCATTTCTAAGGTTATTTGGGATGTCATATTCCGCTGAATCATGTCTGATCAACTTCAAAGATTTTAGAAAGTAGATAATTTTCTCTTAAGCTAGGCAGTATAATGGAGTATGTTTTCTTTAACTATGTTTCAGAGGTGTCATTCTATAAAGAAAAATGTCTGGTTTTGAGTGAAGAAATGAGTATTCTGTTTTTCTAAAGCATGTCTTTGCTCCTGAAAATAAAAGTTTAAAAAGGAAATAAAGAAACCACTGTTAATTGGTGTGGAGATTCCATAAAAACTGGAAACAGAACTGCCATACGACCCAGCAATCCCACTGCTGGGCATACACATCGAGGAAACCAGAATTGAAAGAGACACATGTACCCCATTATGCATCACAGCACTATTTACAATAGCCAAGACATGGAAGCAACCTAGATGTCCATTAACAGATGAATGGACAAGAAAGCTGTGGTACATATACAAAGTGGAATATTACTCAGCCATTAAAGAGAATGCATCTGAATCAGTTCTAATGACGTGGATGGAACTGAAGCCTGTTATACAGAGTGAAGTAAGCCAGAAAGAAAAACACCAATACAGTATACTAACACATATATACGAAATTTAGAAAGATGGTAACGATGACCCTATATGCAAGACAGCAAGAGACACAGATGTAAAGAACAGTATTTTGGACTCTGTGGGAGAAGGTGAGGGTGGGATGATTTGAGAGGGTAGCGTTGAAATGTGTATATTATCATATGTGAAGTGGATCGCTGGACCAGGCTCAATGCATGAGACAGGGCGCTCAGGGCTGGTACACTGGGATGACCCTGGGGGATGGGATGGGGAGGGAGGTGGGAGGAGGGTTCAGGATGGGGAACACAGATGTGCCCGTGGCTGATTCATGTCGATGTTTGGCAAAAACCACTACAATAGTGTAAAGTAATTAGCCTCCAATTAAAATAAATTAATTACAGTTTTTTTTTTAAAAAAAGAAAGCACTGTTAATTGATAGACCCCGAACCGACAATTATTGTGAACATGGGAAAACATGATGCAAATCGAGGTTGCAAATACTACTGCACATTGCTTTTGTTGTCATTGCTCTATTTGTTTCCTTGAACATCATCATTTCTTAAGATTCCATTTAATTAAGCATTTCTTTTATTGGTAGTGATTTTATATAGTTGGTTATAAGGCTAAAATTTCAAATCATAAGGCTAAAATTTCAAACTATGCTATTTGAGATTATGGGAATTATTTTCAATGAAATTTTATAAAGGGGAGAGTTATTTCATCAAACTTTCTATGAAAGTCTTGAATTCTAGACAAACCAACATAGAAAAAGAAATGAGTATTCCAAAGAAAGGGACCTTCTGGACACTGGAGGAAAAAAAGAAACAAAAAACTGGTTGTTTTCTAACTTCCAGCAGTCTTGCAAATCACAGGGCAACTGCATGGACTGAATCCAACCTTTTTTGAAAACACACTTGATTTTAAGAACTAGGGCTCATGATAGTGATTTCTTTCCACCAGAGGGCGCCACAGACTATGCTCCGGCTACTATGCCTGTCCTGGGCACATAAACACAATAATCTCAAATGGGTCCTTTAAGTCAAGATGGCAGAATAGGAGGACATGGAGCACGCCTCAACTCCCAAACACATCAACAACACATCTACAAATGGAAAAATCCTCACAGAGCTCCTCCTGGACAGTAGCAAGGGCATGGGATACTTGAAAGGACAGGAAAAACCCCTGTACAACCAGATAGGATGAAAGAAAGAGAAAAGAATAGAGGAAATGAGACTGGCCCAGCACCCGTGGTGGGAGCTGAAGAAGAAACGTTCCCACATCTGGGGAAGCCCCCTTATGAGTGGGGAGATCAGCCGGGACAGAGGGCAGCTTCAGGGGCTGGGAGGAGAGCCCATCAGCCAGCCTGTAGCAGGCAGGTCAGAGTACACAGATGGCCCATGCCACAGTCGTGCGTGCCCAAACTGGGACACGTGTCTCCTGGAGCAGACGGGGGCTGGGTGCTGGAAAGTAGGGTATGGAGAATAGCCTGAGAGAGAGGACTGCTGTTGGCTGTGAGTGTGAGTGGGTAGGAGTGAGGAGCTCCACAACAGGGAACGCTCATGGAGTACGTCGGAGCTACCCCGCTCACTTGCTGGCACTGTCTCTGCAGGCACCGGGGGGGCTCCTACCTGCATGGGCATGCACACGCTGCCTGCCTCTGCCATCTCCACCCCCACCACCCTGGGGAGGCTCGTGTGCTCCAGGGAAGCCTCAAGAGCAAACACTTGTGGGTGACCCACACACAGAGCCGAAACCACAGCTGAGCCCCAGGGGCTGTGCAACAAAGGAAGAAGAACCGAAATCTCTCCTCATGGCTGTGTGTGACCTGTGGATTTACACCCTTACTCCCAGCCTTGTAAACACAGCACCCATGGAGTGTCTAAACAGGAAAAAGTTACCCCTGCAGCGGAGAAAGGTCTGGCTTTGTCCACTGTAGGCTTTATGAGCACATAAGGTCCAGCTGGTCAAGGCTATGGTTTTTCCAGTGGTCATGTATGGATGTTAGAGTTGGACTGTGAAGAAAGCTGAGCACAGAAAAATTGATGCTTTTGAACTATGGTGTTGGAGAAGACTCTTGAGCATCCCTTGGACTGCAAGGAGATCCAACCAGTCCATCCTAAAGCAGATCAGTCCTGGGTGTTCACTGGAAGGACTGATGCTGAAGCTGAAACTCCAATACTCTGGCCACCTCATGCGAAGAGTTGACTCATTGGAAAAGACCGATGCTGGGAGGGATTGGGGGCAGGAGGAGAAGGGGACGACAGAGGATGAGATGGTTGGCTGGCATCACCAACTCGATGGACATGGGTTTAAGTAAACTCCGGGAGTTGGTGATAGACAGGGAGACCTGGCATGCTGCGATTCATGGGGTCGCAAAGAGTCGGACACGACTGGGCGACTGGACTGAACTGAACTGAAACACGGAGATTGGGCCAGGATGGAGTCAGAGCTGCGTCCATAGGGCCCAGAGCAGGCTCAGATACACGATCACTGTGGTCCTAGGACCTGACCTTAGTGGATCTATGCTGCTAGCCTGCTGAAGACAACACCTGAGAGACACCAGGGCCAAGTGCCGGCGCACCTACAGCTAAGGTGGGCTCAAAAAACGTGCCAGCAGCAGTGCACTCTGAACCAGCACATCAGGTGAAAAGTGACACGACAGAGCACACCCACAGGTGAACAACACCAGAGAAGGAAGACTCGGTGGCCTCTTTCCAAGTGGGAGTGCTCCAAGCATGCTTACTTCACACCGCGGGTCAGAAATAGCTAAGAAACAGATCTGGGGGCTTCTACTCCAACAGTTAGGGAGCAGACTCCATCCCTGGCAGGGCAATGACAACCACAGAGCAAAGGGGAGGAAGCTCCTATTCCACATCCGATACAGGCTCTGGTCAGCACACCACCAGTCACACCTCTTATCAGAGGGGATCACAGCCATCACATAGAGAAGAGAGGCGGTAGTCATCTACACAAAAAGAGCCCTCACACCAAAAAATATTAAACCCACACAGGCTACACAAGGGCATTCCAACATAAAAAGAGCCCTCCAAGAGAGTCTGAGGATCTGGTATCAGAAAGAAGAACCCTCAGAGCATTTAGCTATGAAAGGGGATTGGGTCCAGGAGGTCTCAAGGCTGGCGGGAAGGGTGGAGAGACTCCACTCTTGGGGGGTGCACACACAAGGTCTCACATGCACTGGAAATCAGCACAATCAATTCCCTTCATTACAAACCTGGGTTAGACCTACCTAGGGTTTTGGAGGGTTTCCTAGGAAGGCGAGGGTTTGCTGTAGCTCACTGTGAGGGCAAGGACACTGATAGCAGATGCCACAGGGAACATTGATCAGCATGAACTCTTCCAGAGCCCCTCATATCAGCTCAAGACCTGGACCACCCAACAGCCCAAAGACTCCAGTGCTAGAAAGCCTCAGACCAAACAACAAATAAGTTACGAACACAGCCCCACCCACGAGAAGACACGCTGCCTAAAGTCGGACTGAGCTCACAGCCACCTCACAACATACCCCTTGACATGACCCTGTCCATCAGAGGAACAAGCCCCCAGCTCCACCCATCAGAGGGCCACACTGGTTCTCCCACCAGAAAGCTGGCATAAGCCGCGAGATAGCCTGTTCCACCAGGGCACAGATAGCAGAAGCAAGAAGAACTAGAATCCAGCAGCCTGCAAATGGAAGCTGCAATCACAGAAAGACAAAATGGGATGGCAGAGGAATATGTCCCAGATGAAGGAGCAAGATAAAACCTCCATCTGAAAAGAATTCAGAGTAATGACAGTAAGGATGACCCAAAATCTCAGAAAAAGAATGGAGGCACAGACCAAGAAGATACAATAAATTTGTAATGAAGAGATAGATTTTAAGAACTAAAGAAATGAATGGCACAATAATTGAAATGAAAATACACTAGAATGAATCAATAGCAGAATAACTAAGACAAAAGAATGAATAAGTGACCTGGAAGACAGAGTGACAGAAATCACTGTCACAGACAAGAATAAAGAAAAACATGAAAAAAAAAAGCAAGAAGGACAGTCTAAGAGACCTCTGGAGCAATATTAAAAACATCAAAATTTGCATTATCCAGGCCCCAGAAGATAAAAAGAAAGGGAAAGGGCCTGAGAAAATATTTGAAGAGATTATAGCCAAGAACTTCCTTAACATGAGAAAGGAAATAGTCACCCAAGTCCAGGAAGTGCAGAGAATTCCATACAAAATAAACCAAGGAAGACACACACACAGGAAAACATAGTAATTAAACTAATAAAAATTAAATATAGAGAAAAATATTAAAAAACAAAAATAACATACAAGGGAATCCCCATAAGGCTATCAGCTGGTTTTTCAGGAGAAACTCTGCAGGCAGAATGGAGTGGCATGATATATTTAACACAATGAAAGGGGAAACCTACAACCAAGAATACTCTACCCAGCAAGGCTCTAATTCAAATTTGATGGCAAAATCAAAAGCTTTACAGGTAAGCAAAAGCTAACAGAATTCAGCACCACCAAATCAGTTTTTCAAAAAATGCTAAAGGAACTTCTCTAGGTGGGACAAGAGAGGCCACAATTAGAAATAAGAAAATCATAAATGGGAAAGCTCACCAGTAAGGGCAAACATATAGTAAAAGTAGGAAATCATCCTCACACAAATATGACCTAAAAACCAGAAATTGTGAGAACAGGAGAGTACAAATGCAGGAAATGGGAACTGCATTTGAAATTAAGAGATCAGCAACATCACAGTGTGTATATACACTGAAGCTAAGGTTCCTTTAGTCATGTCTGGCTCTTTGCGACCCCGTGGACTGTAGCCCACCAGGCTCCTCTGTCCGTGGGATTCTCAGGAAAGAATACTGGAGGGGGTTGCCATGCCCTCCTCCATGGGATCTTCCCAACCCAGGGACCAAACCCAGGTCTCTTAGTCACCTGCGGTTCTCCAGTACTAACGCCACCTAGGAAATCCATATATATATATATAGAGAGAGAGAGAGACTGCTATATCATAACCTCGTGGGAACTTCAAATCAAGAAAATACGATACGCACACACTCACACACACACAAGAAAAAGCAGCATGGCACACCACTAAAGATAGACATCAAAACACAGAGAAGAGAACAAAAGAAGGGAAGAAAGAAGACCGAGAAACACAAGCTGAAAACAATCGAGAAAAGGGCAATAGGAACATACATGTCAACAATTACCTTAAATGTAAATGGACTAAATGCTCCAATCAAAAGACACAGACTGACTGAATGAATATTAAAAGCAAGATCTATATATATATGCTGTATAAAAAAGAATCATGTCAGACTAGGAACAAATACAGACTGAAAGTGAGGGATAAAAGAAGGTATTCCATGCAAATAAAAATTGAAAGAATGCTGGTGTACCAATACTCACATCAGACAAAGTAGACTTTAATTAAAGACTGTTATAAGAGACAAGGAAGGATACTACATAATCATCAAAGGATAAATCCAATAATAAGATATAAAACTTGTCAATATAATATATGCACCCAACAAGGAGCACCTCAATATAGAAAACAAATGCTAACAGCCATAAAAGTGGAAAGTAACACTAAAACACAATAATAGTAGGGGAATTTAACACACCACTTACATCAATGGAAAAATCATCCAAGCAGAAAATCAATAAGGAAACACAGGTCCTAAATGACACTTTAGACCAGGTGGAATTAACTGATATTTAAAGGGGATTTCATAGTGTTGTGGGCTTCTTTGGTCGCTCAGATGGTAAAGAATCTGCCTACAACGCGGGAGACCCCGGTTCAATGCCTGAGTTGGGTGCACACAGAACACTCTCCAGGATAGATCATCACACATCACACCTTGGAAATTTAAGAAAACTGAAATCACATCAAGCATCTTTTCTGACCACAACACTGTGAAAGTGAAACTGAAAGTTGCTCAGTCATGCCCAACTCTTTGCGACCCCATGGACTGTAGCCTGTCAGGCTCCTCTGTCTATGGAATTCTCCAGGCAGGCCAGAATACTAAAGTGGATAGCTGTTCCCTTCTCCAGGGGACCTTCCCAACTCAGGAGTCGAACCCAGGTCTCCTGTATTGTAGGCAGATTCTTTACAATCTGAGCCACCGGAGAAGCCCACAACACTATGAGATTATAAATAAATTACAGGAAAAAATGTAAAAATATAAACGTGTGGAGACTAAACAACATGTCACTAAACAAAAAATGGATCACCAGAGAAAATCAAAGATAAAATGAAAAAATACCTAGAGACAAATGAGAATTAAAACACAATGATCCAAAGCCTATGGGATGCAGCAAAAGCAGTTCTGAGAGGGAAGTTTATAACACTACAATATTATCTCAGGAAATAAATGAACAAAAATCTCAAATAAGCTACCAAACCTTATACGTAAATCAACAAGAGAAAGAATAACAAACAAAACTCCAAATTAGTAGAAGGTAAGAAATCATAAGGCTCAGAGCAGAAATAAATAAAATGGAGATGAACAAAAGAATAGCAAAGATCAAATAAACTAAAAGCTGGTTTTTTGAAAAGATATACTGATGAAACTGGCCAAATTCATCAAGAAAAGAAAAGGAGAAGGTTCAAATCAATACAATTAGAAATGAAAAAAGAGCAGTTACAAAGAACATCACAGAAATACAAAGGATCATAAGAGACTACTACAAGCAACTATACACCAATAAAATTGACCACCTAGAAGAAACAGACAAATTCTTAAAAGGATACAATCTCCCAAGACTGAACCAGGAAAAAATAGGAAATATGAGCAGATCAATCACAAGTACTGAAATTGTGATTAGAAAACTTCCATCAAACAAAAGTCCAGGACCAGGTGGTTTCACAGGAGAATGCTATTAAACATTTAAAGAACAGTTAACATCCATCCTTCTGAAACTCTTCCTAAAAACTGCAGAGGAAGGAACACTCCCAAGCTCTTTCTACAAGACCACCTGATAACACAACCAAAGATACCACAAAAAAGAAAATGACAGGCCAGTATCACTGATGAACATAGGTGCAAAAATTCTCAACAAAATACTAAAACCAAATCCAATGATGTGTTAAAGGATCATACACATGATCAAGTGGGATTTATCCCAAGGATGAAAGGAATCTTCAGGAAACACAAATCAAACAGTATGATATACCACATTAACAAACTGAAGAGTAAAAAACCATATGATCATCTCAATAATTACAGAAAACATTTTGACAAAATTCAACATCCATTTATGATAACAACTCTCCAGAAAGTGGGCATAGAGGGAAACTATCCCAATATAATGAAGGTCATATATGACAAACCCACAGGTAACATCATTCTTAATGATGAAAACCTGAAAGTACTTCCTCTAAGATCAGGAAGAAGACAAGGGTGCCCACTCTCACCACTTTTAATTTTATTTTATAGTTTTAGAAGTCTTAGCCATGGCAATCAGAGAAGAAAAATAAGTCAAAACTGGAAAAGAAGTAAAACTTTCACTGTTTGCAGATGACATGATACTGTACATAGAAAATGCTAAAGGTGCTACCAGATTGGAAGAATCAATATTGTCAAAATGTCTATACCATCCAAGGCAATCTATAAAATTTCCAATGGCATTTTTCACAGAACTAGAACACAAAGTTTTACAATTTGTATGGAAACACAAAAGACTCTGAATAACCCAAGTAATCTTTGAGAAAGAAACCTGGAACTGAAGGAATCAGACTCCCTAATTTCAGACTATATTACAAAACTGAAGTCATTGAAATAGTATAGTACTGGCACAAAAGCTGAGATATAGATAATGGAACAGGATAGGAAGTCCAGAGATAAACTCATGCACCTGTGGTCACCTAATCTATGGCAAAGGAGGCAAGAATATACAAGGAAAAAAGACCATCTCTTCAATAAGTGGTGTTGGGAAAACCAAACAGCTCCATGTCAAATAATGAAATTAGAACTCTTCTTAATACCATGCACAAGAATAAAGCCAAGACAGTTAAAGACCTAACTATTAGAGCAGAACACTGTCTGATATAAATTGCAGCAGCATCTTTTTGGTCCCCATCCTAGAGTAATGAAAATAAAAACAAAAATAAACAATGGGATGTAATTAAACTCAAAAGCTTTTGAATAGCAAAAGAAATCATAAACAAAATGAATGGGAAAAAAATATTTACAAACTATGCAAAAACCAAAACTGCAAACAACCCAACAAAAAATGGGCAGAGGGTCTAAAGAGACATTTCTCCAAAGAAAACATACAGATGGCCAAAAGCACATGAAAAGATGCTCAACATCACTGTCAGAGAAATCCAAATTAAAATTATAATGAGATATCACCTCATACTGGTCGGAATGGCCATCATCAAAAAATCTATAAAAAATAAATGCTGAAGATGGTGTGGAGGAAACAGAACCCTCCTTCACTGCTTGTGGAAATTTAAGTTGGTACAACCATCATGGAGGACAGTATGGAGGTTCTTTTAAAAAAACTAAATATAGAATTACATATGACCCAGCAGTCCCACTTTTCAGCAAATATCCAAAGAAAACCATAATTTGAAAGTATGCATGCATCCTAATGTTCATTGCATCACTATGTACAATAGCCAAGACATAGAAGAAACCTAAATGTCCTTGGACAGATGAATGGATAAAGAAGATGCCATACATAAATATATACAGTGGAATACTACTTAGCCATAAAAAGTGAAATAATTCCATTTGTAGCAACATGTATGGACCTACAGATTATCATACTAAGTAAGTACATTAGACAAAGAAAAAAATATCATGTGATATTACTTACAAGTGCAATGCAATAATACAAATGAATTTATTTACAAAACAGAAACCAACTTACAGATCTTGAAATCAAACTTACAAGTTACCAAAGCAGAAATGGGGTGAGGGGAGTGATAAATTAGGAGATTTTGATTAATATATATATATATATATATATATATATATATTGAATAGATAACTACTAAGAACACAGACAAGTCCACTCAATATCCTGTAGCAACCTGTATGGAAAGAGACCCTGGAAAAGAATATATATACACTGGCTTGGCCAAGAGATTCATTTGGGTTTTTCTGTAACATCTTATAGAAATATCTTCAGCCAGTCATATATGTTATATATATAAAACAAACTTTTCAGCCAACCATATATCTATGAATATGAACAATATTCATGTTTATAAGTATGTTTATAAACATATATATATATATATATCTGATTCACTTTGTTCACCTGAAACTAAGACAGCATTGTAAGTCAACTATGGCCCAATGATTTTTTTTTAATTGGAGGAAGAAAAAAGTAGCTCCTTTTAGATTTTTGTTTCAAAGAAAGGTTTTTGTTTTTAAGATCAAATGAGCACTATTAGTTTTCAATAAGCTGGGATTTATGATTAAAACACTGACTTGACTCTATACCCTCTGGCATTTTTACCCTCTAGATGGAAAAACAAAAAACAAAACCAAAAATCACAGCAGAGGCTTCATCTTATACATAAATAGGTACTTCTGCTGGATCGTTTATTTAGAAAGTGGGTGATGGAAAACTTTGTGCTCCTGGAACTTTAGGATATTGTTCACCTACAATGTTGTCTGTTGGGATTCATCTAGCACGATATTTGGAATTTGTGGAACCTGTGGAGTTGTCCTAGGTTCTGGTTTCCAAGGAAGCTGCCCAGAAGGGCCCTGCCCTCCAGGCATTTGTCTAGTTCTGGTGGTTGTGTGCAGTCACTCACTTCCAGCCCAGCAGTGTTCCACACAGACATTGCCCCAGCTCCCACTTACAACATATTGAAACCCAGGCTTTGCCCCCAAGCCTCTGACACTCAGATGCTTGCAAGCTACCCTTTCATTTGCTTCAAACGCTGGATCTGTAAAGACAGATTTATACTTGTACTCCTTTTGTGCTCTGAGAGGCAAATTTTATGAGTTGAAAGCTGACTGGCAGTCTCCTGTGTGTGTTCAATAAGGCAAAGTGCATGTGAAGCATCACCCCCATGGCTGTATTCTGCCGGCTGGTGAGGACTGAAATACCGCATTTGGAAATGGAGCGCCATTGGAAATGCATGGACCGGCCGAGATCACAGCCCAGCATAATTTTCATGTGAAGATGTGACTTCCCTCCCTGTTTCCTCTGGTTACTCTGCTGAGAAGCATTAAGTGCGTCTCCTAGCCTGTGACAAGGGATTCCTGCCAGAGCACTGCAGGGAACACAGAGCAGAGTAAGGAAGGCACCAGGTTTCCAGAATCTTAGACTGACCACAGCATGGCTTTCAAGCTAATGGCATGAGGACCCCTAAATGTGGAAAAAGCGATGCTTCGGAACAGCTTAAGCCACTTCCTGGTTTCAGTACAGGATTTTCCACTGTCACTTTGTATCCGAGAAGTGTGTCTGATGGAGACAGCTCTGACCGCTGAGTGGACATCTGAGGCCTGCAGGACATGCCTGTCTTCCCAGGACTCTGGATAGTGACTGTAATTGCTTCTGTTTCCATATAGGAATTAAGGCACTACTAAACCATTTTCAAAATGAAAAAATAGACATTCCGCATAGCATGAATTATTTTGTTAGCAAATAAAACTTTTCTTGTGGCTTCTTTCCCCTCCCCTATAATATCAAGTTTTCCTTTTTCTAATCTTTCTCAGTTCTATTTCATGTCACCTATAAACCTTAAATCATCCCCGTACAGAATTTAACAAGAATGCATGAGAGCCACAGGTTTGAACAATTTACTGGGAAACATGGACTTTCAAACTAGGGGCCCCAGTTTAATGTAAATAGTAAAGAGGATGGACAAATTCTAATCAATTTAAAACTCTTACTGGAGCATGCAGTCTTAGTAAAGCAGTATACTATTTGCACTGCAATTATACCAACACAGTCTGGTTACATCGATCAGAAGTTTTCTGGCAATTAAGCATTTCTGACTAATACAAATAGGAAATAAAATGGTTTCTGAATAAAGACACAGAGTTCTCTTTTACCTAGCGTCCCTGCTCAAATCAGTGCCTCCTCTCTCCTCTTCAAAGCCCTCGGGGAATCCAAAGAAATACTGATTATCCATTCTTCTCATTTCCCATTTCCTCCACAACCCTCTGTCATTGTTTCCTGCCATCAAACCTTTATTGAAACTGCTTGTGTTAAACTTATCAATGGATTTCTGTTTTCCAAGGTCAACAGTTTTCCTGTCCTTAAGTGATTCCCCTTCCCAACTTCCTTCTTTACTCAAATGGTTCTCCCACCTGGTTCAACTGCATCTCTGGCCATTTCCTCTCTGTCTACACTTACACACACTCTCAGCTTTCACTCACTTTCCTTCTTTCTCAATCTACACTTTCCCTAAGTCTCCTCTCCCTGAATTCATATATCATTTATCTGATGATAATTTTTTAGTCTTTTCTGTGGTTCAGACTTTGAAGATCTAGCCTCTCATTTCTGTCTCCTGAGTTTCCCTGCCTGGGTGTCTGGCATGGAGCTATACTACATGACAAACAAACTGCTGTTTCTCCTTTTGTGTGTTACCCGGCAAATAGTTGCCAGCCTTCTCTGCAGTGATATGGGGCCGTGTGATAGGCTTATGGCCAATGGAATATGGGTGAGCTCGACACAGATCAGATTACTTTCATTTCTGGTCCCTGTGGTGCTCTGCACGGTCCTCTAAGGTTTTCCTCTTCCCTGACAATGTTGGAGGATGGTAGGGCATGAGATCCACCAGCCAGGAACATTCGGTGCACATTTACTAGAATGAAGAATACTGTTATCTTGGACCCCTGAGAACTGCGGTTGCCAGTTACATTAGTTAGGTTGTCCTGGTTATTATGGCACCTCCAAAGTGAATCTTAGCTCTCCAAAATGAATCTCAGGTTCTCCCACAAAACAAATCCCCCATCTCAGGAAATGGGACTCCAACTCGCCCAAACCAGGAGCTTCAAAGTCCCCCAGAACTTATCTTACAAGCTTATCTCACATCTATCCTCTCCCCAGGCCACAGTCACTTGACCATGTTGCTGTTTCCAAGGACTAGACAGTCTGGGTCAGCCCTCACGGCTCCCCGTGCACACAATGACAACCGTCTCCTAATGGTTCTCTCTTTCACTCCTCCCCTCTTTGAAGGATAATCTTACTCTTCACCGTTATCTGGTTTTCATCTTAAAAATAAGTGACACCGCTTTTCTGCTAATAAATAAATGTATATGTTGCTTTAGAAATCTTGGAAAACTCAGAAAAATATTAAATAGAAAATAAATGTCAATAACAATTCTATTATTAATACCTCTATATAAGCACTGTCAAACATTTGGTTCCCCCTTTATGGATCACAGCCTTATTGTAGCAAAGGGTCTTGTTAACTCAATGAAACTATAAGCCATGTGGTGCAATGATGGCCAAGACAGATGGGTCATAATGAAGAGTTCTGAGAAAAGGTGGTCCACTGGAGGGGAAAGCATTGTTGCAAACAAGCTAATAGAGATGATGGAATTCTAGCTCAGTTATTTAAAAATCTTAAAATATGATGCTGTTAAAGTGCTGCACAAATTCAGCAAATTTGGAAACTCAGCAGTGGCCACAGTACTAGAAAAAGTCCATTTTCATTCCAATTCTGAAGAAAGGCAATGCCAGAGAACGTTTAAACTATCATACAATTGTGCTCATTTCACACACTAGCAAAGTAATGCTCAAAATCCTTCAAGCTAGGCTTCAGCAGTGTATCAATTGAGAACTTCCAGATGTAGAACCTGGGTTTAGAAAAGGTAGAGGAACCAGAAATCAAATTGCCAACATTCATGGAATCATGGAAAAGGCAAGGGAATTCCAGAAAAATGTGTACTTCTCCTTTGTTGACTACACAAAAACCTTTAACTGTATGGATCACGACAAACTGCAGAAAATTCTTAAAGGTATGGAAGTATCAGACCGTCCTACCTGCCTCCTGAGAAACCTGTATGTGGGTCAAGAAACAACAGTTAGAACCAGACATGGAACAAAGGACTGGTTCCAAACTGAGGAAGGAGTACATCAAGACTGTGTATTGTCACCCTGCTTATTTAACTTCCATGCAGAGTACATCATGCGAAATGCCAGGATGGATAACTCATAAACTGGAATCAAGACTGCTGGGAGAACAACATATCAGGCAGATGATACTGCTCTAATGGCAGAAAGCAAAGAAGAACTAAGAGTCTCTTGATGAGGGTGAAAGAGGAGAGTGAACTTAACATTCAAAAAACTAAGATCATGGCACCTCATCCCATTCAGTTCAGTTCAGTCACTCAGTCATGTCTAACTCTTTGCGACCCCATGAATCGCAGCACACCAGGCCTCCGTGTCCATCACCAACTCCCGGAGTCCACCCAAACCCATGTCCATTGAGTCCGTGATGCCATCCAACCATCTCATCCTCTGTTGTCCCCTTCTCCTCCTGCCCTCAATCTTTCCCAGCATCAGGGTCTTTTCAAATGAGTCAGCTCTTCGCATCAGGTGGCCAAAGTACTGGAGTTTCAGCTTCAACATCAGTTCTTCCAATGAACACCCAGGACTGATCTCCTTTAGGATGGACAGGTTGGATCTCCTTGCAGTCCACAGGACTCTCAAGAGTCTTCTCAAAAGCATCGATTCTCCGGTGCTCAGCTTTCTCTATAGTCCAACTCTCACATCCATACATGACTACTGAAAAAACCATGGCTTTGACTAGATGCACCTTTGTTGACAAAGTAATGTCTCTGCTTTTCAATATGCTGTCTAGGTTGGTCATAACTTTCCTTCCAAGGGGTAAGCATCTTTTAATTTCCTTTAGGATTGATTGGTTTGATCTCCTTGCTATCCAAGGGACTGATCCCATTTCATGGCAAACAGAAGGAGTAGAAGTGAAAGCAGTGACAGATTTTATTTCCTTGGGCTCCAAAATCACTGAGGACAGTGACTGCAGCCATGAAATTAAAAGATGCTTGTCTTCTCCAACACCACAGTTCAAAAGCCACACAAACCTTCTACCTAATAAAATTATGCCACCTTTTGTGATTAAGTCAATAATAGCATTTACAGTATTATTATTCTGCAATAATATTTAAAGTTATTTAAACTTCATATTTCTTATCTTGCACAAGTTTTTTTTCTGGAGTTTTAGTTGTTTATACTTACTTTCTTCTTAGTATTCTCTATCACAAATGTATCTCTATATCCTCAAAAGAATTAAATATGGTTTTCCCTACATAAAAACACATTCAGATCAGTTCATTTCAGTCGGTCAGTCGTGTCCAACTCTTTGCGACTCCATGGACTGCAGCACGCCAGGTTTCTCTGTCCATCACCAACTCCCAGAGCTTACTCAAACTCATGTCGATTGAGTCAGTGATCCCATCCAACCATCTCATCTAAAAACACATTAGACATTCAATTTAAAACATTATGAAAAGTCCTCCATATTCATGTTCCAATCTGGACTATATTTTAGTATCCAAAAAAAATGTTGTTGTGCTCTGTCATGTCTAACCCATGAACTGTAGCCCATTAAGCTACCAGACTTTCTGTCCATGGGATTTTCCAGGAAGGACTCCTGGAGCGGGTTGCCATTTCTTCCTCAAGGGTATCTTCCTGACTCAGGGATCAAACTTGTTTCACTTGCATCTCCTGCATCAACAGGCACATTCTTTACCACTAGTGCCACCTGGGAAGCCCAACCAAAACATACAAGCATGCTTAAAAGTAAATAAAAAAACGGAGAAAAGAGGTGTGAAAAAGCTCTTCACAGATGCAAAACTCAGGGCCGTTAAACATGTGAAAAGTGGTTCCATGTCATGGGAACTGGCAAAATTAAAATGCTGGATGGTTCTACGTCTATTACAAAGTTAAACTGGTACCTTTTGGGAACGGGTGACATAACCGAAAGAAGTTGCAGACACGCATGATCTACGCCACAGCAACTCACTAGACACGACATACCCTAAAGTAACTTTAGCTCACGTACGTGGGTGGTGTGTACACTTGTGCATTCTTCTGTGTTGTTCTCATACCTCCTGAGGGCAACAGTTCTGATGCCCATCACAGGATGCCAGATCCATGAGTGACTCTATGTATATTCATGCAGTGGACTGCAGTGCTTCAGTGAGATTAACAAAGTGCTTACCTATATGAATGAATTTCATATAACAAATGCCAGAAAATGATGAAATGCCAATTTCAACATGCTAATTATTCCTGGGAGAAAGTACTTGCGAAGTGACGGGGTAGGAATATGCAGAGGACTATAACTATATTAGCATTTTCTTCTGAATTATCATGGTGACTACATTGTACAATTTATTTCTCTTTATCTGAAATGTTTCATAACACATAAAAAACCTGGAGTAATATTAATACCTTGTAGGAAAGCGTATATGTCATGATTTTTGATTAGGTAGAAACTAGATGATTGAGCAGGTAGAAACTGGTTGTAGGGTCCCCACTGAATGATTCTCTAGAAACAGAATTACAAAAATGTTATTTAACAGAACAGAAAGGAAAGGGCTTCATTTTTTTGTCTTTCTCTCTAAATTTCTCTTAAGAGACTAGAGATGCTGTGTTTGGATGGTATTTTGGGATTGAGTCTCCTGGCTTGATTTGGGGCTAATGGGCAATTTCATTTTGGCTCAAGGGAACTTCATGCCTGAAAGTATATGAAACAGCCATTAAATACTTGACTAGAGAAACCAACCTGGAATATGTCGTTCTGTCATTATAACTGGGAAATAACTGTGGAACATTTCAGCCTTTTGTAACAGCAAAGCTTGCAGACCTGTATGGAAATGTTGAAAGTTTTTCCAGATATGCACCAGCTTAAGTGTGGTAAGAGTATGAGTTGCTAATTCATCAAAGGTTCTCTGCCAGTGACGCTTATTAACAAAACTTCTAACTCAGTCCTGATTTTTCTGCGTGCATTTCATTTTGGATTGACCGCATCTCTGCCTTGGACTGTCAGTGTTTTCCACTGTGATGACTGAAGAAGGGCAACAGGCATGGAAGATTACAGGGATTAGGGGGGACTTCCCTGGGGTCCAGTGGCTCAGACTCTGTGCTCCAAGTGCAGGGGGCCCAGGTTTGACCCCTGGTCAGGGAACTAGATCTCACACGCTGCAACTGAGAGACCGTATGCTGCAACTGAACAATCCCACAAGTCTCAGCAAAGATTGAAGATTTTACATGCTGCATATAAGATGAGATGTAGCCAAAGAACTAAGTATATACACATATATTTTAATAACAAGAGTTAAAGGGATTACGCTGAGCTCCAGATCACATCACAGTGCTAGAGGTTCCTGTGCGTTACTCTGGTCTATGTCCAAAGGGGTTCTGTGCTATTCTGCGGCGAAAGCAATATACCAAAATGAGAGGGTTTGAATTCACTCCAAGTTTTATTAACTTACTGTCTTGAGCTGTGGAAAGTAATTCCCAGTCTCTTGGCTTTACATACTAAACTGCTGAAAGATTTACAGCAGTCACAAAGGTAAAGGAAAGCTTACTAGATGTTTAGAAATGTCTACTAGTAAGCTGCCTTTCTTCTAAAGCATTCCAGATTCTGACACTAATTAAGTGTTGTCTACTTATTAAGCGCTAGATGATGAATGTTTTTACTGAGCTTTGAAGTTCTAGGGAAGGAATTGTGAGGCATAATCACCGTTGGCAGTGAACAATACACATGATGAACAGAATGATAAAACTCTCAAGATATTTCTGTAGCATATCTTTAGCTATTTCCCTGGTGGGACTGGAAAAAGGTATCTAAACGGAAAGGTACAACCAACATAAAGAACAATGATACATCTGAATTTTCAGGATGGATCTTCAGGATGTCATATGACCTGTGATTTAGGAAGAAATGATAAGTTTCTGTATTAGCTCATTTGTACCCAGAAAAGCCAATTTCCAGAACCAGAGTCAGTCTGCCCTAGAAATAGTCTACTGACTCAGGAAGACATATAAAATCTGCTCTTTGGTTAGGAAAAGAATGGTTATGGACTTGGAAAAGAATAAAACATTGCACCCAGCACTTCAAAGCATCACTTCCCAACAGTTTTAGAACCATTTCCTAAAGTCTGTAGACAGTGCCAGGGCACCAAAGCAGCAGTCCTTTGCTTCCCCTCCAGGCAGCTTCCATGGCAAGATGTCTGAGTTCTCAGCCTGATTGTGCCAGTACCCAATCACCCCCAGACATTGTGAACTTTGTTTTAGAGACATTTTTCCCTTCGTTATGTCTAGCTGCGTTAAACACAGACAACTTTAACAATTATAGGAAGCAACTTCATCTCACTAGAAAAAAAAATGCACTTCATTGATTACCTATAGCTGCTAGGTAAACCAGAGAATGATTATCCTCCATACTTAAAGGTGTTCTCATAGTCTGTTGATTCCAAGTCAGGAATCAAAGAATTCTAAGTCAGGAATCAGGAACCAAAGACCCATTTTTATAGCAGTTTTTCCAGATAGATGTATATTTATTTGATTTTTTCAAAGTGACTTATGTATGTTAAGAACCTTGAGGGCTCTTCAAGTCTTAGGTTTTTTTTTTTAAAACATTTAGGAGTGGAGAATCTAGGAAATTCAAAAAAGTCTTTTTTGAGACCAGAATTGTTTTGACTCCAGAGGAATAAAAGTCAATTTTATATGGCTTAAGTACAAAGGAAGGGATATATTTGGGTTAAAAATGGAGCAGCAGGCAGGGGAAAGATGCAACTGAGCTCAGAAACTCTCTCCTTTTAGGCCACACAGCTACAGTGCTGATTTATGTCTAATTCCTAATTTTTAAAAAATACCTAAAAGATCCAGAGGAAGGGCTTTGATATGCTTAGAGTGAAAGGGAGGATGAGAAAAGTAAGAAAACCTAGCACTCCAAGGAGAATTAGACAGTAACCACACAGAGAATAAGATGAATGTCATTCTCAAGAAATGGGGTTTGAAGCTGACAAAGCAAGAGTTGTCCATGGAGAAATCTCAGTGAATCTTTTAACATTTGCAATGTGTAGATGATAAAACAGATTTCGAGGAGGGCAGTGATTTGTTAAGGGTCATGCAATTCCTAAGTGAGGGAACTGTGACTAGAATCTGGACTTCATCTCTCAGCCCCTTCTTTTCTCTACATTGTGTAATCTACTGGCTTCTTGGGCTCCAAAATCACTACAGATGGTGACTGCAGCCATGAAATTAGAAAACAGTTGCTTCTTGGAAGGAAAGATATGAAAAATCAAGACAGTGCTTTTAAAAGCAAAGACAGCACTGTGTTGACAGAGGTCCAAATAGTCAAAGCTATGGCTTTTCCAGTAGTCACGTACAGATCTGAGAGTTGGACCACAAAAAGGCTGAGTGCCAAAGAACTGATGCTTTCAAATTGCAGTGCTGGAGAAGACTCTTGAGAGTCCCTTGGACAGCAAACCAGCCAGTCCTAAAGGAACTCTACCCTGAATATTCATTGCAAGGACTGATGCTGAAGCTGAAACTGCAGTCTTCTGGCCACATGATGCAAAGAGCCAACTTCTTGAAAAAGACCTTGAGGCTGGCAAAGACTGAAGGAGAAGAGGGTGACAAAGGATGGGATGGTTAGATAGCATCACTGATTCAATGGACATGAACTTGAGCAAACTCTGGGAGATAGTGGAGCACAGGGAAGCCTGGCATGCTACAATACCTGGGGTTGCAAAGAGCTGGACACGACTTAGCGACTGAACAACAAAATCTACTGACTAGCAGTGTAAGTGTGTTAGTGTTTGTCAGATAAGACTGTAATGAGTGTCAGATGACACTGTGAATCTGTAAGATCTGGAGGAGGACACATGGAGGTTCTCTGTGGTCTCAGGTTTGGGATTTGCCTCAAGGAGTCTGTGAGGAATGCCAGTGAGTCATTTCTTCTCTAAGATGTAGGCTGTGCTAGGGCTTTGAATTACAGACAGGAGAAAAAGAAATGGTATGACTAATTAACTAAATAATTAGGAAGTATTAAATGTGCAAAAAGGAAGACTACCTGATACCATAAGAGTATGTAGAATCACATAAGTTGTGCTTGGGGTGTGTGTGTGTGTGTGTGTGTATGTGTGTGTTTAACAATCTGGGATGTGTAGTTACAGAAGTTTTCCTTGTGGATGAGTCTAAGGTTACTTAAGTCAGAAGTTGGTTAGTTCTGAGTCAGTTCCTAAATGCTCTTGGTTTTCTTTCTGGGAGTCATCTAATTTAAGGACTCATACTCTTAAGTGTGAGAAACTTGATTTCCTAGGAAATACATTCATTAAAGGCCAGTGAATGTCAGTTTCTGTACCAGCCAGCTATTGCTATGTAACAAATCAACTCCAGGAAAGCCAGTGGTATAGGTCCAGTCCAAACTCAAAGGCCTGAGGACTGGGAACAGCAGTGGTAGATTGCTTGGTCGGAGTCCAGAGGCCCAAGAACCAGGAGCTCCAATGTCCAAGGACAGGAGAAGATGATGCCCCAGCTCAAGTAGAGAGAAAATTTGCTCTTCCTCCGCCTTATTGTTCTATTTATCTATCTACCCAGGCCCTCAGTGGACTGGGTAATGCCCACCTGCATTCGTGAGGCTGATCCTCCTTAGTCTATGAAATTAAATGCTAATATCTTCCAAAAACACACTCAAGAGACACACCCACAGATGCACCCCTTAGCCCACTCAAGTTGACACCTAAAACTAGCTATTATACCAAGTGATCATCTGATTTTGATGTGTCTTCATCATATTCACTATAATTTTTCCACATGTCGGGGGAGGTTAAGACTATTTGAATGTGATTTGGCCCATTTTTTCCCTTCTTCAGATCTTAGATTCAGAGCTGACTTAAAGATTAGCCTCAGTTTAGCCCACATTTCTATCATTACTTCATGTGGGTCCTTTGTTTTGTATTAAATTTTTTTTCTCCTTAATTCTCATAACTCAGTCTCCTTCTTTCCCATCTCTACCTTTGGCAGTGATTCTGAATCTTAAATGTGCGGTTGTCCCTTGGTATCTGCAGGGGATTGGTTCCAGGAGTCCCCGTGGATACCAAATTCTGAGGATGCTCAAGTCCTGTATATAAAATGACAACGGTATTTGTAGACAACCTATGCACATCATCCTGCACACTTTAAATCATCTCTAGATTTCTTATTATAATACCTAAACAATATAAATGCTATGTAAATAATTCCCAATGAATGGTAAATTCAAGTTTTGCTTTTTGAAACTTTCTGGAATTTTTCCAGAATATTTTTTATTCCTGGTTGGTTGAATCCATGGATGTATAACCCCTGGTTCCTGTTTGTTCTTTCAAAATGTGCATTGATAGTTTTGTGCTATTATATTTTTTAATAATGTAAGTAATATTGTGTTATAGATCTCATTTTATTTCTTATTTTGCACTCAGCAATTCTCTAATTACATTCTTTCATGTCACCATGCATATGTATCACCCATTTCTTATAATTGCTTTTAATATATAGTGTTTAGGGGTTTGTACCCACCATTTGGTTTGTTTCCCATCCTCCTAAAGAAGAACTGCTTCCAGTTCTCTATGAACACAAATAAGCCTTAAAAGAAAATATACATATTATCTTATGTGCCAAATCTTATGGTACCACTCTAGGCAGTCTGGTATGTCTATATGCCATTAATACACTGTTTAAAGGCTTAAAGCAGGGGAAAGTCTTGACTGTTTTTTAGAAGTGACTAGATGTCATGTGTAAATGATGTTAAGCTTGTGTGAAAACTCTGAAAGCAAGGTGGTCACTTTGGGTTCGGTTGATCACCCAGGCAAAGCTGATACAACCAGAAACGGTCAGAAAGAAGGAAGAGGGCAGGATGGAGGACCTGAGAGTTCGGGGGCTAAAATGATGGGTGTGACATTTCTCCTGGAAAGAGAAGGAAGTGAGAGCTTGGAATCTAGAACAAGTCCAGCATTCCTGCCTGGGTTGCATGATTGGGGGAAAATGGTTCCATTCCAGGATGGTTTCTCCCCCAGATGAGGAATGCTGGAAAAGAAGCAGGTTAGGAGAGTAAACAAGCACATTCACCAAGGGCTTAGTGTCAAACAAAAGCTCTCAGATGAGCTGTGTGTGTGTTCACATGTGTGTGTGTGTGTTTTAATTCCTTTTCTCCAAAAGCAGTGCACATTTTCCCTAATATATTAGATCTGAGAGCCTGTTCTATTTTGTACTTGACATCTAATATAAGTATGTATGTTTTTATTAAATTCTAAATATATCCAGAGGGTTTGCTTATTAATTGAATTTCCTGAGGCATAACTCATTCCCATGAGGTGCTAATAATCTGATACTTTCGGGTCTTTAATGCTAGAAGTGTTGATGAGAGCAGTTAAATAACTTCTTAAGCACTCTATTAGTTATATTTGTCTTTTTAACTTGGCTAGAATATGAGTTTCTTTCATTATCCCTATACACATACACACACACTTACACACATCTTCCTGTTTTAGGAAGCCTTCAACCATAACCATCTGAGGTGTTATCCTTCAAAAGACAGACTTACCAGATCTAAAAGTATCACCTTGCTTCTAGTAGAAGACACCTGCCCCCGGCTTTTGAGAGAAGGTTCAGTGAAGCCAGAAGGCTTCTGTGTCCCATCTCATTGACCTCCCCTCAAGGCTGTTCTCTGTGTACTCCCACTGGATTGAATCAAGACCTCCCGTTATGTGGACTCTCAGATGTGAAAGAAACAGCATCCCCTTTCAAGCAGAGGAGCAGGCTGGGTGAAGCCAGCATCCAGCATCCCAGGGAGCAGACTTCCTGGGAAGCAGTGTTGAGGCTGAGCCTGCTGGGCCCCCGGTACCCAAGGCAGGGCATTGCTCCCCTCTGGCAGAGAGGATGTCAGGGGGAAAGGTGATAGGGTCATCATGACAGAAGAGTGACAGCGATTTAAATAGGGGTGATGGGATGCCACCACAGAGGAAGCTCTTCTGAGAGCAGTTCTGAGAGCGAACAGCTCTGACAACAATTCAAACAGTGCAGCTCTTAGACTTCTGCAACGTCTGGGAAAATTTGAACATGGTTTGGTTTGTTTGATTTGAAAACTGGCTAAATGCTGTAAGGGGTCTCATGATGGAAAACCTCCAGCGTGTGTACCAATCATGTAATTGTCACAGATCCATTCCAGTGGAGTTTTGTGTTGTTTTTGCTATTTATAGCATTTATTCTTTCTGGGTGACTTTGGGTGCATCTGATGTTCTAAAAACCAACGTGCAAATTCAGCACCACATGAAAATTCTGACATGAATGCTAGTTTCTGCTTCAACGAGTTACGTGTGTCAGATACTGATTAATTCTAATAACACTGTAAGTTAGGTGCAGTTACAGTGATTTTTAAAATTAGAAGACTGAGCTCCTAGAGGAGGAGGGAGTTTTTCCAAGTATTCTACTACTATTTATAACAATAAAATACTGGGCCTGGACTTACAGCCTGGCTACAAAAGTTATTCTTTGATTTCTCTTCCTGCTTCTTACATTTCTAAAAAACAAGTCTGAGTGATTTTAAACCTTTGTGGTGGAGCATAAAGATCCTGGGAACATCAAAGTCAAGCCATGCTTAGAACTTCTTCCTGGGATGCTGACAACCCACATGAAAGTTTTCAGATACAACATCATGTACTTAACAATACAGCTTAATCAACTTGGGAAACAAATCTTGGGGTCAAGGTTTATACACGAAAGCCAGGATTTTTTTTTGAAAGCTAAAATTTTTAAAGCTTGTGAATAGATCGATCCAAATAGTGTGGCAACTTGAAAAATAATATGATTAAATCTTTAGGTTTAAGTCCAAGTGAATATAAACATGGAAGAGGAGAGGTATTTTATCAGCCCCAGAATGAAGGAAAATGATTCCAGCCAGGGAATAGAAACTTCAAGGAATTTCTACAACATAGAACACAGATCAGGAGCAGACCTGGGCACATGATAACATTCGACAGGATGGTAATTTAGTGCCCCTTAAAACCCATGTTCTCTAGTATCTGGTAAGAATTTATTTGTAAATGACATGAAGGATTGCCCAAGCTGGGGGCAGGGGTTAGGGTTATGGGTCTTAGTCTCCCCCAATTTCCAACATGTGCTTCCCAGGTAGCAATTAATAGGAGCCTCCCCGTAGAGCCTTCCCCTTCCCAAAGCTGTTCAATGATAATCTCTTGTTACATGAGCAGGCCTCTCATGGAGTTAACCCTGCTTTAAGCCGGGTATTCCTTCTGACCATGTAGAGTTGATCTTTCCTGCTGCATCCTTCTGTCTTAGTGTTTACAGATGAGGACTGTTTCCTACAATTCTGGTGAGTACTACTTTCTCCCCCGGGGAATATTGATAAATGCAGTTGTCTTCTTTTCCATGTTTCCAGTAATATTTTTGCTCCACATTGATGCACCTCCCAGCATTTGAGCTTGGTAACCCTTCAAGCCTCCTCTGATCCAAATGATACTAATTTGAAAGAAAATACAATCTGTACCCCCACCTCACTGCTTGAAGACAGCAAGCAATTGGAAAAAATATTAAGCTAAAGGCTAGTGTCTTTTCTAATCTGAAGCAAATATGCACTGGAATGAGCAGAAAGAGTGAGGGAGAGGACAGTGAGGCACATTTTAATGTCACCAAGTCTTGAGGACATACTGCAAGAAATGTGGGGCTGGAGGAAGTCGGGACCTGGTGTGTCACACACTCTGTATTTGCATATGGCGCCTTAGAAGGTGTCAGGGCAGCTTCCAGGAAAGGACAGGGTGCCAGGAAAAGGGCTTGGCCTGCCTATCACACAGCTGCCAACACAATGGAAAAGCCTCTGCAGACACACCAAGTGCCTACAGCCAAACCAAAACAAGTCAAACAAACAAAACCAAAATACTGCTCTTATCCCTTCCTCGACCGCTACCTTCTGGCTGCTGAACCAAACCAAAGTTCAGTGCAAATAAACTTTCCCTTCTTTCTCCACACTTATCACCTTTTCTAGAATCTATCTCTCATCCCAGTGCTGGGGAAAAAAAAAATCTCTCTCAATAAAAACTAACAGAAGAAAGGATGAGACACTTAAAAACTATATTTAAATTAATAAATAATTTAGTGATAACTTAATAAAGATAATGAACCAAAGCAAATTTATTATTATCAACAACAAGTACTGTAAGAAGATACAGAGAACAGACGGGTGGCTGCCGGGGACAAGGGCTGGGGGGATGGGTTGGGAGGTTGGGATTAGCAGACACAAACAGTTACATATAGGATGGGTAAACAACAAGGTCCTACTATAGAGCATGGGGAGCTACATTCAATATCTGGTGATAAACCATAATGGAAAAGGATATGTATAACTGAGTCACTCTGCTGTACAGTCAAAGTTAAACAGAACATTGTAAATCAGCTATTGTTGTTCAGTAACTCAGTCACGTCTGACTCTTTGTGACCCCATGGACTACAGCACGCCAGGCTTCCCTGTCCTTCACCATCTCCTGGAGGTTGTGCAAACTTATGTCCATTGAGTCAGTGATGCCATCCAACCATCTCATCCTCTCTTGTCCCCTTCTCCTCCTACCTTCACTCTTTCCCAGGATCAGGGTCTTTTCTAAATCAACTACAGCTCACTAAAATAAAATTTAAAAGTACTATAAAGAAAAATGAGAAAAATCTCTAATAAGTATTCTCAAAGACAACAGATACTATATCTATGAAATTTCAATACAAAAAGGAAAAATTGAAGTTAAACATGTTCATGGTTATAACTGCTACATGAATATGACTGACAAATTAAAAAATATGAGGAAGCAATGGAAAACACAGGAGAATGTTTAGAAATTTAAATCAGTGAAGAAGAAAAAAGCACAAGACCTCTTGTCTAAGTCACAGGAGAAAGGGAGTGATCACCAGCGCTCTTTTCTAAATATTTTTAATTCTCGGCTCAGGTTCCAAGATAAAACTAAGAACACCCAGTTAAACTTGAATACCAGTTAAATGATGAATTTTGAAAAACATATGTATAAATATGTCTAAAATATTGCATTGGGGCATATTTATAATAAAATTCACTTACTTAAATTAATATTTAAATGGGGATTCTGTAGTTTCATTTGTTAATTTCCAGCAACCCTACTCTGTCCTTGGGGTTTGATGGGATATGTTTCCCCACCTCCTGAAGAAGCTAGGTGTGACCACCCACCTGCTCTGGCCAAGGACCGGACAGTGGTGGGGGTCTGAGTCACTTCCAATGGGAAAGTGCTACGAGCCAGTGAACAACTTGTCAGCAGAAACCCCAATCAACACACCTAAGACAATTAGTATGTGGGGGAAATAAACCTTTGTGGATATAAGCCACTAAAATCTGGCGATTATTTGTGACTGCAGCATGATCTAGTCTAAAATACTAGATAGATTATGAGTAAATACATAAGAGCTGACTCATTAGAAAAGAGCCTGATGCCGGGAAAGATTGAAGACAGAAGGAGAAGGGGATGGCAGAGGATGAGATGGTTGGATGACATCACCAACTCAATGGACATGAGTTTGAACAAGCTCCAGGAGATGGTGATGGACAGGGAAGCCTGTCTTGCTGCAATCCATGGGGTCAGAAAGAGTTGGACACAACTGAGTGACTGAGCAACAACAATAAAATACAAGAGTAATGATAGAGTTGGGAAAACAGATACATGTAATTAACATTGCAAACACACTTCCACCCACAATTTATTGACCAGACCTAGTCACAGGTCCCACTCAGGAGTAACAACAGGTACAACCCTACTCTGTCCCTGAAAGACGGGAGAACCAGTAACGAAGTGAATACTACTAACATGCTTACACAGAGATGAAAGGATGCAGCAGGGAAGAAAAAATTTCTAAATAAAAAGGTTTAAAAGTCTGACAACAAAAGTTAAAGAAATGTAAAAGTCTAGGTATTAGTAAATATGTTCAATAAAATAAGAATATTTAGAAACAAAAGGTAAAAGCTAATTATATTCAATATACAAAAACATTTTTAATTTATGGCCATTAAATGATTCCCTCCTGTCATTATGAGAAACTTGGTTTTATTTCTTTATTTTGGGGGTGCTGGGAACTTTGCACCTCTAGTTTTTTTTTTTTTTTCAGCCTCTTTTTCAAACCAAAGCTGCCAGATGGCATCGTTCTGACCAATAGGAAGTATTAATAATTGGAAGTTACTGTGAATGGGGCCCCAGGAGAATGGTGTGAACCCCAAAGAGACAAGTTTTTGCTTTTTGTCCTTTCCCTTCCTCTTACCTGGAGCACATCTATGATGCTGGAGGTGGCACACCCATTTGAGACAATAAGGAAATAAGCAGGAGACTAAAAGCTGTGAGCGAAGGAATGAATGGAAAGACAGAAGGAACTTGGATATGGATTTATTTTTATGATTGAAATTAAAGCTCTAATTACTAAAGACACTGTAGGATAAACAGTCTTTTAAAAGAAGCCAAGTTATACCTGTCAAAGGGGTTCCTCCGGGCCTTAAGAAAGCTTACTCTAGAAGTTTATCCTAGGACCCCACTATTAATGCTTTATAAGTAATTTCCTATAGCTAAGCTTATAAAAATTTTGGAGTAATTATTTCTGGTTCTTATTCCAGAATGATGTGTTATGTTTTCAACCAGTCTTTCTGAGTATCTCTATAATGTCTACTTTTGAAAGAATTCTTGTAGATGTTGTAAATTTAATTTTACCACAAGTTAAATAAAACATCAAGTGTGTATTTGTAATGCTAAAATGTAAACGAAGTCAAATATAATTCTTAGCAGATACACACATCAAAAAGAGAAATTTAAAATGTTAAGCTAAAGTGGGTGAAGTATATCAGTAGACACATTTGCCTTTATAAAGACAAATTCAAATCTATAATAAAATGAGAGAATATCCTGTATTGATAGTGGGGGTGTGTCTTGTGGAATTACAGCTATAACTGTGTTGGGAGAATAATGTGCTTTACTGTTGGTGAAAATTGTTTTGGGGAGTACACAGAAGATTTTTATATTATGCATGTTTCTGACAAGCAATTCCATTTCTATAAATTTATCCTATGGATGCACTCAGCATAGATGTAACAGAATGTTCTGAAGGTCTTTATTAATAATAATGAAAGTGAAGTTGCTCAGTCGTCTCCGACTCTTTGCAACCCCATGGACTGTAGCCTACCAGGCTCCTCTGTCCATGGAATTTTCCAGGCAAGAGTACTGGAGTGGGTCGCCATTTCCTTCTCCAGGGGATCTTCCCAACCCAGGGATTGAACTCAGGTCTCCCGCATCGCAGGCAGACGCTTTACCATCTGAGCCACAAGGGAAGCCAAAAATCTTAAGATAAATTTACCCCAAATCAATGTTTGTTAAATGAATCAGAGTCATTTTATCAGTTTAAATTTCACAATTATACATATAAATAATTAATCAGAAAAAGTTGCAGGTACTGTGTTTGAATTAACATGCAGAAGTCCAGGCTATAAATGCCATATATAACACACATTTATGCATATGCATAACTTTCGGAGCACAACCATACTATATGCAAATTGTTTTTTAAAATTAAATATAGGATACTCTATCATTTAGTCTATTTACATTTACCACATTTTCTTAATATTAAGTTTCCTAGAGTTCCTGACAGTTTTTCATACAGAGAAGTTTTACAGTGGTTTAGCTCATCTGTCTGCTTTTTGTGCTTATTTCTCTTGCTGTTAATTTTTCTTCCTTCTCCCCATCCTGAGGCTAGATATACATATAACCGAATTTTATTCCATTAAAAACAGTTTGGGGACTTCCTTGATGGTCCAGTGGTTAAGAGCCCGCCTATTAATGCAGGGACATGGGTTCAACCCCTGGTCTGGGAAGATCCCACAGGGCATGGGACAACCAAGCCACCTGCACAGCAACTCCGGAGCCCACGCTCTAGAGCCCACGCTCTACGAGGGAGAGCGGCCCCATGCACCGCAGCCAAAGCCCACGCTCTAGAGCCCACGCTCCACGAGGGAGGGCGGCCCCATGCACCGCAGCCAAAGCCCACGCTCTAGAGCCCACGCTCCACGAGGGAGAGCGGCCCCATGCACCGCAGCCAAAGCCCACGCTCTAGAGACCACGCTCCACGAGGGAGGGCGGCCCCATGCACCGCAGCCAGCCAAAGCCCACGCTCTAGAGACCACGCTCCACGAGGGAGGGCGGCCCCATGCACCACAGCCAGACAAAGCCCACGCTCTAGAGACCACTCTCCACGAGGGAGGGCAGCCCCATGCACCGCAGCCAGGCAAAGCCCACGCTCTAGAGACCATGCTCCACGAGGGAGGGCAGCCCCATGCACCGCAGCCAAAGCCCACGCTCTAGAGACCACGCTCCATGAGGGAGGGCGGCCCCATGCACCGCAGCCAGCCAAAGCCCACGCTCTAGAGACCACGCTCCACGAGGGAGGGCGGCCCCATGCACTTCAGCCAAAGCCCACACTCTAGAGACCACTCTCCACAAGGGAGGGCGGCCCCATGCACCGCAGCCAAAGCCCACGCTCTAGAGACCACGCTCCACAAGGGAGGGCGGCCCCATGCACCGCAGCCAGCCAAAGCCCACGCTCTAGAGACCACGCTCCACGAGGTAGGGTGGCCCCATGCACCGCAGCCAAAGCCCACGCTCTAGAGACCACGCTCCACGAGGGAGGGCGGCCCCATGCACTGCAGCCAGACAAAGCCCACGCTCTAGAGCCCACACTCCATGAGGGAGGGCAGCCCCATGCACCACAGCCAGACAAAGCCCACACTCTAGAGACCACGCTCCACAAGGGAGGGCAGCCCCATGCACCACAGACAAAGCCCACGCTCTAGAGACCACGCTCCACGAGGGAGGGCGGCCCCATGCACCACAGACAAAGCCCACGCTCTAGAGACCACGCTCCACGAGGGAGGGCGGCCCCATGCACCACAGACAAAGCCCACGCTCTAGAGACCACGCTCCACGAGGGAGGGCGGCCCCATGCACCGCAGCCAAAGCCCACGCTCTAGAGACCACGCTCCACCAGGGAGGGCGGCCCCATGCACCACAGCCAGACAAAGCCCACGCTCTAGAGACCACGCTCCACGAGGGAGGGCAGCCCCATGCACCGCAGCCAAAGCCCACGCAGCAATGAAGGCCCAGCAGTGCCAAACATCAACACACAAAGGGTGCTTTCTAAGTTTCATTTTTTTGGCCCCCAACCCACTCAATACTTCTAGAAACGTAATATTAAGAAATAATGTGGAAAATGTAAATAGACTAAATGATAGAGTATCCTATATTTAATTTTAAAAAACAATTTACATATAGTATGGTTGTGCTCCGAAAGTTATGCATATGCACAAATGTGTGTTATATATGGCATTTATAGCCTGGACTTCTGCATGTTAATTCAAACACCGTACCTGCAACTTTTTCTAATTATTTATATGTATAACTGTAAAATTTAAACTGATAAAATGACTCTGATTCATTTAACAAACCTTGATTTGGGGCAAATTTATCTTAAGATTTTTGGCTTCCCTTGTGGCTCAGATGGTAAAGCATCTGCCTGCAATGCGGGAGACCTGAGTTCAATCCCTGGGTTGGGAAGATCCCCTGGAGAAGGAAATGGCAACCCACTCCAGTACTCTTGCCTGGAAAATCCCATGGATGGAGGAGCCTGGCAGGTTATAGGTATAGTATGGGGTGAGGTAGAAATTAAGATTTTTAAAGTTAATTTATCAGCCAATTTTCCTTATTCAACTTTATGAATGAAATATTTTTTTGTACACATCCTTGTAAGGGCATATGTTAAATTGGCCATGTACCTGGAAATCAGAAATCTGAGCAGAATAATAAAGCCTTCCAGTGTTTCTCCTAAATGACTTTAGGCAGATCTATCACTGGCCAGGATCCTCCATCCCACAGCGGTAAGATAAAAACATCCCTTGCTTTTTTATCTGTCAAGCTTACATGAAATAGAACACTAGCTGCATTTGACTACAACTGTCAAAACAAGATAATGGATGGCTTATTTGGACGGCTCAAATTGTGGTAAGATTTCCTGTCTCCCCAGTAACTACCTTTCTTTACTCCATTCTAAAGCCCAAGGGATACATTTGATTGGCGGATAGAAAATAATCAAGGAAGAAATATCAAGGGATGGCAGACTGGAGGTCTGAGGTGGGGATGAAGACATAGTCCCGTGCATGCCTCTGATGTTTGAGAAGCTGAAGTGCCCCCTGGATCAGAATGCTGCAGGGCGAGCCTGCAGATGCAGAGTCCAGACAAACTAGCCGCCACTGCTGTGGGGCTCGGTGGACACTCCAGGTGCGTTCAGAGTTGCATCTCCTTGTTATTCAGAAGATGGTCTCTAAAAAGTGGTGGAATTCCGTTTGCATTTTCCTGTTCACGTCCAACCTCATGACTCGTGATTTCTGTGTAAACACAATTCTCCCCCTGGCCACAGAGGTCACCCACATAAGCCTGAAGTGACAGGATGATACACCATTTGGAAGTCATCTTTCTGAGATGACTACTGCCGTAGTCCCAGGAAGCCCTGACATCGCAGGGTGTGAGGGAGGAGGTCCTTTTGAAGTGGCTGAAAGGTCATTCCTTCCTACACAAGGCTTTCTGGAATTATCATCTAGGAGGAAAATGACTTCTTGCCAACTCTAATACATGTTCAAACTCAAGGTGCAGCCTCAGATGTCCAGATGATAGAAAGGAAAAAAAAGCATACCTCTGATGACTGTTCTTTTTTCCCTTTTGCCTTATTATTTTATTCTATTTAGGAAGTAAAAAGGTTTCTTACAAGTAACCAAAGAGGAAATGGTGAAATATATAACATTAGCATTTTTATTAGGATTTATGGATTTGCTAACTTCAAGTTTCAGTGATTAAGTTTTAGACAATCAGAGAAATAACTAAAATAATTACATTTGCAGTATACAGACAGTGCTTTTAAAGCTACTAAAATTCAGTTCAATCGGTATTTTTTTGAGTACTGCCATTTGGCCAAGCACTATACCTAAAGAAAAGCTTATTTAATTTATATGCAGAGTACATCATGAGAAATGTTAGCCTGAAAGAAGCACAAGCTGGAATCAACATTGCCCGGAGAAATATCAACAACCGCAGATATGCAGATAACACCACCTTTATGGCACAAAGTGAAGAACTAAACAGCCTCTTGATAAAAGTGAAAGTGGAGAGTGAAAAAGTTGGCTTAAAACTCAACATTCAGAAAACTATCATGGCATCCGGTCCAATCACTTCATGGCGAATAGATGGGGAAACAGTGGAAACAGTGACAGATTTTATTTTTTTGTGCTCCAAAATCACTGCAGATGGTGACTGAAGCCATGAAATTAAAAGACACTTGCTCCTTGGAAGAAAAGCTATGACCAACCTAGACAGCATATTAAAAAGCAGAGACATTACTCTGCCAACAAAGGTCCACTTAGTCAAAGCTATGGTTTTTCCAGTAGTCATGTATGGATGTGACAGTTGGACTATAAAGAAAGCTGAGCACCAAAGAATTAATGCTTTTGAACTGTGGTGTTGGAGAAGACTCTTGAGAGTCCCTTGGACTGCAAGGAGATCCAACCAGTCCATCCTAAAGGAAATCAGTCCTGAGTATTCACTGGAAGGACAGATGCTGAAGCTGAAATTCCAATACTTTGGCCACCTGATGCGAAGAGCTGACTCATTTGAAAAGACCCTGATGCTGGGAAAGATTGAAGGCAGGAGGAGAAGGGGATGACAGAGGATGAGATGGTTGGATGGCATCACTGACTCAATGGACATGAGTTTGAGTAAACTCCGGGAGTTGGTGATGGACAGGGAGGCCTGGCGTGCTGCACTCCATGGGGTCACAAAGAGTCAAACACAACTGAGCAACTGAACTGAATTGAACTGAAAGGAAAGAATAAATGAGTCTTGGTTCCTGCCCTCTCAAATATTTCAGTATGGTCATTATAGAAAGAATTTAAACTGAGTATCTTATATGTTAGTTAAATGTGAATGTTCCTGTTATTTCAGAGTATCAGCTAAGGGCCCCAAACTAAGTGTCAGAGGAGCTAAGCAACCCCACATTATAAAGTAAGTTATAAGACTGTAAATTGGGGAAATCACACCACTGTTTAGAAAATTCGCCATTTCTTTGAAACTTAAATATAGAATTACCCTATGACCCTGAAATTCCTCACCTTGTTATTTAGCCAAAAGAAATGAAAACATATGCCCATAAAAATGCTTGTGCCCAAATGTTCATAGCAGATTTATTCACAGTAGCTTGAGAAACTGAAAACAACTCAAATACTCATCAACATGTGAATGCATAAACAAATGATAGTATATCCACACATTGAGCACTACTCAGTAATAAACAAACCACTGAAAATGCAACAAAATATAGATGACTATGCTAAGGTAATGAAGGCTGACTCAGAATATATATCCTTGATTCCACATATCTAAAATTCTAGAATGGGTACTTTAAATGGGCACATGCAAAATGTACCTTAATAAAGTGTTTTGAAAGAGCCAGTTGTGCCAAATTAGTTCTCCCAATTATGTAAGAAGAAAATGAAGAATTCAGAGGCACATATTTCTCAGAATCCGCCATGCAGACCACTACTCGGCTCTTATCCTGAGATTACCCTATAATTGCAAGTAGAAGTGGGAAAGTGATTGTCTGGCTTTTCAACACAGGTCACGAGCCTTGGGCAAAGGAGAAAAGGTTGGAAAAGGCTGTTTAATTAGCCATACAACAAGGTTTTACCCAGAAGATATTCCCATAGCCTTAGAGGGAGATGACTAAGGCTTGAAATGGAGGTGTGGAAATTGAACAAGAGAGTAGGGAATGTGTTAAGATATATTTGGATGGAAAAAATCTGTAGAATGTCATGAATGAAAGATGTGGGTTGGCTAGAATAAAAAACCACTGATGTCTTTCAAGTTGGGTGATTGTTAGGTAACGATGAACATAAAATGAATTTAGAAACAGAAGAGATAAAACATTTTTCAAAGCGGAAAATCACAGGTAAGTTCAAAGCTGAATATGGCAGTTTTGTTCTGATAGAGGTAGAAGCTAGCAGATGGCATGGAATTGTGAGGTAGCTATTATATAATTATTGTTGTTGCTATTCATAATAAGACATGTTTGCATGGAATCTTTATGCTTCTGGGGGAAAATAAAACTAGTAGTCACAATAGAGTTTAAGATACAAGAGGAAATTTTGTGGGTTAAATTTGCAGAAAATATAGAGAGATCAAAGGGTCTGACAATGAAATTAGCACTGAACACGAGGAAGGATAGTACCCCTAGAGTCACAGCTAAAAATGGTAAAATCTCTAGATTGTTCAGTTACATGAGTCAATAGTTTCCCTTATTTATGTGCATGTGTATTAGTCACTCAGTTGTGTCTCACTCTTTGTGACCCCCATGGACTGTAGTCTGCCAGGCTCCTCTATCCATGGGATTTCCCAGGCAAGAATACTGGAGTGGGTTGCCATGTCCTACTCCAGGGGATCTTCTTGACCCAGGAATTAACCTTCCTGGGTCTCCTGCATTGAGGGCAGATTCTTTACCATCTGAGCCAGTCATATGTTTTTATGATGATAAAAATAAAAGACTGATCCCAAAACATGTGCTCTGATTTCAGAGAAAAGACACACATTTTGGCACTGCCAGTTATGAGTTGAGTGATCTAGAAGTCATTTAAGTTCTCATCTGTGTCACAGTGGTGACAATGATTAGCTCAGAGAACTGATGTCCAATCACATGAGATGAGAAGGTCCAACCAGCAGAAGGCGCAGTGAGGCTTAATCATCTTTGTTGCTACCACCCGTCCTCACTCATAACGGGACCTGAAATATGAAACTGCACTCAGTACCTCTCAGTTGCCCTATGTCAATACACAGGTTAATAGTTCTTATCACATAGCTTGACAATGACTGAAGAAAACAATAGGTGAAAAGCTCTCAGCAAAACGTCAGAAACATCACTAAGTACAAGGCAGTTACTTATATTGTTTTCCTAAACTCCTAACGGTAACCTGCTCCAGTATTCTTGCCTAGAAAGTCCCAAGGACAGAGGAGACTGGGGGCTACCTCCACGGGGCTGCAAAAGAGCTGGGCACCACTTGGTGGCTAAATAGCGACAACAAAACTCCAAACACCTCTCTCCACTTCTCCTGAAGTATCTTCCTGCACTCCAGACTTTCAAAGTCAAATGGAATGAAGCCACTGTTGCGACTTAAAATCTTTAATAACATCCCAGTATATTAGGAGGAATACCTAAAGCCATACTGTGGCTAAAGAGGCCTGTAAGCAGACTTTCCCGGTGGTCAAGTGGTTAAGAATCTGCCTGCCAGTGCTGGGGACACAGGTTCGATCCCTGGTCCAGGAAGATCCCACATGGCACAGAGCAATGGGGCCCGTGCACAACAACTACAGAAGCCCAGACTCCTCAGAGCCACGCTCCACAACAGGAGGAGCCACCGAAATGGGAAGTCCGAGCATCGCGCCTGGAGAGTAGCTTCTCCTCGCCAAAACTGGAGAAAGCCTGCGTGCAGCCACAGAGATCCAGAGCAGCCAAAAACAAATAAATAATTGCAAGTGTGTGTGTGTGTGTGTGTGTGTGTGTGTGTGTGAGGCCTGTAAGGATTCAGGGAAGCAGGTGCAGGAGGAAGCAGGCTGCTGTCCTGTCCCTGGGACTTGCTGACTCTCTGGGCTCCTGACTGTGTAACCCAATGAACAGACCTGTTCTCTCCCGCCCTGATTTTGTTCTTTGTATGTGCAGTTCCCAGCAGGGGTTGTGGGGTGGACTACAGAAGGCCCAGTTATCCTCAGGTATCAAAACCTAAAAATTTGTAAAAGAGCTTGGCATTTCTGTGCAGATGAGTGGTTTTTTCCCTAACAGAAGGCTCCACTTTCAGAGCATGTTTTCAGATCAGAATGAAGGACCACAGGAACCAAAGCAGATTACTGAGGGGGTTTTCCTGAAATCAGATCTAATAATAGCTTGAGCAAGAGAGAATTCTGTTATCCCTTTGTTCGTTTTATTTTTATCATTCTTGTTGTATTTCTTCCCTCAAACAGCTCTCGGTATTTCAGTTCTAAGTGTTGAGTATTTACTTGAAATTTTTCTGATGGGACTGGAGCCATCTGTTTCTTGACGTGTGCGCTTTAGAAGACCACTCTTTATACATGTGGTATGGTGTCTTTATACCTGTTATCCCTTAATCCAGGAGAGATTGTTTTATCTGTGGTTGCCCCTGCCTTCTGTGACTGGGTTGACCCACTCTGCGTCAGTTGCCAGACATGTTTTTCCGTCTCCTTTTTCTTTGTTGTTTTCTGTATCAGTGCAGCAATAATCTTAATGCACCACTGTGTTTTAATAGTCAGTTTAGACTGACTATTAAAATAAAACAGTGCACTATAAAACCACAGCATAGATGAGAAACCTCTAAAGGATGGATCCCAAGGAAATGGTGTTTTTTTTCAAGGGACAGCAGAGGGCACAGGGTTTGATAGAGAAGGAAGGACAGTCTGTCTGTCCTGGATCACGGCCCTAACATTCACTCTGTTATTTATCTTTCAGGCTGGTGTCTGTCTGTTCACTAGGTTACTGGAAGGAAAATCACTGACACTTGTTAAAATGGTAAGGAACATTCTGTCCAAAACTATAGTGATAAGGGCACTGCAATAGAGAGAAATCAAGTTCAATTCTGAACACAACAAAAACAGCTGGGGGTTTACAGTCAAGAAGAAGGGTGAAGGGGGTCAGTGGATGGAAAGTTACTAAGGAGAGACATCAAGGGTTTGGGGAGAGTCCCTGCTAAACTGACCTCACAGGATTCGTGTGAAGGACAGATCATGGATATAGACATCAAACGTAGGTGATCTGATAGAAGATCTGATGATGAGGGAGGGGAAGACTCTTGGCAAAGACTGTGCTGGACCGGGCAATGTTGGACCAAGTTGAAAAAGAGGGCTCAGAGGAACCTGACTGAAGTCCGATCAAGGGGAGCCTTTGTAACCAGGTGGCCAAGACCAGGTGTCTGTGACAAGACATCACTGGGACTTCCCTCCCAGTTCAATGGCCAAGACTTCACCTTCCAATGCAGAGTGCGGGTTCAATCCCTGGGTGGGGAGCCAAGATCCCAAATAAGTGCGTGTGTGTTCAGCTGCTTAGTCATGCCTGACTCTTTGTGACCCCACGGCCTGTAGCCCACCAGGCTCCTCTGTCCGTGGAACTTTCCAGGCAGTAATATTGGAGCAGTTTGCCACTTCCAACTCCAGGTGATCTTCCCAGTCAAACCCACATCTCTTGCAACTCCTGCATTGGCAGGAGGATTCTTTACCTCTAGTGCCACCTGGAAAGCCCAGATCCCATATGACTTGAGGCCAAAAAACCAAAACATAAAACATAAGCAATATTGTAACAAATTCAATGAAGACTTTAGAAATGGTCCACATCAGAAAAAAAAAAAAAAAGTCTTAAAAAATAAAAATCAAGATACCACTAAATGAGATAATGTAAGCCTGTTATCTGGTATGGTTTCATCTGAATTCCAGCTCAGGCCTGCCCAGAAAGCACTGAAGAATCCATATGGAATTTCCATATGGAATTTCCAAGGGAATTGGTATGACCTTAGGCAGAACACTAGAACCGCCTTCATGTTAATTTAGACCTAGGAGACACAATGAGATCCCTTGCTGGTGCTTATTAACAACCCAAGTAAGAAGGGACCTTTAGCAAAATTTGGAATAGAGTATGTTTTCATTTTTGCATTTCACTTTTGCCTAAATGCTGACCAAGTCCCATTTTGACCTCACACTACTTCCTGACTGCTCCCCAAATTTTAGATTTCTATGTCTCCTTCCAAAAATTTTTAAAGAAATTTTCCACAATCCCTCACACATACCAAGTGACAATTTGCATATAAAAAAGAACCCCCGGATGTAAAACTTGAACTGGAAGATACAATGCGTGCAATGGAGTAGTATGGTAATATTGTCAGAGAAACAGCTTAGGTCCTGGGAAGAGGGGAGGCTTTGGTCTCCAATAAATCATATCATATAGGTTTTGGCCTACTCTGTGAATTTACAAAATTGATCTTGATCTAGACTCCTGAAATCTTTATCTCAGAGAAGATTGAACAGTTCAAAGCCTTCAGAAAAGATCATTTTATACCTTCATCCATGCTCTTTTTCTCTAAAATCCTGGCTCAGGCAATACCACAAGAGTTAATAAAAACAGACAGGAATCAGGGAAATTCTTGACAAGCTCACACTTGACAAGTCTGAAGTTAACTGGCTAGAGGTTTTTTCATTAGAATATTTTTCTGAGTTGTAATCTGTCAATTATAAATTCCATCAAGATGCGAGACTTTGAGTAAATCTATAAGCCAGACTTTACAAGAAATCAGATCGAGCTCGTGTGTGTGACCCAATGTTGATTTCTATGCAGCCGTGTTTACGTATGCTTGATGAGGAAATGCTAACTCCAAATCTTAAAATAGGTCCTCATAGAGGAGCAACTTAGGATGTGTTCACGGTCTTCATCTTCAGGAAACGGTCTTGTTTCAGAGATGGTATATGCTCTGATGTGATGTGTCTGCCCCTCTCTGCACAAGTCTGCTTTTCTCAACCCACTTTCCATGAATAGTTCTCAATCTCTTACAGTGCCTTTGAGAGAAGAGAACACGAAAGTTCAACACAAAGTGAGAAGTTGAAAATGCCAGTGCTAGAGGAAGACAGCGGAAGAAAACCTAAAAACAACCCAGGAGATTTCCATGGGCTAATGGTGATACCTTCAGTGACCCTAATGGGCTGTGGATAATTCCTATTGTCTACACGAGGCAGGCGGGTGTTTCTCCACCAGAGCTCAAGTGACTGAGAGGCAACTCCGTATGCAGAGACTTTAAGTGCTGACATCCTAATGAGATCTATAAACCGCAGAGACAGGGTATGGCTTCTTCTACACTGAGTATTAGCTGTGCTCTCCAAAGAGATTTAGCAGTCAGCAGTTGCCAAATAGGATGCTTTCAGACTGTACTTTGTTTCCTTTAATCACAATAAGATGGAAATTGTGGGAAAACAAAGAGCAGAGAGCAGTCCTTCCCGTGGCTTTTATTTCCTATTAAATGCAGTGAGAAGCAATATCCATATATTAGTTGTTCTGCCTGCAGCACTTGGCTTCTAGGGGGTCGCTTCAACTCTCTGTGCATCCTCAAGTCCAGGGTCAGCACTTCCCACTCCATGATCGGGAGCAGAAATCACGGGACTGTGTCCCACGCCAGCCAGGGAACCTCTTAGAGTCGTTCATTCCAGCAAAGCGACAGACCGTTCCCAGCAGAAATTACAGGAGCCACAGTGAAACACAATTACAACTTCCTTCTCTCTATTGATATAGTCTCCCCTAATTTATCAAAAAGTTCAAACAAATAAGAGCACTGTGCAAATAGGTGCTTCCTGGAGCTGGGTGTCTATTTCTTTTCCGAGGTTAAAGAAATGTTTTCAGCTATTTTGTTGAAATATATTCTCGATCCTTTTATCTCTTCTCCTTCTGGGCCCCCTATAGTTTGAATGTTAATGTATTTAATATTGTTCTAGAGGCTCTTAAGCTATCCTCATTATTTAAGTTATTTTGGAAAATTTTTTTTTTTTTTTTTTCTTTTTTATTAGTTGGAGGCTAATTACTTTACATCATTACAGTAGTTTTTGTTATACATTGATATGAATTAGCCATGGATTTACATGTACTCCCCATCCCAGTCCCCCCTCCCACCTCCCTCTCCACCCGATCCCTCTGGGTCTTCCCAGTGCACCAGGCCCGAGCACTTGTCTCATGTACCCAACCTGGGCTGGTTATCCGTTTCACCCTAGATAATATACATGTTTCAATGCTGTTCTCCTGAAACATCTCACCCTCGCCTTCTCCCAGAGTCCACAAGTCTGTTCCATACATCTGAGTCTCTTTTTCTGTTTTGCATATAGGGTTATCGTTACCATCTTTCTAAAGTCCATATATATGTGTTAGTATACTGTAATGGTCTTTATCTTTCTGGCTTACTTCGCTCTGTATAATGGGCTCCAGTTTCACCCATCTCATTAGAACTGATTCAAATGAATTCTTTTTAATGGCTGAGTAATATTCCATGGTGTATATGTACCACAGCTTCCTCATCCATTCGTCTGCTGATGGGCATCTGGGTTGCTTCCATGTCCTGGCTATTATAAACAGTGCTGCGATGAACATTGGGGTGCATGTGTCTCTTTCAGATCTGGTTTCCTTGGTGTGTATGCCCAGAAGTGGGATTGCTGGGTCATACGGCAGTTCTATTTCCAGCTTTTTAAGAAATCTCCACACTGTTCTCCATAGTGGCTGTACTAATTTGCATTCCCACCAAGAGTGTAAGAGGGTTCCCTTTTCTCCACACCCTCTCCAGCATTTATTGTTTGTAGACTTTTGGATAGTAGCCATCCTGACTGGCGTATAATGGTACCTCATTGTGGTTTTGATTTGCATTTCTCTGATAATGAGTGATGTTGAGCATCTTTTCATGTGTTTGTTAGCCATCTGTATGTCTTCCTTGGAGAAATGTCTGTTGAGTTCTTTGGCCCATTTTTTGATTGGGTCATTTATTTTTCTGGAGTTGAGCTGGAGGAGTTGCTTGTATATTTTTGAGATTAATCCTTTGTCTGTTGCTTCGTTTGCTATTATTTTCTCCCAATCTGAGGGCTGTCTTTTCACCTTGCTTATAGTTTCCTTTGTTGTGCAAAAGCTTTTAAGTTTCATTAGGTCCCATTTGTTTATTTTTGCTTTTATTTCTGAAATTCTGGGATGTGGGTCATAGAGGATCCTGCTGTGATTTATGTCGGAGAGTGTTTTGCCTATGTTCTCCTCTAGGAGTTTGATAGTTTCTGGTTTTACATTTAGATCTTTAATCCATTTTGAGTTTATTTTTGTGTATGGTGTTAGAAAGTGTTCTAGTTTCATTCTTTTACAGGTGGTTGACCAGTTTTCCCAGCACCACTTGTTAAAGAGGTTATCTTTTTTCCATTGTATATCCTTGCCTCGTTTGTCGAAGATAAGGTGAGCATAGGTTCGTGGACTTATCTCTGGGCTTTCTATTCTGTTCCATTGATCTATATTTCTGTCTTTGTGCCAGTACCATACTGTCTTGATGACTGTGGCTTTGTAGTAGAGTCTGAAGTCAGGCAGATTGATTCCTCCAGTTCCATTCTTCTTTCTCAGGATTACTTTGGCTATTCGAGGTTTTTTGTATTTCCATACAAATTGTGAAATTATTTGTTCTAGTTCTGTGAAAAATACTGTTGGTAGTTTGATAGGGATTGCATTGAATCTATAGATTACTTTGGGTAGTATAGCCATTTTGACAATATTGATTCTTCCAATCCATGAACACGGTATGTTTCTCTATCTCTTTGTGTCCTCTTTGATTTCTTTCATCAGTGTTTTATAGTTTTCTATGTATAGGTCTTTTGTTTCTTTAGGTAGATATACTCCTAAGTATTTTATTCTTTTTGTTGCAATGGTGAATGGTATTGTTTCCTTAATTTCTCTTTCTGTTTTCTCATTGTTAGTGTATAGGAATGCAAGAGATTTCTGTGTGTTAATTTTATATCCTGCAACTTGACTGTATTCGTTGATTAGCTCTAGTAATTTTCTGGTAGAGTCTTTAGGGTTTTCTATGTACAGGATCATGTCATCCGCAAACAGCGAGAGTTTCACTTCTTCTTTTCCTATCTGGATTCCTTTTACTTCTTTTTCTGCCCTGATTGCTGTGGCCAACACTTCCAAAACTATGTTGAATAGTAGTGGTGAGAGTGGGCACCCTTGTCTTGTTCCTGATTTCAGGGGAAATGCTTTCAATTTTTCACCATTGAAGGTGATTGGAAAATTTTTAAATTCAGATTAGGTAATTTCTACTAATTTTTTCTCCAGTTTGCTGATATGGTCCTTTGAATGATCTAATGTACTATTGATTCTCTGTAGTGTATTTTTCATTTTCTATAAAATTAAAACAAAAATTGCTATATTCTTCAGCTTGGTTTAGCAATTTTTTATATTTTCTAACTCCTCATTAAACTTCTGACTGTGTTCATCCATTCTCCTCCTGAGTCCACTGAGCATCTTTATGACTTTGAACTCGTTGTTGGGTAAATGGTTTATCTCTGCTTCCCTTAGTTCCTCCGGGGCTTTCTCTTTTCCCCCGTCTGGAAAATACTCCACTGTCTCTCCTTTGTGCCTGATTCTCTCGTTTACTTCTGTGTCCTGGGTAGATGAGTTACACTGCTGTCTCAGAGAAGGGGCATCGTGCAGATGTTCTGTGGAGTTCAGCGACATGCCGTCCTCTGCTCGCCAGTTAGGTGCTTTAGGGCAGTCCTCCACGTGGTCGCTGCAATCCCTGTATTGCAATGAGGCCCCTCCCGTGGGGGTTCTGGTGGGAGGGGCTGCCCCGGCCTGGTTGGCTGCCAGCTTGCTGGTGGGCGGAGCCAGGTCCTAGTACAAGCGGCTGTGAGTCCAGGGGATCTTGAGTCTGTGCTGACCCACAGGTGGACAGCTGAGCCCCTGATGCTAATAGCCTGCAGTAGGGAATGCAAAGTACTGCTCATTTGTACCAGGTTCTCACGGGAGAGAGAACTCCCAGAAATGGCTACCACCAGTGTCTGTGTCTCCAGGGCAAGCCCCAGTTGCTTCCTGTCTCTCTGGGAGTCTCTCCAAGATGAGTTAGTAGGTCTGACCCAGGGTTCTTTAAAAGCACTGTCTGCTATGCTAGGACTTGAAGTGTGTGAGATTTTGTGTGCGCCCTTCAGGTGTGGAGACTCTGTGTCTTCCAGCTCTTATGGCCTTCAAAGCCAGATGTTCTGGGGGTCTCTTCTCAGAACTGGACCCCCAGGCTGGGGAGCCTGAGGTGGGGCTTGGACCGCTTGCTCCCTGGGGAGAACCTCTGCCACTGTGATCATCCTCTCATTTGTGGGTGACCTCCACAGGGGTGTAGGTCTTGACTAGACTGGACTCCACCCATATCATTTGGCTCCTTCTTTATATATTTAATTTTGGAGAAGGTTTTCTGCTGGTTTTCAGACAGTTCTCACTGATAAATGCTCTGTAGACAGTTGTAACTTTGATGTGCCCATGGCTAGAGGTGAGCTCAGCGTCTTCCTACTCCACCATCTTGGTTACTCACTTGTTTTATTTTTCTTCCTGCACTTCACTGTCAATGTTAAATCAGCTCAAAGCTCTCGTCATTGTTTCCAACCTAACGACATCATTCTAGATCAAGCTTATGAGATTCCTTGGATGTTCAATCAAGATAATAGTGGCAGTGAATTTTAAAGTGATATAGACACATAAGATATTATTTTCTCTGGGCTAGACTCTTTAAGTTTTTCATTTCAATCTTGGTGCCATTATAAGACAATCATGTACCATGATCCATAATTCTAAACTGGAAGGCACTCCCTTTTCCTTACAATTAGAAGACAAACAGAATTGAGCATACATATGTGATTTAAAATAATCATAACTGAAATGACTTTTCCTCAGAGCTAATAATTAAAATTTCTCAGACACACAGACATCTTTTCTCAGTAATTCCATAGAGAATCAAGTGCATTATTGACTGTCTTCAACTTGTAGTGAATCTTAAACGCTGTCTCAAATTATATCCAAGAGATTTGGCTTGTAATTCTGGTCTGGGGTTTTAAAAGTCTGCTGATGTCCCTACTGCCAAGTTTTAATTACTTCCTGCAGGGGGTCCTTCTCCTCTCAGTCCCTGAGATTATTCAGAAGAGACACATCTGCTCCATACTAAACCAAAATGAACTTCCAGCCACAAAGATTTTTTTTTTTTTCTCTCTCACTTCATTTTTTCCCATCCATCCACTGAAGAATAAGGTCTGTTTTCTTTCAAAGCACTTCCTTTGCCTCTGAAACAATAAAAGCTCCTTACCTATCTTCAAAAATCCCCAAGAGAACTTTTCTTGATATAATCTTAGAAAAGTGGGAGGTTTCATCTGTATGTAATGACTGAGGTTAATTAAATAAAACTCCATGGCCAGATTTGCCTGGAAAACTGAGAAAATGGTATACTTTTGCAATCTGGTTCGTCTAAAGAAGTCAAGTGATGGACGCTACTACAACAGAAGAGCTAATTAAGCTGAAAATACACTATTTGCACCCCAACATTGTTTGCAGACGAAGTACTCAACAGTTCTGCACAGGCAATTAAGAAACAGGAAACTCCAAAATGCGTTAATTCTTTCAAAAATATAATCACTACAAGGAAACTTGTGAAGGAGGGGTGGGCAAGGGGTAGAATCATAAAGCTAGAATTCACTGAGCATGGGGAGAGGGAACTTCGTCAGAAAAGACTTGCCTTCCTGGCTGGGTGACTGTGGGCAACTCATTCTAAATCCTGTGGATATAAAAAGAAGAGCAAAGAAAAACAAGCAAACAAAAAGGAAGACGTGGAGAACAGACATGTGCACACAGAGGGGAGGGGTGGTGGGAGGAATGGGAAGAGCAGCACTGACACACACACTCCGCCACGTGTCAAAGAGCTAGCAAGTGGGAAGCTGCCGAGTGGCACGGGGAGCTCAGCGCGGGGCTCTGTGCTGGCCAGAGGGGTGGGATGGGGGGAGGGTCAAGAGGGAGAGGAAACAGGCATACATGCAGCTGATTCATCTTGCTGCACAGCGAAAACGTGACGGCGTAGAGCAAACAGACTCTAATTTTAAAAAGAAAGAAAACAAATCCCTGTGGCTCTGTCTCCTTACTTCCAGATGGGAATGGTACAAAACCACTTTCAGGTTTAGAGCTAAAGTAAGATATACATAGCTTTTTTTATTTTTTTTTAACTTATTTTGTATTGGAGTATATAGCCAATTAACAATGTTGTGACTGTTTCAAGTGAATGGTGAAGGGACTCAAGATATATATAGCTTTTGATAGCACTTTGAAAACTGCCTAGCACATAGCAGATCTGAGCTTTGGACTGTTTATAGTTGTTCTCCACTGTTTGCTTTGGATTCTTTCTTCTCTATCAAACACTGCCTTCAAATGGCTGATCGTAGTTTCTACTTCAGACCCAGATACCAAAAAGCCATTTGGAAGCACATTGTGCAGAGATGGGCTTCAAAACAAAGAGATGGCTTTGGACCAGCTTTTGGCCAGAGACACTCAAAGGTTAGTCTGAAGGTCTTTGCTCAGAGGCATTTCTGTTTTTTCAGAAATTACACCCAACTCCTGCCTGACTCATGATGCAAGGTGGCAGACGCCTAGCAGCCAGTAATAGGCCTAGGAGACTTAATTCTCAGGTTTTTCATCTTACATTCCATGTCCATCTTCCGTTTTTCCATATGTCTCAACTTCAGGGCATCTGCTCCAGAAAAAAATTTGGGGGTCTCTTTGGGGGGAAGAAAGCTAACGTGGCTTATCAGGGTGAGAAAGGGGCCCAAGTTTATAAATGATTTATATAAAGTCTTCATTAATGATTTGGTTCAATTTTGATTTATGCATTCAACTAGCTTGTGGAAAATGCTAAAATTGTTATTTCCCCCATATTCACTATTTTAAGAAAATCTTGGCCAAGATTTTATAATTTTCATATAGGGGAGGGAAGAGTAAGAGGGATTTCTGGTATGTATAGAAAAATATAGAGAATAATCAGAGATTAGCTCAAAAAGACATATAGAAATTTGGAGTATGTTTTTATTTTAGGCCTGGATCTAAATAGATGCACTCTCAAAATCCACTGTTAATTTTTTTCATGAAAAGAGACCTCTTTATACTTGTTCTTTCCCTCAGAGAATTCTGTGCTATGGTGGTTTTGTCTGTAAATTTTTTAATGTCCATCCTAATAAGAGGCAGTGTCACTTTTCCTCTCATGGAGTAGAGCTTGATATTTCTGACATTTAACTTAGATGCAGAGTATATTATGCAAAATGTTGGGCTGATGAAGCACAAGCTGGAATCAACATTGCCAGGAGAAATATCAATAACCTAAGATATGCAGATGACACCACCCTTATGGCAGAAACTGAAGAATAACTAAAGAACCTCTTGATGAAAGTGAAAGAGGAGAGTGAAAAAGCTGACTTAAAACTCAACGTTCAGAAAACTAAGATCATAGCATCTGGTCCCATCACTTCATGGCAAATAGATGCAGAAACAGGGGAGGCAGTGAGAAACTATTTTCTTAGGCTCCGAAATCACTGCAGATGGTGACTGCAGCCATGAAATTAAAAGACACTTGCTCCTTGGAAGGAAAGCTATGACTAAACTAGGGAGCGTATTAAAACACAAGAGACATTACTCTGCCAACAAAGGTCCATCTAGTCAAAGCCATAGTTTTTCCAGTGGTCATGTGGATGTGAGAGTTGGACTATAAGACTTTTTGAACTGTGGTCTTGGAGAAGACTCTTGAGAATCCCTTGGACTGGAAGGAAATCAAACCAGTCAATCCTAATTGAAATAAGTCCTGAATATTCATTGGATGGACAGATGCTGAAGCTGAAACTCCAATACTTTTGGCCACTTTATGTGCAGAACTGACTGATTAGAAAAGACCCTGATGCTGGGAAAGATTAAAGGCAGGAGAAGAAGGGGATGACAGATGATGAGATGGTTGGATGGCATCACTGACTCAATGGACATGAGTTTGAGCAAACTCCCAGGAGTTGGTGACGACAGGAAAGCCTGGCATGCAATAGTCCATGGGGTTACAAAGAGTTGGATACACCTAAGCGAATGAACTGAACTGAACTGATCTCTGTTGGACAATTGAGGTTTGGAAGGGTGGTTATCTCTGTTCACATAACCAAATTAATATCTTAATGCTTTATTGTATATAAATGTTTTTTCTAAATAATTGCAATTGGCGTGTACCAAGGAAAATGTCAATAACATGTAGGAATGGAAAGGGGTGTGTGTGTGCATGTGACCTCTGTGTGTGTGCATGTGTGTGAAGTTGCCCAGTGTTGTCCCACTCTACAACTCCATGGAGGTTGCAGAGGACTCCAGGGCCCTCTGTCCATGGGATTCTCCAGGCAAGGATACTGGGGTGAGTTGTCATTTCTGATTCCAGGGAATCCTCCCAACCCAGGGATTGAACCTGTGTCTCTTGAGTCTCCTGCATTGGCAGGCAGATTCCTTATCACTGTGCCACCTGGGAAGCCAGCAATGGAAAGATAGGAGCATTAATTATGTCTGTTCTGAGAGCCCAGCAAAGATTTGTGATTGAAGATTAGATGTGTTTTTCATGGAATATCAGCATTTATGTCACCATGATATGCATTCCTAATGATCAGATCACTTCCCATTACATTCATACATTGTTTTTACTTTTTGTTTGTTTGTTTTTTGAGGTATCAAGGAGGGATTTGCAACAATTTAACAACAATTTACAGAGCAGTCTTAGTGATTAAAAAAAAGGAGTAACAATATAGTGTGGCAGGTTTAATGTGTTTCTTTCTATCATCTGTGGTTGATAGACATGTCTCTCACTTTTGGAAGGTGACCTCATTGCCTAAAATGCAGTGACAGTTAAACTTTAGTTGGCACAAGAATCACCTGGATACTTGAAAAGGCACAGATCCCTGGACCCCATCCCTAGAATTTCAGTCAATAGATCGGCATGATCTGAGGATGTGCTTTTCTAACAAGCTTCCAGAGGGTGCTGATGCTGGTGTTTCTGGACCACATCAGTATTAAGATGAAAAAGTCAGATCTGCCTACATCACTGAGAACCTAACTTATCTTAGGAAAAGGGTTCCCCACAATAAACCCCATAGATCTGTACCAAACACCAACCAAATGTGGAAGGTGATTCCACAAGGATTTCAGAGAGAAGGGTAAGTGCATTTCAGGATTTTAGCTTTAATGGGCCTGAAGTCATTCATTCATTTGCTATATATCAGTATCAGAAACTATCAAAAAATTAAAATGGTACTTTGGTAGAGAGAAAAGCTTTGTTTGCTCTTTATCTCCCTACTCACAGGATGGAGCACATCCTTTATCCCATTAAGAAAAAAATATAGGTTTTCCCAATGATTTGAATAAATGAAATCCATCTCATTACCTTTACACCCCAGTCTGAAACCACCACCACCAAATGTACCATCTCATTTTGCTTTGTATATTAAAGAGCTAGAGAAACCATAAACAGTCCAGGAACAAAATTGTTTTTAATCACGTATACTTTTGGAATTTGCTCCTTTCAGGGTGGGGGACATTGGCCACCACATCTGGCTATGAATGCTCCCTCTGTCCCTCTCTCTCTCTCATTCTCTGCAGGCTACAGGCTGCAGATTTTACAATTCCTTCCTGCACATCCAACCCCCTTATTTGGTGAGATTTCTGTGGAATCTGTTAAGCCTGTGTCATGTGCTTTACTGGATTGAAATATACTCTCTATTAATGTGCAGTATTTGGGAGACAAATAAAAGAGGAACAAATACTGTATCTGCTTGATAATGAAAATTGACAAAGTGCTTTTTGAAATAAAGAGCTGGACTCCTCTTCACACACACACACACACCAGAGTTCCTCATTGCTCACCCCGAGATCCTCTTTCCCTCTTTCCACTCTACTTGGTCTTATCATTAAGCTTGGTGGCTTGATTCCAAGAGATCCCAGAATGTCCGGCATCCTTGTGTTCTAGAAGCAAATGTATCCACAAAGGAGAACACTCGCTTTAGAGTCACACACTTGGGTTAAAATTCTGGCTGGGCCACATTCGAACTATATGAGCTTGGTCAAGGCACGTAGCTGAGCCACGTGACTTAAATCCTCTTGGCTTCAGTAAGGTGGGGATGATGGGAATGACGACTTGTGCCTCCCAGGTGTGGGGATCGGCAATGCACGTGAGCACTGGGCACAGCATCTGCACAAATACTCAGCGATTCGTAGCGGTGGTCGTTTTTTCTACGTGCTGTTTCTCTTTCTTTCCTGCCCTTTTCCATCTCTGTAGAGATGAAAATCTTTTCTTGGCCACTAGGTGGAGAAAGCAAGCCTTCTACAGTATCTGAATTAAACAGGAGGCCAAATCATCCTGACCTAAATACTATAGACATTTAAGGGAGAGATGATTTTTTTTCCTTCCTCTTCTTTAGAACTTCACACAGCATTAACAGGGGATCTGGAGACATGTCTGGGGAATTTTTGAGCAGTTCACAATGAAATGTTTTGAGTTTTGAGTGTGGTCCTGCCTCGAGGCAGTAGATTTTACCTAGGAAGAAGTCCACAATTCAGCTGCCCAGAACCTTCTCATCCTCTGTGCCCTAATCTCTTTTTTAAACATTTTATTTTAGATTGACATATAGTTGATTAACATTGTTGTGATAGTTTCAGGTGTATGGCAAAGTGATTCAGTTATACAGATGCATGTATCTATTCTTTTTCAAATTCTTTTCCCATTTACATTGTTACATAATATTGAGCAGAGCTCCCTGTGCTATACAGTAAGTCTGTCTTGGTTATCCATTCTAAATACAGCGGTGTGTACATGTCAATCCCAAACTCTCTAACTATCCCTTCCCCACCACCCTTCCCCTCTACACTGTAATCATAACTCATTCTCTACGTCTATGAGCCTGTTTCTGTTCTGTATAATAAATAAGTCCATTTGTATCATTTCTGTTTGACTCTGCACGTAAGTTGATAGCATAATGATACTTGTCATTCTCTGACCTATTTCACTCAATATAACAATCTCTAGGCCCATTCATGTTGCTTATGCCCTAATCTCTTCTCACCTGCATTTCATGCAGGGACTTGCTCAGTACATTTTTTTCCCTCTGGGGTATTATGTAGCTACTGACTCCCAGGGACCTTTACATTTTGACATGAACTCTCTTGATAAGTTACCTTTCTTTAGTCTGATGAGAGTAGTAATGGGAACCCATCGGACCTACTTCACATCTGTTGCAAGGGTCATTTAGTTAGTACCTGTGCAATCATATGTGAACTTTACAAATACAAATAAAAAATTATTTTTATATTGAAGATATAAATCTCTGCCTTTAAAGAAAAAAGTTGAGAGTCCAAAACATTCTTGAGAAAGAATCAGCTTGCAAGGGGATGTGGTTATCCTTCTAGGTAAAGCCACTGGGACCCTCTGCATGTAAGCTCAGGTAAAGTTCCACACTCCATATTTCTTGCTTTATATGCCTCATCTCTCCTTCTCACCTTGTTCCCAAAGTCTCTTCATTTGCTGTCACACCCATTTTTACCTTCCCAGCACTGATCCTCCAGATGAACAACTATTTGCAATGTTAACACATTCTATTCATTGGCATCTCCCAGAGAATTATCCCAATTGGCTCCAAAAAATTGCAGCTACACCTACATCCTTAACCCAACATTCAATAATTTGTGCTGTTTCAACAAGTGCCTCATGATCTCTGTACAAAAACATGTTCTGGCAAGAAACATTCAAAGAATTCTCCCTTTTATCCTTACTTTCACTTACAAATTTTCTTCTTTCCATGATGGAAAATAACCAAGCTGCATACCAAATTTTTAGCCTGCAATTCATGCAATTATATTGTAGAAACATTCATCTCCCACTTGCCTTTCCACCAGTGCTCTTTACAGGCACTTTTGTTGTTGTTTTGGTTTCCTGTGTTATTTGAGGAAGGAAAAACCTAGGGAAAATTTTAGTTTACTTTCAGTAAATTTCCACTCCAGGATCTGAGTTTCCTTCAAGCAGTCAAGAGCATGGCAGGAGCCCTGGAATGCTATTCCATTTAAATGTGGTCTGAAATAGCACACTTATTTCCACTAAATTTACTTTTAATGCATCTCATAGAATGATCATTTTGCATAATACACACACACATGCTCCAAGACCCTAAATATAGGATACAAATGTAAATTCCATGCTTTTCCCTTACAAAATTTCCTGATTTTCAGTTTATATGTCAATTTGCAATCACTGTGTTCCATGAGCATAAGATTATTCATATATGATGCTACATATGTTATAAGCAGCTTCCCACCAAATAGACTGAGACACAGATTTGAAAACAATCAGCTTATCAGGAAGTACAAGTAACATGGGTGGGTGAGGGACACAGAAATACAGAGATGCAAAACAATAGAGTGGGCTCCCGAATAGAGAACTGGAGCTTAACACGGGGCAGAAACTCTGGAAGCGATGTAAAACACAGTCCTTAGTATCAACAGGTAAAGAGTGAGGAAAATGGGGTATTTGCATCCCTGTACCTGTCAGGCATTGGTTACTGACTTGAGGAGGAGGTATGATCTTAATCTGAGCCCTTTCCATAGGCCTTGAATGTGAAGTCCTCCAACAAAGATGCAAGTGCTGGCCTCTGGAAGACAGGCTGTCAAACACAGAAATGAAAGATCCAAAATGAAAAGGGTAGAGGATTGATCTGTTATGCCAAATTATTAGCAAAAAGAATGCTACTCGTTTATCACAATTCACGTTCATGCCTACATTTATATCAAATCCCCAGACTAACGGCTTCCCTGATGGCTCAGCAGGTGAAAAATCTGCCTGCAATGCAGGAGACAAAGAAGGTGAGGGTTCAGGTCAGGAAGATCCAAACCCTAGGCTGGAAAGATCCCCTGGAGGAGAAAGTGGCAACCCGCTCTGCTTCATGGATCACAGCCTTGTCATGGTGACAGGGCTTGCATAACTCAATGAAGCTATGAGCCATGCCTAGCAGGGCCAACCAAGACAGATGGGTCATAGTGAAGAGTTCTAACAAAACAAGGTGCACTGGAGGAGGAAATGGCAATCCACTCCAGTATTCTTGCCTGGAGAACCCATGGACATGAGTACATGTATGAAAGGCAAAAAGTTATGACACTGGAAGATGAGCCCCCCAGGCTGGCAGGTGCCCTATATGTTACTGGGGAAGAGCAGAGGGCAGTTGCCAATAGCTCCAGAAAGAATTAAGCACTTGGGCCAAAGCAAAAACAATGCTCAGCTGTGGATGTGTCTAGTGGTGAAAGTAAAGTCTGATGTTATAAAGACCAATACTGCTTAGGAACCTGAAATGTTAGGTCTATGAATCAAGGTAAATTGGATATAGTCAAGCGGGAGATGGCAAGAGTGAACATCGACATCTCAGGAATCAGTGAACTAAAATGGACTAGAATGGACAACTTTAATTCAGATGACCATTTTGTCTACTACTATGGGCACAAACCCTTTAGAAGAAATGGAGCAGCCCTCACAGTCAACAAGAGTCTGAAATGCAGTACTTGGGTGCTATCTCAAAGACAACAGAATGATCTTGGTTTGTGTCTAAGGCAGTCCATTCACTTTCACAGTAATCCAGTTTCACAGTAATCTTCCCAACCCAGGGATGGAAACCAGGTCTCCCGCATTGCAGGAGGATTCTTTTTTTTTTTTTTTTTTTTATTTTATTTTATTTTATTTTATTTTTTTTAATTTTTATTAGTTGGAGGCTAATTACTTTACATCATTATGCAGGAGGATTCTTTACAAGCTGAACCACAAGGGAAGCCTGAGAATACTGGAGTGGGTAGCCTATCCCTTCTCCAGTGGATCTTCCTGACCCAGGAATCGAACCGGGGTCTCCTGCATTGCAGGCAGATTCTTATCCAATTGAGCTAGACAAACACCGTCTAGAACTAACACCAAAAAAGATGTCCTTTTCATTACTGGGGAATGGAATACAAAATTAGGAAGTCAAGAGATACCTGGAGTAACAGGCTAGTTTGGCCTTGGAGTACGTATTACGTAATTCAAGTTTAAACTGAAGAGAGTAGGGAAGACCACTAGGCCATTCTGGTAAGACCAAAATCAAATCCTTTTTGACTGTACAGTGAAGGTGACGAATAGAGTCAAGGGATTAGATCTGTTACACACAGTGCCTGAAGAACTATGGATGGAGGTTTATAACACTGTATAGGAAGCAGTGACCAAAACCCTCCCCACGAATAAGAAATACAAAAAGGCCAAGTGGTTGTCTGAGGAGGCTTTACACATAGCTGAGGAAAGAAGAGAAGCAAATGGCAAGGGAGAAAGGAAAAGAGATACCCAACAGAATGCAGGGTTCCAGAGAACAGCAAGGAGAGACAAGAAGGCCTGAAACAAACAATGGAAAGAAACAAAGGAAAATAAAAGAATGAGAAAGACTAGGGATCTCTATCAGGGGGACATTTCATGCAAGGATGTTCACAATAAAAGACAGAAACAGTAAAGACCTAATAGAGGCAGAAGAAGTTGAGAAGAGGTGGCAGACTGGAATAACTCAAACTCTACTGGAAATATGACCAACCATTCTCCATTGGTTACATTTGTGGAAGGCAACCAGATCAAGGACTTGGGGCAAATATTACTGTTCAATTTATATCCATTAAAATTTTCAGTTTTGCTTTTATTACATACATATCTTACTTAAAATAATGATAAAACTAATTTAAAACAAACAAAAAGAGGTGGCAAGAATACACAGAAAATTATAGAGAAAAGGTCTTAAATGAGCTGGATACCCATGACAGTGTGGGCACTCACCTAAAGTCAGACATCCTGGAGTGTGAAGTCGAGTGGGCCATAGGAAGTATTACCACAAGCAAAGCTAATGGAGGTGATGGAATTCTAACCGAGATATTTAAAATCCTAAAAGATGGTACTACTCAGTACAGTTCAGTCCAGTCACTCAGTCGTATCCAAATCTTTCAACCCTGTGGACTGCAGAACACCAGTCTTCCCTGTCCATCACCAACCCCCAGAGCTTCCTCGAACTCATGTCCACTAAGTCAGTGATGCCATCCAACCATCTCATCCTCTGGCATCCCCTTCTCCTCTTGCCCTCAATCTTTCCCAGCATCAGGGTATTTTCCAATAAGTCAGTTCTTCACATCAGGTAGCCAAAGTATTGGAGTTTCAGCTTAAGCATCAGTCGTTCCAAGGAATATTCAGCATTAATTTCCTTTAGGATTGACTGATTGGATCTCCTTGCAGTCCAAGGGACTCTCAAGAGTCTTCTCCAACACCACAGTCCAAAAGCATCAATTCTTCGGCGCTCAGCTTTCTTTATGGTCCAACTATCACATCCATACACGATTACTGGAAAATCCATAGCTTTGACAAGTTGGACCTTTGCTGGCAGAGTAATGTCTCTGCTTTTTAATATGCTGTCTAGGTTGATCATAGTTTTTCTTCCAAGGAGCAAGCGTCTTTCAATATCATGGCTGCAGTCACCGTCTGCAGCGATTTTGGAAACCAAAAATATTAAGTCTCTCACTGTTTCCATTGTTTCCCCATCTATTTGCCATGAGGTGATGGGACCAGATGCCATGACCTTAGTTTTCTGAATGCTGAGCTTTAAGCTAACTTTTTCACTCTCCTTTCACTTTCATCAAGAGGCTCTTTAGTTCTTTGCTTTCTGCCATAAGGGTGGTATCGTTTGCATATCTGAGGTTACTGGTATTTCTCCTGGCAATCTTGATTCCAGTCTGTGCTTCGTCCATCCCAAAATTTCTCATGATGTACTCTGCATATAACTTTAATAAGCAGGGTGACAATATATAGCCTTGACGTACTCCTTTCCTGATTTGGAACCAGTCTGTTGTTCCATGTCCAGTTGTAACTGGTTGCTTCCTGACCTGCATACAGATTTCTCAAGAGGCAGGTCAGGTGGTCTGGTATTCCCATCTCTTTCAGAATTTTCCACCGTTTCTTGTGATCCACACAGTCAAAGGCTTTGGCATAGTCAACAAAGCAGAAGTAGATGTTTTTCCGGAACTCGCTTGCTTTCTCGATGGCAATTTGATCTCTGGTTCCTCTGCCTTTTCTAAATCCAGCTTGAACATCTGGAAGTTCTCAGTTCACATACTGTTGAAGCCTGGCTTGGAGAATTTTGAGCATTACTTTGCTAGCATGTGAGATAAGTGCAACTGTGTGGTAGTTTGAACATTCTTTGGCATTGCCCTTCTTCAGGACTGGAATTAAAACTGGCCTTTTCCAGTCATGTGGCCACTGCTGAGTGTTCCAAATTGCTGGCATACTGAGTGTAGCACGTTCACAGCATCATCTTTTAGGATTTGAAATAACTCAACTGGAATCCCATCACCCCCACTAGCTTTGTTCATAGTGATGCTTCCTAAGGCCCACTTGACTTTGCATGCCAGGATGTCTGGCTCTAGGTGAGTGATCACACCATCGTGGTTCTAGGTCATGAAGATCTTTTTTGTATAGTTCTTCTGTGTATTCTTGCTACCTCTTCTTAATATCTTCTGCTTCTGTTAGGTCCATACCATTTCTGTCCTTTATTGAGCCCATCTTGGCATGAAATTTTCCCTTGGAATCTTTAATTTTCTTGAAGAGATCTCTAGTCTTTCCCATTCTATTGTTTTCCTCTATTCCTTTGCAATGATCACTGAGGAAGGCTTTCTTATCTCTGCTTGCCATTCTCTGCAACTCTGCAGTCAGACGGGTGTATCTTTCCTTTTCTCCTTTGCCTTTCACTTCTCTTCTTTTCTCAGCTATTTGTAAGGCTTCCTCAGACAACTATTTTGCCTTTTTGCATTTCTTTTTCTTGGGGATGGTCTTGATCACTGCCTCTGTACAATGTGATGAACCTCCATCTATAGTTCTTCAGGCACTCTGTCTATCAGATCTAATCCCTTGAATCTATTTGCCACTTCCATTGTCATATATGATTTAGGTCACACCTGAATGGTCTAGTTGTTTTCCCTAATTTCTTCATATTAAGTCTGAATTTGGCAATAAGGAGTTCTTAATCTGAGCCATGGTCAGCTCCTGGTCTTGTTTTTGCTGAGGGTATAGAGCTTCTCCATTTTTGGCTGCAGAGAATATAATCAGTCTGATTTCTATATTGACCACTGGTGATGTCCATGTGTAGCATCTTCTCTTGTGTTGTTGGAAGAGGGTGTTTGCTGTGACCAGTATGTTCTCTTGGCAAAACTGTTAGCCTTTGCTCTGCTTCATTTAGTACTCCAAGGCTAAATTTCCCTGTCACTCCAGGTTTCTCTGGACTTCCTACTTTTCCATTCCAGTCCCTGATATGAAAAGGACATCTTTTTGTGGTGTTAGTTTTAGAAAGTCTTGTAGGTCTTCATAGAACTGTTCAACTTCAGCTTCTTCAGCATTACTGGTTGGGGCGTAGACTTGGATTACTGTGATACTGAATGGTTTGTCTTGGAAACGAACAGAGATCATTCTGTCGCTTTTGAGATTGCATCCAAGTGCTGCACTTTGGACTCTTTTGTTGACCATGATGGCTACTCCATTTCTTCTAAGGGATTCCTGCCCACAGTAGTAGATATAATGGTCATCTGAGTTAAATTCGCCCATTCCAGTCCATTTTAGTTCACTGATTCCTAAAATGTCAATGTTCACTCTTGCCATCTCCTGCTTGACCACTTCCAATTTACCTTGATTCATGGACTTAACTTTCCAGGTTCCTGTGCAGTATATGCTCTTTACAGCATCTGACTTTACTTCCATCACCATCACATCCACACCTGGGCATTGTTTTTGCTTTGGCTCCATCTCTTCATTCTTTCTGGAGTTAGGTCTACACTCTTCTCCAGTAGCATATTGGGCACCTGCTGACCTGGGGAGTTCATATTTCAGTGTCATATCTTTTTGCCTTTTAATACTGTTCACGGGTTTCTAAAAGCAAGAATGCTGAAGTAGTTTGCCATTACCACTGTACCACATTTTGCCAGAACTCTCCGTCCATCTTGGGTGGCCCTACATGGCATGGCTCATAGTTTCACTGAGTTAGACAAGGCTGTCGTCCATGTGATCAGTTTGATTAGTTTTCTGTGACTGTGGTTTTCATTTGTCTGCCCTCTGAGGGATAAGGATAAGAGGTTTATGGAAGCTTCCTGATGGGAGAGACTGACTGTGGGAGAAACTGGGTATTGTTCTGATGGGCGGGGCCATGCTCAGTAAATCATTCATCCAATTTGCTGTTGATGGGTATAGCTGTGTTCCCGGCCTCCTGTTTGACCTGAGACCAAACTATGCTGGAGACAGTGAAGATAATGGTGACCTCCTTCAAAATGTCCCATGCAGGCACTGCTGAACTCAGTGCCCCCGACCCTGAAGCAGGCCACTGCTGACCCACACCTCCACCAGAGACTCCTGGACACTCACAGGAGTGAGTGGTACTAATTAAAATGTCAGCAAATTTGGAAAACTCAGCAGTAGCCACAAGACTGGAAAAATCAGTTTTTATTCCGATCCCATAGAAGGGCAATGCCAAAGAATGCTCAAGCAACTGTACATTTTGCATGCTAGTAAGGATATGCTCAAAATTCTTCAAGCTAGGCTTCATCAATACGTGAACTGAGAAGTTCCAGATATACAAGCTGAATTTAGAAAAGGCACAGGAGCTAGAAACCAAATTCCCAATGTTCACTGGATCATAGAGAAAGCAAAGGAATTCCATAAAAACATCTGCTTCATTGACTACACTAAAGCTTTTGACTGTGTGAATCACAGCAAACTGTGGAAAATTCTTGAAGAGATGGAAATACCAAACCAGCTTAATTGTCTCCTGAGAAACCTGATGTGGGTCAAGAAGAAAGAGAGCTGGACATGGAACATCTGACTGGTTCAAAATTGGGAAAGGAGTAAGACAAGGCTGCATATTGTCACCCTGTTTATTTAATTTATATGTAATGTTATTATGTGAAAGGCTAAGCTGGATGAATCACAAGCTGAAATCAAGATTGCTGGGAGAAATATCAACAACCAGATTTGCAAATGATACCACTCTAATGGTAGAAAGTGAAGAGGAAATAAAGATCTTCTTGATGGTGAAAGAGGAGAGTGAAAAAGCTGACTTGAAACTCAACATTAAAAACACTAAGATTATGGCATCTGGACCAATCATTTCATGGGAAATAGAAGGGGGAAACGTGGAAGAAGTGACAGACTTTATTTTTCTGGGCTCCAAAATCACTACAGATGGTAACTGCAGCCACAAAATTAAAAGACACTTGCTCTTTGGAAGGAAAGCTATGATGGACCTAGACAGTGTATTAAAAAGCAGAAACTTCACTCTGCTGACAAAAGCACATATAGTCAAAGCTATGGTTTTTCCAGTAGTCATGTACAGACGTGAGAGCTGGACCATAAAGAAAGCTGAATGTCAAAGAATTGATGCTTTCAAACTGTGATGCTAGAAAAGACTCAAGAGTCCCTTGGACTGCAAGATCAACCCAGTCAATCCTAAAGGAAATCAACCCTGAATATTCATTGGAAGGACTGACGCTGAAGCTGAAGCTCTAATACTTTGGCCACCTGATGCAAAGAGCCAACTCACTGGAAAAGACCCTGATGCTGGAAAAGATTGAGGGCAGGAGGAGAAGGATGCGGCAGAGCATGAGATGGTGGACAGCATCACCGACTCAATGGACATGAGTCTGAGCGAACTCCTGTATGTGGGTCAAGAAGAAAGATAGTACAGGACAGGGGAACCTAGTATGCTGTAGTCCCTAGGGTTTCAAAGAGTCGGACATGGCTTACTGCCTGAACAACAACCACTTCAAACTAAAATTCGATAGCCAATTATATTTCAGTAAAGCTGGAAAAATTAATAATACATAACCCCCCCAAAAGAAATGTTCATTGGATCACAGAGAAAGCAAGGGAATTCCAGAAAAACATATATGGGATGTTTTCATTGGAGAATTCTACAAAACATTTAAAGAAGAACTAAAAACAATTTTACGCCATGTTTTCCAGAAAACAGAAGAGGGAAAACACATCCCAGTGCATCTTATGATACATAATTGCTAATATCACAAAATTAACCATTCTATATACTAATGATATGCAGGAGTTGAAATTAAAACACAATTATGATTACAATTATTTCAATACTTAGAGACACACTCTAAAAGTATATACTGAAAAAAAGGTCCAGGTTTTGTATGCTGAAAATTACAAAATGCTGTTAAGTCAAAGAATAGAATATAAATGTTCATGGATTGAAAAATCCAACATATTAAAGATGTCAATTCACCAAGTTTATATATATATATTAAGTACAATGCCTCTCAAAATCCCAATGATTTTTTTTTCTCGAGATAGTCAAGATTATTATATGATTTATATGGAAAGGCACAGCCTTAACAGTCTTGACAAAGAAGAGTGCACTGGAAGGAATACCTCTCCCTGATGTTAAGGCTTACTGCCCAGCTGTAGTACTGAGCGTATGTGGTATTAGTGGTGGAACAGGTACACAGACCAACAGAACCAAATGGAGAACCCAGAAACAGACGAACGCAAAAGTGTCCAGTTGACTTTCTACAAAAGTGAAAGACAGATAAAGTGGAGAGAACAGCCTTTTCAGCAAATGATACAGGAACAGACATCCATGGGCAAAAAAAAAAAAAAAAAGATCATGAACTTAAAGGCAAAATGTAAACATATAAGTCCTTGGGAAAAGCAAAACCATTCCTCTGTTTTATGCGGTGCCCTTGTCTCTTGACAACAGTTTATTTGCCTTCATTTCTTTTGAGAAGCAGGAGAGAGTCTGGATGAGAATGGTAACAATTGCCCCCACCTTGAAGGGAAGTCAGAAGGATTAAGTACATACACAGCTGATTCACTTCGCGGTACAGGGGAAACAATCACAACTTTGTAAAGCAGCTATACTTCAATTAAAAAAAAAACAACAACAATTCAACAAAAGGTGGAACAACAAAAAATAAAAGATACCAGTTTATTTTTTAAAAAGATGAAATTGGAGATGAATTTAAGTGTCAGTTTTAGCTATCTGAAATACAGAAACTTCTATAAATTAAAAACAATGCAAAATACAGAGACACAAGGAGTAGCTCCCAATCCCTGATTAAAAACTCTAAAAGTATTAGAAGTTTTCTATTATTTAATTCTGAATATTTTCTTACAATTATCACTAGGAAAATGCTTCCTAAACCCATATGCTGAAGGCCTATTAATTAAAAGAAATTATTTTGATCACTTGCTTACACAGGGAAGCAAAGAACGTTTTTTGTATTTTTTTCCCCAGGGAAGCTTGTTTCCAATCCTATTTTGCCCAGGAAGTAGCGTATTTGGCTTATTAGAAGAACACAACAGACACCCATCTGAGGGTGTCTTTGATAAAAGAGTGGAACTGGTTAACAACAGAAATCAGAATGGAGATATAAAGGGAGTAAAAGATTAATTTATAGATAATGTAATTATGTACTAGGAAGAGAACAATACCAACAACAATGGTGCCTCAAAATTTGGATTTTCCCACTCATATTGGAATTAATTCTGAAGTTTATAATGCAGCAAGACATGTAGCTCCCAAATTAAATATTTCCCTCCTGCCTCTGGAAGTTTTGCTTTTAAATTAAGGATTTGTTTCCCAGAAATAAGTTGTTATTTTCAGTATCCACCAAAATCTATGAGAAAATGTGATTTATTCTCAAAACATGGTTCAGTCAATGTATTTTTAGGGATTTTATACTTTCTTTGGCATCTACCCAGTAAAAATGTATGACTTGATTTCATGCATATTATGAAAGTTTAAGGTAAATTTCTATTTGTATTTTGTATAATCAATTTCATGCCTAATCCTTGATGGTCTCTTTGATTTTAGCATGATATTTCTTTTTCTGAAATCCTGATCAACTTCAAAATTATCTGTGAATTTTCCCAACTTATAAACCTTTTATTCTACTCAACTCTACTACTATCATTGCCAAGTAAGAACACATTTTAGAATTGGCATCGTATTAACAACAATCAGAATTCCATTATCTGCTGTCAGTTTGATACCATCACCACTAAATTCTAAAGGTAGGAACTGTATTTCCTGGAATCCTCTTCAACGTGTGGTTCCAGGCTAGTGTTTGCCAATGGAAGAAACTCATGTCTGACTTGAGAGATGGAAGCAAAGAGGAAGGCATTATTATCTGCAGGCAGGTACAGCCAGATGTGCAGCAGGACAAGAGTGTACAGCACCTTCCTGGTGGCCCCCAGAATATGACCCACTTTTCAGCTAAAGCAAACAGTGGGAGCTTCTCAGTGAGTCTCAAGAGTTGTAACAGCCTCTAGGAAAATGCTGAAAAACCACCAAATTTGGCATTTCATGCTGAAATCTTTAGCATCAGTTCCTCTGACTTCTGTTAGTAGTTCCACTGTTCTTCTATAGCAGTTTTGCCATCATTCTTCTAACTGCCACATAAATCCCTAATTCTATCTTAAATCTGTAGTGCCAGGGATACATAAGAGTCATTCTGTTTTCTTAACTGAACCCTAACTGATACAAAGACTTTCAAACATCTTGAAAATAGTATCCCAAATAGAGCCATAAGTCCTCCCCAAGTATCCCAACTGAATTCATTAAAAAATATCATCTGTTGCCTGGCACCTGCCATGTTGCTCTTCTCTTAAAATCACTCCCATCACTTCCAAGATTGCAGGGCCCACAAGGATGTCCCTGGCCCCCAGTGATGCCTGTGCAAAGTTGACCATCTCCAGATAGCTCTAAATTGCTGAGAATGACATTCGAAAAACCCAGAGAGTGTCAAGGCTAAATCATAATTCATGTAGAAGGGAAAAAATGCCATGGTTTCCCCATTTAAGATCAAACTTCAACACAAACATCAAATTCAACTTCAAACATCAGCTCCTAAAGCCTATTTCACAGATTTACTCAGGATAATAATAGGGAGGCCTGGCATGCTGCAGTCCATGGGGTCGCAAAGAGTAGGACACGACTGAGCAACTTAACTGAACTGAATGTCAACTTTAACTTCTGCTGTTCATCACTTTTGCAAACTCATTGTACATGGAAACCTTACACTGTATCCTCAACCCTCTCTCTTGAACAGATTTTCTACCACCCCCCGCCCCATTCCTCTACTTATGGAAGCTGCCACTTGTGGTAACTATACTCAGAGGCCACACCAGTTGCAGTGGTCCCAGCACACTGTCCCAGCCTTCAGCAGAACTTAAGCCAAAGTGCTGATTCTACTGAGTAGAGACCATCATTTTGACTTCAGTGTTCAGAAAATTCAGGGGCAATAGTGAAAAGAAACCTTTCTGGAACCCACCCCTCAGGAACCACATAATGGTTTAGTCTAGAAACTGCAGAGCAGACTGGCAAGGCTTGAACGCCACCCGAAGCACTTACTTAGTGTGTGTCTTGGTTACGTTACTTAACCTCTCTGTGTCTATCTAGAAAAGAATCGAGTAACAGGACTCGCATCGTGGTTGTTTTAATTAAGATAAATTCTGTGTGTTCTGCTGTGTGCTCTTTTGTCTGTTCACACTAAGTAACTTTGGCAAAATCCCTTTGCGTTGACTGTTTCCAAATCCCCAAGTGGGGATACTACTGAGCAATTTTAGCTATGGATCTATGTGTATATTTTTCATTAGCATGACTTTAATCCAGTTGGAAAACAACAGCAACAATAAGAAGCGACACTGATTTTATCCAAGACCAGGGCAAACTGCATCAAAACCACTAACCTTCCTTCCCACTGAACTGCATGCTGGGCAGTAAATTCTGAGAGTAAATCTTGAATAGTGAAAGGCAAAAAAAGTCTCGCAGTTGAGAATGTTCTCTGACATTAAGTGGTATGTAAAACTGTTATTTTTTCTTTATAACTTCTAATGTCCTATGCCCACTTCCAACTATGAAAATTGCTAAGTGTGGACCTTGTATTTCCCTGAGACGAGGGCAGCCTTCTTGATAACTGTGGTCAGAATCTGATTTCTAACTGCAAACATACATCATTCCTTGCATTTTAACTCCTTAGAATGCAGTCAGATTATTAGCTCTGTGTCATCAAAAACAAAAGCAAAAACAGGGGCTTATAATATTTTTTTTCTCTCTTCAGCACGGTTTACTTATGAATCAGAAATCTAATAAGAAGTTATAAACTGCTGAGTTTACATGGTATCCTGTGACTTTGGGTATGTCAGACTTCAATTACATAAAGCACAAACCTCTCTAGATAAGCTAAGCAGAAAGAAATTTAATATAGAGAACTACATTGAATCAAAAATTAGTATAAGGGGGACTTCCTTGGCAGCCCAGTAGTTAAGAATACGCCTTCCAATGCAGGGTACACAGGTTCAATACCTGTGTGGTTCATGAACTAAGATCCCACATGCTGCAGGGCAACTAAGTCCATGCTACGCAACTAAAGAAGCCTGCATAAGGCAACTACTGCGCCACAAGAAGAAAAGGCCCCGCACCACAACTAGAGAAGCCTGTGTGCTGCAATCATAACCCAGTGCAGCCAAAAAAAAAATTAGTAGAAGGACTTGGATCTTGGGCTGTGCCACGAATCTCTCTCAGAAAAACACTATGGAATTAGTTCATGAGGGCAGCCATCCAGGAAGGCACTGGACAGAGTGCCTTCGAAGTGTGAGCTCCGGAAGCAAATCCGTTTGCCCTACTCCTAGAGCCATGCCATGCCTACCAGATGTCTACTGTGAAAATACTGGATGCTCCTTACCTTGCCTCTTGACATGCATAATCATTCTGAATTCAGTGCTGTTACAGGAAAAAAATACCTCATTCCAGCTATGTCTGAGCCCCACTTTCCTATTCCAAATCTCATAGAAGTCAGTTTGATTCACTGAAACTAAAGACTTGGAACTCTAGCTACAAAGGAGAAATGTAATTATTGGCTAGTCAGGCTCTGTAGTACACTGGGGCATTCTGGAAGGAGAATGAGATTCTTGCAGAAAGCTAATCCACCATAGCCATCACAAGCATTTATGGAGTTGTTTTTTTTTTTTCCTGATTGCAAAAGTAAAATGTTCTTATTAAAAAATGATAGGCTGAAAAATGTGTAAAGAAGAAAACAGTCTCTATACTAAGAACATGTTAATATATATTTGTCTATGTAGAATTTTTCTACAAATTTGTCATTAAAGGCTCTTACATTTATTTGTTGTTTTTAAGGCCTCTGCCTTTTGGGGATTTATGTTGGGGTGGTGGTGGGGGGAACGATTTTAGTGCCTGTTTCCAATTAGTCTATATCGTATTTCAAAGTGTCACTTAGAAAAAACTTCAATTTTCAATTCATCTGGAGTCTCTGTTATAAGTCAGGGCAACAATACCCAAATACTGTTTGTTTGTCTTTTTTAATCAACTGTTTTTATTTCCACAACAAATTAGATTCATAATCTAGCATTTTTCTTTAACTTTGCTGTGCAAAGTGCTACAAAATACAGAAAATTATTAAATGGTGTGTATAGTATTATATACTGGGTTGGCCAAAAAGTTCATTCAGGTTTTTCTGTAACACCTTATGAACATTTTGGCCAACCCAATATTTTAATTAGCACATATAATGAATTGAGTGTAATGTATTGAAAAAAATAAGGTAAGGAAGTCTGTTGACTAAAGAAAAATGATTAAAATAAACTGTAAAAAGTAGAATTCAAGAATTTCCCTATAACCAACCAAATCTCCTAAGCTTTTGATTGATATTACAGATTTGCTGCAAATATTTGTAAAACAAATAAATATTCCTGTTTCATCACTATGAACTATAAGAAAAAGAATATTTGTAAAGAAACTTAGCATGAGGTAATATCTCTGAATGACCAAATCTCACACTGATTCTGCCATAATCAATGTGAAAAATCTGATCTACAAATAAAACGAGTTAAAACAATTAAACATTCATTAGTTGGCTGTACCCAGGATGGGGATGGGGGCTTAAAAAGCCAAGCCTGTGATAACATCAATTGCAAACTATCTCCTGTTCTTCTTTAGGAACTGAATTGCTTGTCACCAGAATACCCCAAAATGTTTGATTACTCAGGGAGTGTTAGGGACTGAAACTTGTACTCCCCACCCCCTCCAAATGTGCATGTTGAAACTCTTAACTCCGGGACTTCAAACTGTGACTTTATTTGGAGGTCGAGCCTTTAAAGAGGTAATTAAATTGCAGTGAGGTGGTTAGGCTGGACCCTAATCCAATCTGACTGGTACTCTTATTAGGAGAGATGAGGAAGCAGTGTCAGCCTCCAGGGAGACGTGTAAGGCCGAGTGAGAACATAGTGGGAATGACACCCTCTGCAAAGCAAGGACAGCGCTTCCATGAAAAACCCAAGCATGCCAACACTGAGATCTGAGACTTGGCCTCCAGAAGTATTAGAAATAAATATATGTGTTGTTTAAGCCAACTACTCTGTGGTATTTTGCTATGGCAGCCCTAGCAAACTAACACAGGGAGAGAAAAATGAAATGTAGAATTTAAACAAATAAGTCTGATGCTCCTCTTGGTATACAAAGTTGTCCTCAGAACTTCGCTGATGGCCCAGGGGCTAAGATTCCGAGCTCCCAGGGCAGAAGGCCTGGGTTTCATCCCTGGTCAGGGCACTAGATCCCACATGCTACAACTAAGAGTTCGCATGCCACAACTACAGATACCACATGCTGCAGCAAAGACCTAGCACAGTCAAATAAATAAGTATTAAAAAAAAAAAAAAAAAGTTGTTCTCAAACAGGAAATTCTGCTCCGCCTAGGAGACATCAAGCAGTGTCTGGAGGCAGCTTGACTGTCTCATTGCAGGGTGAGGATAGGGTCTACTGACAGTGAATAGCAACTGTGAGATACCCCACAATGCATAGAACAGTCCCCCTCCTTCACAACAAATGATCCAGTCCAAGCACTAAAGTTGAGAAACTGTACTATAATGGCATGAATTTGCCTAGCAGGTCTGTGATTTGAGGATGAGGCGATTTAACTTCTTTAATTTTTTGCTGGTTGGGCCTACAAAGTCATTTCTGCAACAGCTAATTATCTTGTGCCAGCCACTTTGAACAGTTAGCTAGAGGATGTTTCACTAATGACCTCCATCAGGCCAGTTGGCCCTACCTGTGATGAACATATTGAACCAGGGAACTTTCCACTCCGTAATTAGTAGAATGGAAACATTTCCGCTATTCCATTCTCACAAAACACAGAAGGCAGAAACTAATTCCACATGTCAAATGTATCTTCCTTTAAAGATGAAGGACAAATAAGCCCATCCTTTTTACCCACAATGTACTGGACATGAATTGTTAAACCAATTAATCACCAAAGTGAATTTTTAAAAGCCTTATTTAGTGACAAGGAATATTAAAACTGAGTTAGGACAGTTTTTTTTAAAAGACAGTGAGTCACTTGAAGCTTAATTCCTGTCATTTATATCCTCTGACATCGTTCTCCTTTTCTCTTTTCCTTTTACCCTCATCTATAACTAGTCACCAGGTAAGAGAAGAGCAAGGAAGGCAGTGATGTTAAAACCTGAGAAGGTGGATTAACGCAAGGATGCTCTGTTCCTCCCTATATGAAGCTGGACCTCTTGCTTTTACGGGCTACTTGATGCTCTTTGTTTTTTTTTTTGTTTGTTTGTTTGTTTGTTTGTTTTTTATTAGTTGGAGGCTAATTACTTTACAATATTGTAGTGGGTTTTGTCATACATTGACATGAATCAGCCATGGATTTACATGTGTTCCCCATCCTGATCCCCCCTCCCACCTCCCTCTCCACCCGATTCCTCTGGGTCTTCCCAGTGCACCAGGCCCGAGCACTTGTCTCATGCATCCAACCTGGGCTGGTGATCTGTTTCACCCTAGATAATATACATGTTTCGATGCTGTTCTCTTCAAACATCCCACCCTCGCCTTCTCCCACAAAGTCTAAAAGTCTGTTCTATACATCTGTGTCTCCTTTTCTGTTTTGCATATAGGGTTATCATTACCATCTTTCTAAATCCCATATATATGTGTTAGTATACTGTAATGGTCTTTATCTTTCTGGCTTACTTCGCTCTGTGTAATGGGCTCCAGTTTCATCCGTCTCATTAGAACTGATCCAAATGCTCTTTGGACAGAATAAGCGCACAATGCTCTTGGCGTGGGGACAAACAGGGATGGTGGAGGGTGCCTGGCATGACTGACCTCTCAGAATTCTGCAGGGTAGGATTTTTCTTAAAGTCCTCTGGATTTAAAATTGATAACCGACCAAGACCTACTGTATAGCACAGGGAACTCTGCTCAGTGTTACATGGCAGCCTGGATGGGAAGGGAGTTTGGAGGAAAATGGATTCATGTACATGTGTAACTGAGTCACTCTGCTCTACTCTTAACACTATTATAACATTACTAATCAGTTATACCGTAATATAAAATAAAAAGTTTAAAAGAAAAACTTTTAACTGTCAAATCTTTGTAGATGTTATCATTTTTATTTTTTCCTATATCTTTCCTTTTCTGGTAGTATTTTAAACTATTTCCCGTTTTCTATAAATGATTATTTGCTAATAAAACACATAGCAACTTACATGCAATAACAGATCCTATTTTGTGTGATATAATAAAAGGTTTTTAAATTAAAAAATAAGAAAAGTCCTCTAGGGTCACAGAATCACATAACAATGGAAGGCTCGGTGAATTCAGTTGACACATCCAGCTGGTATCGAATGTCTGGCTTTGATGTGGTAATGGTTATTTAGGTGATTTCAGTCATGACAGACCCCGAAAACCACCAACTCTGCTTGTTCCCTGCTTCTTCCCCTCATCAAAGTAAATCAAAATTTTAAGATTCACAATTCATTAAGCCGACTCCGTGAGTACATGATAAACTGAGCAGATTAGATTTTATATATCTTTAGCTCCACAAATCATCATTTATGAGTCCCACTGTTGGACACAGAGTGAGAAGAGAAATATGGGGGCCCGGGTGAGATAATCTCATTTGAATTAGACAAATGAGGCCCTGCTGGAAAGGAACACCCAGGGTCTCTGGACAAATTTATGAAGTCAAAACAAAAAATAATTACAGCGCAGAAATGGCTGGTGCTGGATGAACCCACTTCATTCCTAATGTTGGTTGGCAGCTCTTCATCCTGATTATTCCATCTGGAGATAATTGTGTGATATCATCCATAAAATTAAATCATAAATCAACCCAACTAGTGAATAGGCCAGCAAGCTGCTGAGAAAGCCACGCACAGGGGAGGCGATATTTCTCATCTTCGTGAGAGACATGGGAGCGAAGTTAAGAGAAGACCTAGCCTAGCATGTCCTCAGGCTCGCCTGCTGACAACCTCCACCAAAGTCCACATCTCGGCAGAACCAGGACAGCCAACCTGTTGCCCGCACGCATTTGCTGATGAGGGAAGGAGGCTCTGTTCATGAAGGGAACCATGCACTACTCTTCAAGGATCTCTGCCGTGCGTTGTTATGTTCAGCTGCTCACTCATGTCCGACTCTTTGCGACCCCATGGACTGTGGCACCTCAGTCTTCCCTGTCCTTCACCATCTCCTGGATCTTGCTCAAACTCATGTCCATTGAGTCGGTGATGCCATCCAACCATCTCATTCTCTGTCGCCCCCTTCTCTTGCCGTCAATCTTTCCCAGCATCAGGGTCTTTTCCAGCGAGTCAGCTCTTGGTCTCAGGAGGCCAAAGTATTAGAGCTGTTGTGAGTTGGGGATGTCCAAAATGGAATACTTTATTTCCTTTCCTGATGAAATGTTAATAGTGATAGAAAGTTTATAAACACTAAGGAAATCTTAAACAAGAGCATGTAATCAAACAGCCTTGGAGGCTTAGTGTTTGGAGAATTAGAGAGTACACTATGATTTCTGACTTAGTAAACTGTGGTTCATCTGCATGGCTATATTTGGAAAGCGTTTCTCAGAGGACAAGGTATGCTTTCAAAGCAGTGGTTATGATGCACATAAAAGAGTAATTAGGATAAAGATAAACATATTGTTTAAATGGCAACCATTGATTTCCATAAGTGCCTTTGCTGTGGCCGGTAAGTTGGAGGGAGTCAAAAGTCAAAGATGATCCCAGATTCCCTGAGAGCTCAGGCTGGAGCAAACAGCTGAAGGGCATTTAATACTTCTTCCAGTCGAATCATTTGAGATGATAAATCCCACTGGCTCTGGAGATTCTGCTTGTGACCACAGTGAATGTAGAGTCCAGCTGTACTGAGCTTCTGAGCTTTCAAGTGGCCACAGTAGCAGATGCTGGGAGGCTGGCGGCCTGTGAGCATCTGCAGGAGGACAGTCACTGTGCCACTCAGCAAAGATGCCAAGGAGAAAGATGGCAATGGAGACAAATTCTTTCTTGTCCTTTTCTTCCCCCTCTGAATAATACTAGGATCAGCAGAGCAAGAAAAGCCACCCGTTCTGGAAAACACTTATTCCTTCGTTTCATTCCCAGTTGTACTGCATATGTGTACTGCATATATACAGAACCAAATATTTGTAAGCACAGGAGTCTGGTTGGTTTTTGACAATTCTAAAGTGTAGGCAAAAAAAAAAAAAAAAAACCTTTGTAGGAATAACTACTACTTGCCTGTTTTTAATGACTCCCTTTCCCTCATCTCCTAACCCCCAAGGATATTTGTTTTTCATTATTCTTTTTAGCCAAACTCAACAAGAAACCAGGAAACCACATACATACACCAATGTAATGATAATGAGCAGCACTAGAATTCTGTTTTATCAGGTTTATTCAATTGGTCAGAGATCTTTCAGTAGGATTGACTGGTTTGATCTCCTTACAGTCCAAGGGACTTTCAAGTGTCTTCTCCAACAGCACAGTTCAAAAGCATCAATTCTTCAGCACTCAGCTTTCTTTACAGTCCAACTCTCACATCCATACATGACTACTGGAAAAACCATAGCTATGACTAGACCAATCATTGTCAGCAAAATAATATCTCTGCTTTTTAATATGCTGTCTAGGTTGGTCATAACTTTTCTTCCAAGGAGCAAGCGTCTTTTAATTTCATGGCTGCAGTCACCATCTGCAGCGATTTTGAAGCCCAAGAAAATAGTCTGTCACTGTTTCCATTGTTTCCCCATCTATTTGCCATGAAGCGTCTTATATAAATTTATCCATCTGTCTGTCCATCCATCTACCCTTCATCTATCCATCTACCCATCCATTTATCCATCTATCTGCCTATCCATCTATCCATTTATCTTATCTATCCATCCATCCATCCATCCATCTATCTATCCATCCATTCATCTATCCTTCCATCCATTCATCTATCAATCTGTCCATCCATCTGTCTATCCATCCGCCTACTCACCTTTGGTTCAAAACCAGCTTTGGTTCAGAAATGACAGCATCCAAGTCTCAACTAAAGCTCTCTTGTATTTTCTCTCTTTCTCCCATCCTCTATGTCCCTCTCCATCTGTATCTCTTGATTCTACTTTTCCCCTTGGTTTTATTCTCAGTTATGCTTTCTTTCAATAAAAACAAAGCCCAAATGGCTCCAGACCTACATATGCCTTGGGATCTATGATTTTCCAGTGGAGGAGAGACTCTCTTTCCCAGGGATTTTAGGAAACCTAGAATAAAGTGGAGGAAACTGTGGCTAGGCAATCTGATTGAAGCCAGACTGAATGTCTTGCATTTAGCCTACAACAGGAAGTTCGCTGAAGTTTTAAAGTTGTAAAAGAAAAGCCTAAATCTTTGTTTTCGAAGGATTAGTCTTCGAAACAATGTGAGAAATGAAATAGTGTTGGAGAAAACTAGATTTTAGAAGAGGCATCTGTGCAGCAGCAGGTGAGGGGAGTAGTGGTAGAAACATTAGAAAGGATGAAAAGCAGATTGCAAAGGCCTCTGAGGAATATAACTGGAATAACTTAGTGACCAACTGAATGTGAAAAAATGAAGAAAAAGGAAAAATGAAAGACAGAACAGATGTTTTCAGTTTGGATGATTAAGTGGATTTTAAGGTCATTTACTGATATTTATGTTGAGACAGCTCAAAGTACAGAGTTTGAGTGCATTCTTTCCTTGCAGATATGTTAAAGTAATTTTTCTATCCCCTAGGTAGAAATATGAACAAATCTAGTATTGCTACCTCTTATATTCCGCTCGTAGTAGAGAGATTATGAACAGATTTTAGGCAATGTTCAAGACTGAAATTAGAGTAATGCTTTTATCAACAAGGCCATTTAGTTAATTCTTCACACTAATTCTATTAAAAGGCATCAAAGTTCAAATATTACTTTTCAGCTTTTAATAATTCACAGTACTGATGTTATAATTGTTAGATTTTCCTTAAAATAAAATATGGGCTTCCCAGGTGGCGCTAGTGATAAAGAAACTGCCCGGCAATGCAGGAGACACAAGAGATACAGGTTTGATCCCTGGGTTGGGAAGAATCCTTGAACTATGACTTAAAGATTGTTTATATGTTAGTTTATTGAAGGCTGCTTTTGCCTGGTAGAGGATATGCAGGGAGTGACAGAGCCCATAGGCGCTGGAGTGCCCACAGTGTAGGTAAGGAAGACTATTGGGACCCAAACACAGATGGGCAAACAGAACTTGCCAATTTATTTTTTTCATGTTGAACTAGAACACTGTAACATTCTCTGTCTAGATTCCTGAGTTTTTTTGGCATCTCAATTTTTTTTCCTCAAAGATAGTGCTTCAGTTTAGTCCCATTTAGCTGGTTCTAAGCCAACAGGAATTTGTTACCAAATACAAGCTCAGGGCATTGGATTCAGGAGGGAAACTATGGGTGGGAAAACTGAGAAACAAAAGAGTTTTTCCATCAAGTGACCAGCCTAGAATCCCAGATCTCAGGGGAGCCAGACTCGTTTGCAGAGTGTTGGAAGAACTACAGACCTATTTTGGGGCATCCTCTTTCAAACAAAGCCCCCTGAAGCACAGCAGCGTGTCTATGAGTCATTTGGTAGGTTTTCATGGGCCAAGAATGTGCTCTTAAATTTTCTGAATTGTGTTAAATAGGAGGAAGTAATTTATAAAATGTGATACGAGATTTTTAGCCTTGCTTCTAAAAAATGTGGTCTATGGATCAACATCTCAATATCTCTTGCTTGCTTGTTAAAAATGTATGTTCTTAGGCCACATCTCTGGCCCTCTGGATCAAAATCCTCATTTTAACAATATCCCCAGGTGATTTGTATACACATTCAAGTGTAAGACATGGCCTCCAAAGTGGAATGCAAAATTAAAACAACAGAACTTTCATTTATTATTGTTTATCTCATACCAATTTCAATAATATGTATATATTTTATAATGTATATCACTATAGTTAGTGCACATGTTATTATTGGGATTATGTTTATAGACTTTTTAAAATATAAATACAGGAACAGAAATTTTTGGAGACCATTGCTTGGAAGGTTGCAAGTATATTATCTAAGTCCTTGAAGACAGAAATAAGAGAGAAAAGAACAAAGCGTGGAATATTCTAATTGTCTGGAGTCACCTTCAACAGTAGTCTGTTATCAGTTATCCCAGGGTCATAATGACTAATTACTGTATCTATGAATTAAAATGCTCATATAGCCCTCCAGGAAGCTTCTTAATCTAACTCATCCTCAAGTGTTTTTTTCCTTTTCCTGTAATACCTGATTCCAGAACACAAAAGCAAGTTGAACCCACAAATCAATGCTTAGAAAATTATCAAGTAATAAAGAACAAAGCAAATTCAGATTCTGCACAATCCTTTCTTAGACTGATCAAGGGAGACATAGCTATCCATTTTAAATTCCTTTCATCGCGCTGGATAAACAACAAAACACAAGAGAACAGATATGTGGTTGCCAAGGGTGAGAGGAGTGGAGGGGAGGACTGGGAGTTTGGGGTTAGCAGACCAAAACTAGTATACAGAGGATGGGTACACAGCAAGGTCCTACTGAAGAGCACAAGGAAACGACATTCATACCCTGTGGTAAACCATAATGGAAAGGAATATGGAAAAGAATGTATGTGTATAATTGAGTCACTTCACTCTACAGCAGAGATTGGCACAACATTGTAAATCAACTATACATCAACTGAAAAAACAATGAAATGTAAATACAAGGGCCATTAATGACCTGATAAGGGTTGCATACCCTTGGAACAGGGAAGTTTATGCTAGGTCTGGCCCATTTCTGAAATGCGTCCTCCTGTGTAACTAGTGATGCTTTGAGTCAGCCACCTAGGCCCAGGTCAGTTTCCTGTTTTTTAAGAGTCTTTTGATGTGGACTATTTTTTATAAAGTCTTTACTGAATTGACTACTATACTGCTTCTGTTTTATATTTTGGGGATACTTTGGCTGTGAGGCACGTGGGAATCTTAGCTCCCTGACCAGGGATTGAACCTGCACTCCCTGTACTGGAAGGCAAATTCTTAACCACTAGTCTGCCAGAGAAGTCCCTCTTATTTCTTTCTTGCTTCCTAAATCTCTTATCCCTCTCTCTCTTTTTTTTTCTGTCCTCTTTGTCACACATTTCAGGCTATAGGTGACTCGCATTAACAGAGAAAAGAAAAATCAGTCAAAGGCTCTTGGAAAGATATTAATAGTAACATTTAACTTGAGAACTATCTGAGGATTGAGTAAGTAGACATTTCTTTCAAGCAATGTTTAAATTTATTACTTTCATATATATGAACATGGCATTTAGGAGAAATTCAAACACCAAGTCCCAGGCCAAATGATTTTCTTTTCAGCCTTTGTATGCAAGATGCTCAAGAATGTTCGTTTACAGTGCAAAGAAAACACACTTAGAAGATTGCCTCTGTCCTCCCTTCCAAGGATCTGTATTGTGCTTGACCCGTACAGGCGTTCACTTGGTCCACAGGTGACTCTAGTTTATGGAAGCTGCCCTTTTCCAATGTTTTCCCTGCATCACTATCTCAGTCCATGAACAGAGAATATCCATTCATTGGATCTGCTTTGATTAAGCACTAACTATGTCATCAAAGTCAGTGTTACACTCTAGCTATGTAAAAACCCTGAATGCTTTTATTTGAATTTTCCCAGAAGCAGTCCATAAGGCAAGGACTTGGATGCAGGCAGTATTTTGAAGGTGATTTCAACAAGCACACGCAGAGGCGTGCGGGAAGTGAAACAAGAAATCTGTACGTGTCATCTGTTTATGAGTGGATCCTTGCTGTGGGCAGCTGGGACTCAGTCCTACTGGGGACACTTGAAAGGATAATGCGGAGCATACTTCAGAACTGTCCAAGTGAGGGTCGAGGAAGTCGAGCGTGTCATACTTCCCTCCAGATATGCCCACAACAATGTCCCCCAGACCATATCCTCTTCTTGGGATGTGACCTTGAGGTTCCTTTATTCAAAGACTTGGACAGCTTTTCGACTTTGGTGGAGGTGGTGCTGTATGACGTCAGAAGCTTGAACGTAAAGGGCGATACAGCTTCTTCCTGATTCTCTGGGATGCTTATGCTTGTAGGAAGCCCTAAGGAGCCCTCACAGAGAAATTATACAGTGTTCCAGCTTTCAGAGCCATCTGAGGACCCAGCTACAGCCAGCACTGACCCAGAATTGGGGCTGGGCAGTTCCTCTGATGGTTTCCACTTTGGGTCATCAAGTCACTCTGAGCCTTTGCATCTTCCCCAAAGAGGCCCAAACATCACTGAGTATATGCTCTATGCTGTTTCCAACCCCTGACTCCCAGAACTGGCGGGCTCCCAGTTAGGATTGATGCTGTCTTTCAGCTCTGAGTCTGGGGGGGGGTGTGCTATGTGGCAGTAGATAACCAGACACCGGGGCACTCATCCATCACACCCTGTGTCCGTTATGAAGCACCAGGTTCCCACACACCCAGGCTGTCCTGTGTGGACAAGGAAGTGCAGGCAGCCTTGTGCAAAGATCACAGGCAGAGCGTGGCACTCACAGTGGGAGCTGCCAGCTGCAGACCCCACCGGGCAGTGACAGCTGGGCACTCGGTGGCCCCAGGGCTCGAGAGCAGAGCACCACCACCTCTGCTCAAAGGGCTCACATGGGGGTGAAAGACAGGCAGGTCAACTGAGAGGTCTGACGCCAGGGTTAGCGGAGGGCACACCTGCCACCCCTGGCCGCTGAGGACCAGGAAGGGTCCCCAGAAAAACAGTTAAGTGAGCAGTGTAGCCTCCAAGGTTAAAACCGGGAGAGGTTCCTCCAATATGCCAAACCCCTCTGGAGAAAACATTTCCAAAAACATCTGTTTTTTAGGATAGCGTTATGTTGGCCTAAAAATGAAACCCTCATAGGTAACAATTAAATATAAATAACTACTGGCTCTCCTTTCTAAGAGAATGAGGTCTCAGAATGGACAAAATTGATTTCATGACCTGGCTAGCCTTAAGATGTGGAAGGACATCTTTGCTGTCTTGGTAAGTGAAAAAGACATGCTCTTTCACAATGATATTCTACAAACGCTTACTTAATTCAAGAAGGTATCTTTTCTAGGGGACTTCCTTGGTGGTCCAGTGGTTAAGACTCTTCACTCCCAATTCAGGGAACTGGTTTCAATCCCTGGCCAGGGAAACAGCAACTAAAAATCCCACCAGCCACAACAAAGATCAAAGATTCCAAGTGCTACAACTAAACCTCATGAAACTAACCAAATAAATATTTTTTTTTTTTTAAAGAAGTTATTTTTCAAAATGAAGATAGAGAAGAAACTGGAAAAATGTCATTATCTTTAGTTATCTATCTGAATATGAAGGCTTTATTAAACACTGCTCTTTTCGACAAATTCTGAGCCCCTATTCACCCAATTTTTCTGACAATTTCCACGTGCTGAACAAACTCTTCTGTGTGTGCATCTTTGCGTGAATACATTTCTTAGTGTTTATTTCCTGACTCTTAAATGAACTTTTCATCTGAGTATAACATACAGTGAAGTACACAAATCATTTTAGCTCAATGACGTTTACAAGTATGTACATTCATGTAACCAACACCCAGGTGAGTAAGAATAAACAGAACATAATCCAGCACCCCAGAAATTCTCATCCGCCTCCAGAGACAATGCCCCCAGACGTGATCACTCACTCCCCCAATTTCTGACACAGACTAGCATTCCCTGCTCTAAATGTTTTATGGATGGGATTACACTGTGTGTACTAGGCTGGGCTGCCTTCTTTCATTCAAAGTGACTTTAGTGAGATTCATCTATCTTGTGTATAGTTGTTCATTTTGACCTTTTGATCTTAACTGCTATTTATTAAATTTTTATGTTACTGGAAAAAAAAAACACAGGAGGTTCATGGTTATCATCTGATAGCCTGACATTCTGCTTCCAACTGAGGAAAGCCTTTATTAGCAAGAAATAAAAGGAAAGAGAACTTTCTGGAACACACTGCATGAGTTAGTATTTCCTCCGGAAGCTTGGCCAGGGTATGGGATGTATTAGTCATTCTGAGTATTTTGTCCTCAGATGTCCTGACTTGGAGGTTGAACAATTCCCATTGTAAGTTGAGATTAATGCTGTCTCAGGCTCTCTGTGTACGACTCCGTGTTACAAATGTAAAAGTTTTAGATTTTAAGTTCTAAGTGCCACCAGTGATGTTATTTGCTTGCATCATCATAGTTTGGGTTCACTGTCCCTATTAGAGCTGGGAATCTGGGGTCAAAGGTATAGTAAATTTCCTTTCTAGTAGAAATATCTCAGTGCCTAAAAAAAAAAAAAAAAGATAATCTTAACCTAGTGTTTTTATTACTAAGTTCTATGATGCTGCAGTAAAAGTGCAGAAATATTCACTGCAGTAAAAGTGCAGAACCTTCATCTTCCTTGCTCAGAAAGCAGCAGCATGCTGGGATGAGCCTGCCTCCAAAGAGGAAATAAACTATCTTAAAATGCACAGACAACTGAAATTGCAAAAGCAATTCCTCCAGGAAGTGGGTGACCATCACCCAAGCAGTGTAAGCAAGACCTTAGTTTAATCACAAATGGGTAAGAGCACGGGCCAACAACTCAAGCCATGTTTCTTGTCTCCTTACATTCCTAAATCGCTCTTGACAAGGAGCTGAGTAATCTCTATATGTATCTAGAGTCTGCTATGATGTTCTGAAAAGCTAGAATGTGCTGGGTCTAGTTTAACAGCAGGAGCTAGGAGGCAAGGAGGGGACTGAACTGCCCCTGGTACACTGGGTTTCATTGTTGTTATCCTTTGCAGGAGAGTTATTAACAAAACTGAGTAGCTTTATGAGTAACCAACCACAATGGTGAGAGACCTCAAGATGCCCAATAATAGTCACTAGTATTTGTGATGCCTTCATGGCATGCTAGACCTTCTCCATGGATGACGGCATCTGAACATCTCAATAACTCCCCAGGTGGTCACATTACTCTGTCTGCACTTTCACAAGTAAGATAGTGAGACTTAGGGAGATTTCCCAAAGTCACAGAACTGGTAGAGCTGGCTCTGAGTTTTAAGGGGTCTGACCCCAGGGTCAGAGCTCAGAGCAGCACACCATATGACCGTCGCTAAAGGACTCTATAACACACAGTGCCCCAGCCCTACAGGATCCTTGAGCCACATGAATGAGATGACCATGCACAGTGCTCACCTGAGGTCTTGACCATAACAAAGCCCACAGTAGGGACTTCCCTGGCGGTCCAGTGGCTAAGACCTCATGCTCCCAGTGCAGGGGACCCAGGTTCGATCCCTGGTCAGGGAACTAGATCCCATATGCCGCAACTAAGAGTCTGCATGCAGTAATGAAAGATCTTGTGTGGCACAACAAAGATCAAAAATCCTACACACTGCAATTAAGACCTGGAGCAGCCATATAATTTTTTTTTAATTCTAAAAGTAAACAAGTAAATAAAGTCCATGGTAAACTCTGGCCACTACTACTATGGACAGAACACTAGTGAGAGAACAATTGACCTGGAGAATTTAGTGGGTCTTCCCTGGTGGCTCAGATGGTAAAGAATCTGCCTGTCAATGCAGGAGACGAAGGAGGCATGGATTCAATCCCCGGGTCAGGAAGATTGCCTGGAGGAGGGAATGGCAACCCACTCCAGCATCCTTGCCTGGGAAATCCCAGGGACAGAGGAGACTGGCGCGCTACAATCCACGGGGTTGCAAAGAGTCAGATACAACTGAGCGAGTAACAACACAACTCTTAGTATGAACGGAACAGTAGAAAGAGAATGATTAGCCTGGAGACTTTAGTGGGAACACGGCAGTAGTCTTGGAAGTAACTTCCTATGGGTGGTGATGCATAGATGGCAGACAGCATGGCATTGTGGGAAGGCCATTCATTGCTTTAGATCTAGGGCACTGCTGATTCTTTTTATAACTGACTTTTGGCAAATCACTTAACCACCTTGAATCTCTTTCTGCATCTCTGTGATGGAGACAATAATTGCTACCTTTCAGAATTCTTATGAAGGACATGTAAAAAGTGCCCTAAAAATGTCTGGTACATAATAGAAACTTGCAGAGGTTAATTTTCTTCTCAACAACCTCAGTGACTCAGGACTAGAGGATGGAATTGTGATCAACCGGAGGAAGTTTAGATGCTGTCCAAAAATCATTGTCTGAATGAGCTTCCTCAAGAGAAAGTGCTGGCTTGCAGTGGAAGTTGCTCTGTATTCAGAAGAGGGATGGGCTAGTGAACAATATTTGGCCCTTAGTCCTTCAAATATCATGGCACCCAGTAAATATTCACATGGCTTTTCAGAAAGTTCCCTTGAGGACCCCACAGACAGCTCTTAGTTAACCTCAGGATCCATTAACCTTGCTTACAGCCAACAGCGGTGTTGAGAAGACCATCAGAGCCTCACGGGTCCTGCTCACTGGTCTGCTTCTTCATTGTTGTTGTGCAGCCAACAGCGGTGATGAGAAGACCATCAGAGCCTCACGGGTCCCGCTCACTGGTCTGCTTCTTCGTTGTTGTTCTGCAGTTGCTCAGTCCTGTCCGAGTCTTTGTGACCCCAGGACTGCAGCACACCAGGCTTCTCTGTTCTTCATCATCTCCTGGAGCTTGCTCAAACTCATGTCCATTGAGTCAGTGATGCCATCCAATCATCTGTTCCTCTTTTGTCCCCTTCTCTTCCTACCTTAAATCTTTTCCAGCATTAGGGTCTTTTCTAATGAGTTGGTTCTTTGCATCAGGTGGCCAGAGTGTTTAAGCATCAGTCCTTCTAATGAATATTCAAGATTGATTTCCTTTAGGATTGACTGGTTTGATCTCCTTGCATTCCAAGGGATTCTGCTTCGGGCAAAGCTTTGTTTCCTCTGCAATTCAAGGTGGTGGTGATTTGTGTTGATTTTCTTCGTGACAGCATCATGGACAATGCTTTTTTAAAATGATTTCTAAGACCTTCTGCTCATTCTATAATTGTCCTTTCTCCTTTTCAAACCAGGAGCCAGGGGCTTTGCCTTTTCTCTCCTTAGACTTTTGCTAAGCCGAGGTAACCTGAAAGAGGCAGGGACCCAGTTGAAGGCAATAAAGGGGAGAAAATGTATTTCCATCTAGGAGGGGGTTAGAAGGCTTTCATCCTGTGAGCAGGGAGGACATACCAGGCCCTCTGCTAGGAGCAGTCTCCCTGGGAGACTTCAGAGGGTGCTGCCTGGTGGATGCAGAGAACCAAGTTTCCCCAAATCAGCCACCATCACCATGAGAGCATGCAGCAGTCAGCAGGCCTAGAGGAAGCAGGCAGCGGGCATCTCTCATGAATCAGGGTGTCAGGACTGTGACAACAGCAGCTTCCTCCACCCATGCCTACATCCTGGAAATTCCCAAACCCTGATGGGGAGCAGCAGCAGCTGGAGCTGAGAGCAAATCCTCCTTTTGCCTAATGAGTCTGGAGTCTGATTTAGGTTGATCCTTAGAAAAGGAATTCTGGTTATTTCTGCCACATCTGATTTTGTAGTGGTGAGTTTAACCTTCCAAAAAATAAACCCATTTGAGAGTTTTCAATCTAAGGTCATAGCATCCGGGTCTCTCATTATGATTAGAAAGTGCTGCCTTGTTAACCCAGTCAAAGGTGAGGACCGAGGGACCCTGAGAGTATTAAGTGATTGGTCCAGATGCATCTACATGAGTGAAATTTGTAGCTTTAGATTTCCCAGCTCCTAATTGCTCCCTCTTCAGGTTTGAGAAATGCTGTCTCGGTATGATAGCCATTATTTCAAGCAAGATTTTATTTCTGCTTGTGATATTTATGGAAATTAGGCAGAAGATGGAAATGCAAGGGTGCCCTCCGGGTGCCTTTAAGCACCTGGCCCCCGCCCTTCATGCTCAGCTCTCACGTTGCTTCTGCCTGGTGCTGGGAGCAGGGGGCTTAAAGAAAGTGCTTCATGATTGAAAAGGACTTTAACATCCTGAGATGAAAGTGCTCCGTGAGACTAAAGTGCCTCTCCTTGAAGGATTACCTCTGTTTATGCTTTGGCTGCCACCTGGTCATGTTGAAGGGAAAGGCTGATTTCAGAAATTGATCCCTTTACCCCTTGAGCAAGCTGAAGTGGGCAGCACTGAAAAGAGATTTCAGGCTGCTGCTGGCGGCTTTATTGTGGAGGCTGTTATCACCCCGGCATGGGGACAGTCTCAGGGGCTTGGCTGGGCTCCAGGAGTTAATGAAGGCCCCTGAGGATAAGCTCAGTCTCTTTGCTGCTGCAGCTTGCACCCTTGAAGGTGGGTGAGAGAAGAGCTCCAGAGCAGGAGGAAAAGGGGGCACCTGCCCAGCCGCCCACTGTCAGCTCGTCTACCCCCACTTGGGTCGGGCTGCTTTCCAGCCTGAGATAACCAGGCAGTGAGTGCCCGCACAGTGGGCTCAGGTGGCATGGAGACTGCCTTAGCTCAAGTGGGGACAGGAAGATGCAACAGGAGGGAGAATGGACTCTAGGAAGATGCTCCCGACCCCTGGGCACTGCACGGGATGCTACTGTCTGCAGTCCTACGAGCTGAGATACCCGGGAGGCTGCATCTCCCTGTCCTTTGTCTGCTCCATCATCACTCCTCATCCCACACTGGCTTCCTGGTCTTGACAACCTTTCTTTCCTTGAAATTTTTACTTTCCTTCTTAATGTCTCAGTATAAGTAGATATTGTTAGAGCTTTAAAGAGGACTTCTGCAACCATCTCCTCAAATCTCTGACTTTACAGAGAAACTGAGGCATGTGAGGGACTACATGAGCCAGTGACAGAGCCGGGAGCACATGCCTGGGCATCCCACCCCCTCTCCGGGCTCTTCGCAGGCTGCCCCACTGCTTCCTCCCCAGCCTATGAAATGGCATCAGTAAGCGGGAAATCAGAGTTCTTGTCCTGACTGTCACTAAATGACTGTGTGACTTGTTGAAAATCACCCAGGCCCAAGTGTTAAGTTTGTCCATCTGTGAAATGAAGGATTGAATTAAAGGGTCTCAGTGATGATCCCACGTGTCCACCAAATCCAGCTTGTTTTCCTTCGGGGCATATGGGAACACCACATTTCCTGGCCTCTGTCCCATCATTTTGGACAGAGGACTGAGATGGGCCAATGGAACGGTTAGACGTGGAGTGTCTGACTCCAAACCTCGGTCAGCACCCACCTCCTCACACTTCTTCCAGTCTATAGTGTTAATACCTTGAGCCCCCAAGGGTGTCAATGGGCTCACAAGATGGAGAATGACCATACAGAGCATCACATCCCACGACCACCACAAGCCCCTCTTCACATCCCCTACCTAGACCATGATGACACAACACTGAGCATTTATCACGTGACTGAGAATTCAGGGTTGGCAGTTATCGCAGTTACCTACCCTGGCTCACAGGCTCTCCCAGACCCCTCTCAGCCACAGTGTGCTAAGGTTTTCCTGATCAGCCATTCTCGGTTTATATTCTCCTCCTTTACTCAGCATTTATTAAGCACCTCTGAGGTACCAGAAATCGTGTTACACTGTATGTAGTTCCTCGTCTCTGTCAGGAACCTCAGCCCCAGATCCAATTTGAACACAACTGTGGGGAGTTTGGTGTGCAAACCATAACCTACATTTAATTTCTCTTTCTTCACAGGACAGTGGTAAAGAAGAACCAGGGAGGAACGGCTTTCCATCGCCATCATCCAGCACCACGGTAAGGGGTTCTCAGAGCAAAGATTTAGTACCAATGGGCCAAGCGACAAAGGAATGAGAGGCAGAGGCGTTTCAAATGATGGGGCTGGTGGGGCCGAGCTGAACTGATTCCACACCATCCACTCCAGGGGCCTGGACTCCATGACCCCATTTAGAAATACCTGTATTGAGCCTTTTGGGTTCTTTTGAAAACATCTTTAAATCAGGCCCGCAGACAAGCACACCATCTATCCTCATTAGAACCACCCGTTTCCTACTGACTCTGTTGTCCACTGCCGCTCTCGGACTCTTTAGCAACATTTTTCTTCTCGGCATTGAAGCTGAGCACACCCATCTGGCCAGGGAAAGGATATAATAGGGCATATTTTCAGCATGACCAATTAGATGTGCAACTCCCATGAACAATAACAGGACTTGGGCTCCAGATTCTTCCTCAATAAATCCGGCCTTTCCCCTTATGAGCAACAGATGGGTTTCTCACAATGGCTCATTACCTCCTGGCTCGGCTTGGCTGCCAGAAGTGAAGTATAAAGTTATTTATGGGTGGAGAAAGATACATAAGTCACCACAGAGTACTTTCCGCCATCCTTTCTCATTTATTTAGTTAGAGCTTTCTCCCACCCGAGATGAGTAAGTTAGAGAAGATGGCGGTGTCCCCGCTGGGAACGGAGATGAATGTCGCTGTAGCCTCATGACTTTTCCAGAAGGCCGAGGATTTCTGGGGGTGAGGCTGTGTCTTCCGCAGGAAATGGTAATGGGGATATTTCCATAGAGAAGACACCCATTCCTCAAAAGATCGGCTCGCCTGTGACAGGCCATTTCTGTGAGATCTGGGCGGCAGGGGCACAAGTCGGTGCCACTTAACTGCACATGATACGTTTGAGGAGAGAAAACAAATTGCTTCTTTAAGAAATGCCAGTAGTTTTCAGTGCCTGACACCTCAGCCAGATGGACAGTATTCCTCGGTCAACTGGGGAAGGACAGGGAAACAGGCTAAGAGACTGCCAGGCTAGATGTCATAGGGGAATACACAGAGAAAGGGTGGGGGAAGGAGAAAGGGTGAAGAGCGGCACAGACTGCAGTGGCCTCAGACCTGGGGGGCACTACGCCGTGTGCACACACTTCTGTTCTGTCCAGCTCCCGCCTGGGCAACTCCTTAAATGCTCTATGCCTGAGCCTCCTCATCTCTCAAATGAAAATAATAAGAGGACGGCCTAGGATTAAAATGAGTATTGAATGAATGAATAATTGCAGAGCATTTGTGATAGTGCCTACCATACATGATGTGCTGGAACTTTCTTGTACAGAGAAACTCAAGCCAGCAGTGAAGATGAATTGATTTGTCTTCCCAGGTGGTTCAGCGGAGTTGCTAATTTTGAAAACTTTCTTCCCCCTTCAGGCCGCTGGAATGGATACAGATCCAATCCAGGTTCTTCCTGAGGATTCTTCAAATGGATTCAAAGGAATGATGGTTGGTTCCTCTCCTAAGGGTAAGGTTCTGAGTTATAAATCTTGACAGAGGCCTTGTGACCTACTCTGTCACAAGCTGATTAGGAGTAAGAGAGATGAATCTAGCCCAGAGGGAAGAAGAGACAAGAAATGGAGGGTCCTAAGCAGTACTCCAGCCCCTGGTTCATCAGTTTCTAAGCTAGCTATACCCGTGTTCTTCCTATAGTTTGCTTATAGGGATCAAGACATTCCCTTTCCTGGGAGAGGAGAAGGAGGATAATCACTTCAAATTGGGTTTCTGTCTCAACCACAACAAACCAAAACTTAGTGGATAACGACCAACATTTACTGGAAAATATAATTCTCTAGGTGTTAACTCTTCCCCTCCCCAAGGAGTGCCTGGTGTGGGGCGGCGGGTGGGGAGAAGAGGAAGGAGATAGGTCATGAGGTATGGGGGTGATAAGGTCATTTGTTTTTCTTCTTAAATTCTTATTGGGGTATAGTTGATTTATAAGCTGTGCTAGTTACAGGTGTACGGCAAAGCTATTGACAAAATTCAACACCCATTTATGATACAAGCTCTCCAGAAGGTAGGCGTAGAGGGAACATACCTCAACACAATAAAGCCCGTATAGGACAAGCCCACAGCAAACATCACTCTCAATGGTGAAGAACTGCAAGCATTTTCTTTAAGGTCAGGTAAGGGGTTTCCCTGGTGGCTCACCGGTAAAGGATCTGCCTGCCAATATAGGAGACCTGGGTGCAGTCCCTGGTCCAGGAAGATCCCATCTGCCACAGAGCGACTAAGCTCCTGCAGCACAACCACTGACCCTGTGTTCTAGAGCCTGTGCTCTGCAACGACAGAAGTCACTGCCCGAGAACCCACGCACTGCAGCTAGAGAGCAGTCCCCGCTCTGTGCACCCAGAGAAAACTTCACACAGCAATGGAGACCCAGCACAGGCAGTAAGGAAACCTGCACACAAGAAAGATCAGGAACAAGGAAAGGATGGCCTCTCTCACCACTATTACTCAACACAGTTTTGGAAGTCCTAGCTGTGGCAATCAAAGAAGAAAAAGAAAGAAAAGGGATCCACACCAGAAAAGAAGCAAAACTGTCACTGTCTGCAAATGACACTATCCGCAAATGTCACTGTCTGCAAATGAAACTAAACATAGAAAATCCTTAAGATGCCACAAGAAAACTACTAGAGTTCATCAGTGAGTTTGGTAAAGTTGCAGGACACAAAATGAATGCCCAGAAATTTCTTGCTTCTCTATATACTAAGAACAAAAGATCAGAGACATTAAGAAAACAATACCATTTACCATCGCATCAAAAATAATATAATACTTAGGAATAAACCTGGCTAAGGAGACAAAAGACCTGTACTCAGAAAACTATAAGGTACTGATGAAAGAAATCAAAGATAACACAACAGATGGAGAGATATACCATGTTACTGTATTAGAAGAATCAATATTGTCAAAATGATTATACTACCCAAAACACTCTAGAGATTTGATGTAATGCTTATCAAATTACCAGTGGCATTTTTCCACAGAACTCAAACAAAAACTTTTTACAATCGGTATGAAAACACAAAAGAGTCACTTTAACACATGATTGACCAGATGATTTTGCAGAAACTATTGCCTGTGGCCAGTGATTTGTTATGTAAGCGAATATTGAAACATTTCAGTCAGTAACATTTGGGTAACAAAAGACATATTAATACATTTCTGGTCGATAAATTGTTTAACAAAACACCTGAGGAGAAAAAAAATCCTAGGGTTATTGTATTTCCACAGCCCAGGCATGCAAATAACTGACTCAGAGTCCCAGAGCTGAGAACTGCCTCCCAGATTTTATTCAAGTGAGATGAGCTCACCCATTGCCTACTCAACACAGGGAAGCCACTTCTTCTGAGCTGAACAATAATAGCTCTACTAATGAATACAGATTATTACTCATGTTTAAGCAAATCTGACTCAGCAAAGTGTCCCCAATTCTAGTCCTTTCCTCAGGAAAACTATTCATTTCTATCCTACTCACATGAGAGGATTAAGATATTTGAACAGCTTTAATTTCCCCGTAAGTCTTTTCTTTTTGGGGATAGACATGGCTACCAGAAACTCCATTAAATAGTACCAAGAGAGAAACTTCAGGATACTTGAGAGTCAACAGGGTTGGTAGAAAGTTAATGTTTGCTTAAAATCAAACTGATACCATGTTAAAAAGTGGCAAGGCTGGAGTCTATTATGTGAACAAAAAAGAAATGATCACGGGTCTGGGACAGTCTTTCAGCAGGAAGACTGGGTTGCTGCACAGTTGTGATTCCACGCTATCCTGTGGTTGGTACGTAAGAGTTTTCATTTAAAACACTACTTGCAGCACAGAGGTTACTAAAACACCACCTACCTTACCTGTGTAACAGTTTCACCTGAAAAGAACACATTCCCAAAGCCTTATTTCCCTGGAATGGTGAAGGAGAAATTAAAAGTGGAATAAAGGGGACTTCCCTGGTGGTCCAGTGGTTGAGAAACTGCCTTCCAATGCAGTGGACCAGGTTTGATCCCTAGTCAGGGAGCTAATATCTCAAATGCTGCGGGGCAACTAAGCCTGCATGCCACAGCTACTGAGCTCATGCCCTCTAGAGACCGTTAACAACTAGAGAAGGCAGCATGCCATAATGAAGACTCAGCACAGCTAAAAACAACAACAAAAATGAAACAGAGAAGATGCCTCTCCTCCCCACTTTAGGTTTCATGCCTTGGGTCATGGAGTTCTGAGGACAAATTACTGATTCAGGCAACACGATGGATGGATCTCAAATGCTCTGTGCTAAGTACAGACAGACGGAAAATGCTACATACTCCGTGACTATTTATATGACAGTCTGGAAAAGGTGAAAATAGAGAGAAAGAACAGACCAGTGATTAACAGGGGCAGAACATGTTAGAGGGGACTGCCAATAGGAATGAAGGAACTTTAGGGGAGGTCAAAATGTCATGGTTATGGTTTCATGCCATGTACACTTTTCAGAATTCACAGAGCGGTAGACCATGACTGGTTGACCAGCATTGCATGGAAATTATACAATAACAAGCATCCATCTTTAAAAGTACTTACATATTTCTTTGGCTGCCTCTGGTCTGAGTTGGGATACATGGGATCTCTATTGCATCGTGTGGGATCTTTTGTTGTGGTGTGCAGGCTCAAGAGTTGGAGTATGTGGGCTTAGTTGCTCCATAGCATGTGGGATCTTAGTTCCCTGAACAGGGATCAAACCCAAGTCTTCTGCCTCACGAGACAGATTCATAACCACTGGACCAATAAATGTCCATTTTAAAGCGCTATCCAACACACCACCCTAAAGCTCAGTGACTTAAAACTATCACTGTCATGGCCCTGTGGGCTGGCTGTGAAGGCTGACAGCTGCCGGCTGGGCACAGCTCCGGCTGCTCTGCTTGATGCAGGGCTCCAGGTCTAGGTCGGACCTACCAGGTTCTCATTCCCCTGGAGCCTGCAGGATGGCTGGGATGTATTCTTCTCATGCTGATAACAGGGGCACAACAGAGCAAGTCCAATTGCAGAAGAATATTTCAAGTTTCAGCCTGTGTTCCACTGGCTAAAATGCCTTTAGCGAAAGAAAGTCATAAGACAGCCCAGGTTCAAGGGGTTGTGAAGAAAAAGCAACCTCTATTGGGAAGAACTATCTAGAAAATGCAGAAATGTAGTGCTGGAACAATAATCCAACCTTACAGAATCCAACCTTACTGAATTACAATTGAATAGTATGCCCCTACATTTCTTTATGGGTAGTAAGAAGCAGCAATCATATGAAGACATATCATTTTTGCTTTTGCTGCATTATTCATGTTGAAGATTTGTTTTTTAATTTAGTGTTTCAATTATGAGGATCCTCACTATAAATCCTTAGAGTTATACCACACATTCACAGTCTGCTTTCTGGGGGGAGGAAAAAGGAAGTATAGTCAATTTTATCAGGCCGTCAGAAATCTGATTGACCTTGATGTCTTTTCACATTGGTAACCAGGAAGCTCAGTGCCAACTGTATTGCTCAGTGGAGACAACTATGATGTTCCAGGTTCTTTCTGTGTTTCTCCTCTCTCTGCAGGATTATAAGCTCTTTTAAAATCTTTATACGTATCCATCTTATTCTCTTTGTGCTTTTTATTGCAAGATTCATAAATATCTTTTGAAAATAAACAGAAGGAGAAAGGTCATAAATAATGCAAAGAATATTGGATGGGGAGGTAGGATATTTATACTCTAATCATTTCCTTGGAACTTACTACGTGAGCTTCGCAAATCTCTTGATCTCCCCAGGCCTTGATTTTTTTAATCATCTTATGAGGCTAATTATGTTTCTGCTTACTTTTCAACATAATGGAGAAAACATGTGAAGTCGCGATGCATTTTAGGCGTCATTGACTCTGGTTATTAGCCATTTTCATCAAGCGAATACACAGGTGTGATTTTGGCCTGAGAGAAAGCCCATATTGTTCTATAAATGGAACAAAAAGCCTCTCCTTGATTTCTTGCAGTGCCTTTGCCAGCCGAATGGTTTAGGAGATTTGTAAAAAGCAGACGGCACAAATTCAGTTCACTGGAGGTTTCAAACCTGTACAGAGGGATGAGAGTTCTTCAATTGCTGAAATGAACTGGTGGTCTCAAGGTGATTTTAAGTAAAAAGCCTGCCACAGTCTCAGTAAGATCCTATGGGATTTACTGTGTCAAAACCAAGGTTGAATAAAGTGCAGGGATAAAGGAGCCTGACTGGCCACAAAGGGGCAGCTTCTAGGTCAGTGAATCACTGAAATGGTATAGATGACAGTCCTTTGGTAAGAAGGCAGTGAGGGGACTCCTGCAAGGAGTATAATTAGTTCTCTGACCTATTCATTCTCTCCTCTTGATGCACCAATATTACATTGGGCAAATGTCACAACTTCTTGGAGTCATTTTTTCATCATAAAAAGCAAGAGGAAAGTGACTTAAATGGACAATTATTTAGAATTTGTAGAGAAATCTGAGCCATAACATTTGTAATCTACCTGAGCTCAGAGCACATGTTTGATTTCATCAAAGCTTTAGGTCACATGTGTTTCCAAGAAGACTTGAGTCAGTGCAAAATTACTTAAAGCTAAGAGTAAAATTACACTTTGGGGTTTATTTCTAAGACTGCAGCATCTATGAAGAAAATCATCAATCTATGCCTGATAATTGGAACGTTAATTGACCAGAAGTCTTCTCCGGCAGAAAGACACATTTAAAAACATAAACCTATACCAGCATCACCTAAATTGTGTATTTTAAGTGCTAACTAAGGGACCCCCTTCAGATATTCTGAATAGAATGTTAAGGGTGGGATCCTGCCTGGAACTTTAAACAGAAGCCTCAGTCATGTTAAAAGATGATACCAGGAGAATCAGGATATTTAAGCAGGGGCCATGCTAAGTCATGTTTCACAAACCCAGGTTCTTGCTTCCCAGGTGCACAAGATCACAAAATAAATCATTTTGTGCCATCCCAACTCTCTTCATCTTTAAAGTAGTCAACTTGGTATCCTCAAGCACCCCTGTATTTAACATAGGTAACCAACAAGGACCTACTCACTGCACAGCACAGAAAACACGGCTCAATATTCTGTGCAAACTTGAATGGGAAAGAATCTAAGAGAGAGTATGTATGACCGAATCACTTTGCTCTACACCTGAAACTAATACAACACTCAGTCAGCCATGCTCCAATACCAAATTTAACAAATTTTAAAGAACTTTCATGTTCGTCAATAGATGAATGGATAAAGAAGATAAGGTCAGATTCAAATGAAGCAGTCCCAACTATGTGTCTATACACATATGTCCCACGTATAACACAAGGATGTCCCCCTTCTCGAGGACATCTGGTACCTTGAGTCCCCTGACTTCACAGAACCATTCAGAGGCTAACTCTTGGCACCACTCCTCCTATAAGGGCTGCATACCTCACTGTACTCCTGTATCCTGCTCACACAAGGCTGGGGAAGGAACAGTTCTCAGCAGCCACTCCCTAGATCTTTATTTTTTATTTCACCAATGCAAACCCATGCCCAGCATTTATCATGGAATCCAGGCAATTTCACAAATAAAAGCTAACTTCTCATAGTTACATGCTATTTTAAAAACTTCCCTGGTGGCCCACTGGTTAAGACTCTGCATTTCCCTGGCAGAGGGCATGGATTACATCCCTGTTCAGGAAAGTTCCACATGCTATGGTGCAGCAAAAAATGTTTTTAAAACCTTAAAAAGAAGTGGAGACCCAACCAGCTCTCAGTTTAGCCTGCTAGTTAACCAACTCTAGAGAAAGCATTCTTGAATAGAACGCAGTCTCTACATGCATTGTAGATTTATCCAACTAACATTCAGAGATCGTCATTCTTTCCACGCTAAACTATTTTCACAAAAACTATCCATGTCTTGAACTTGGCCCCAGGAAACTTGCCGAGTTGGATGTTGTAGCCTTGAGCTTCACAATGTGTAGAATGGGGGATGCCCATCCCCTACTTGTTGAATTAATGAATAAATAGGTGCATGAATAAATGCATGACTCAGTCAGTGGCACCATCTTATCCTCAGCACAGCACTGCAAGATGTTATCACTAGTATATAGATTAGGGAACAGACACAAAAGAGGTTAAGCAAACTTTTCAAGTTCTATCCACTTGCATCATTCTTCTGAGTCAGTGTCCCCACGGCATGGGCTCACGTCCCCATGCCCAGAGGTATGGAAACCCACAGTAGGTTTGAGAAACTTAAGAAGTTCCACTTGGTGCAGCGTGAGACCGTGAGAATGATGAGGGAGATTATATGGGAAGATAGGTATGATTTATCTGAGAGCCATATGCTTTATTTTATCGATAGAGGGTGACACAAAGATTTTTTAAAATAGAATACTGACCTAATTCCAGTTGTACTTTAGAAAGATGGATCTTCCTAAAGGCAGAGTTGAATACTTGCTGCAGAGACCATATGGTTCACAAGTCTAAAATATTTACTATCTAATCCTTTACAGGAAATTCTGCCAACCTGTTCTAGAAGAAAACAGTCTTTTTTATTTTAGGTGGGATAGCACAGTTAGTGAGAAAAATCTAGATCCCTGACTTGTGAAAGAACAGAGGAAGAAAGGAGATTTCGCTGGTCTACTCAGTATGAGTGAGCATAACCCAATCATCCTAGTTTACCCAGATTTTTTGTATTATTTTTTATTTAATTTTATTATTGTTTTCTTTTTTTCTTTTTGGCTTCAGCACTGAATATCCCACATTCCAGGAAACCTTTCAGTCCTTTGCAAATGAACAGATGATCACCCTAATTACCAGAGTCAAGAGAAAACAAGTCAGAAACTAGAGAACAGAAACATAAAGACCATTTGGAGGTGAAATCAGGTAGGTATGTTTAAAGAACTATCATGGTCAAAGTTCATAGGGTGAGTTTGGCTAATGAAATATGTAACATGCTCGGTCTATCAATTAGGAATAAGTTCAGCTGTAACTGACAGAAAACATAGAAAGACAAAAGAAGATGGGACGTAAATAGTTCAGGACTTGTTTAACAGTCTCTTGAACACCAGATTCCTAGACTCCTTCTACTCAATTGTATTATCATCCTCAAAATGTTGCTAGCTCTTTCTGGACCAAAGTGGCTGCCTGAGCTCCAGCCATCACAGCTACATTACAGTCAACAGAGAGGAAGAAAAGGTGAAAGGGGTGCACCTGTGTCCCCATAATCACTCTTCTTCAAAGTTGCAAACCTCGCTTCTGCTGGTATGTGGCCATACCACACAGGAGAGGCTGGAAAACACAGTTTTATTCCTGGAAGTCAGGTGCCCAGTTAAACATAGGGAACCCTATTACTAATGAAGAAATAAGGAATGAATATTGGGGGACAACTAGCACTCTCTGAGACATTTAGATAATTATCAATATAATTGTTATAAATCCATAGCTAATACTGTTGAGTTGCCTTTAGTTATCAGGCACTGCCAAATCCTTCTTGCACATTTTCTCATTTAATCCCTCCATAAATATGTCAGTTAGACATTACCATTATTCTTTATTTGCTATATGGGGAAATGTAGTCAAAAATAGATAAAATTAGCATTACTAAATCACAGAGTTATGAAATGGAGCTAGGATTTAAACCCAGGTTAGAACCATGAACTTAACTGTCCTGAAATCTCACTCCCCCCCACCCCCGCACAGACCAACATCTCAAGCATGTTAACATGAGCTCAACCACTGGATTGCTATTGATTTCTAGAAAAGGTAGATGTCATGTCACTAAATGTTGTTCAGTTGCTAAGTCATGTCCAACTCTGTAACCCCATGGACTGCAGCAAGGCCAGGCTTCCCCATCCCTGCCTATCTCCTGGAGTTTGCCCAAGTTCATGTCAACTGAATCAGTGATGCTATCCAAACACGTAACTTCCCCTCTGAGGTTCCAAAGCTCCCCACGCCCCCGCCTGTGAGGGGCTGTGGAAACTTCTCCTCCTTCGTGTCTTTCTACCCACCATGGTTGGAGAGCATGTCACTAACACAGTTCCTTAAAAAAAGAGAATATATGCACAACTGTATCTACTGATATATACACATTTATGATAACTCTTACTAATAAAAGAGTGGCATGCAATTGTCGAATAATAAATAACAGTAGTCTTTATTGTAAATTCTACACAGCCAATGGATTCCCATAGATTGCTTTCTTCAATTTGTGCCAACCACTTGTATTCATAGCCAGACTACAGTTGTAACTGGCAAACAAGAGTAGTGACATGAATGCAAGTTGATATTTCCATTTTTGCTAACCACTGAGAGGTAGGGAAACCACAAAGGTGACGGAATCTTCACTTACTCACCTATCCTTTGCCAAACTGGATAATAGTTTTCAAATATCGGAAAAATATTTACTCAGCTTTTGTGTTATTGATAATGTAATAGCTACAGACACTGCATACTTTTAAGTATAGTCTGCATTACTAACATTTTATTACTTTTAGAACAAGATTTGAAAACTATGATCCTTTATCAAAATCTCTCTCTACCAATTTTTGTAAAGACAGCTTTTTAAGAACACAACTATGGGGGGACCTTCCAGATGGTGGAGGGATAGGATGGGGAGACCATGTTTGCCCCAATAAATATATCAAAAAATCATCTGCATGTGGAACAATTCCCATAGGACAACTTCTGAACACTGGCAGAGGACCCCAAACTTCTAGAAAGTCAAACCCATCTCCTTGGAATGAGGTGGGGCAAAAGACAAATCAACAAGGGAGACGGAGGCTTGTGGGGCAGGGACCTGTGCCCCGGGGAGGGAGCCCTGAAGGCGGAAAGGTTCCCGCACACTAGGAAGCCCCCTCACAGGCGGGGGCAGGGGGAGCTCCGGAACCTCGAGGGAAGTGCGGCCAGACAGGCGCCCTGGAGGAAAATGGAGAAAAGCCACCAGAGAGACGGCGCGAGGGCACTTGCCAGCCAAGCAGGGGCTCACACTCACGTCCGCCCACCGCGAATGGGGGCCGGGACACACTCACGTCCGCCCACCGCGAATGGGGGCCGGGTGGGAGGAGAGGACCAGGCTGTGCCGCCGGGAGGATACTCTGAGGGGGCTCATATGACACAAAACAAGGACCCCGCCCTAGAGAATGCTGAGGCAGGACAAGCCTTCTTCAGTCTAGAGCCCCAGAGACAGAGAAGCAGGCAGGAGGACCAGAGGCCGAGGCAGGAGCCGCTATGGTCTCCACCCCAGACACCTCAACCGCCGCCAAGCTGTGAGCGGCCGGGGGCTTCCTGGGAGCCTGAGCGGCTCAGCTCTGCCAAGGGCGTCACAATCCAGGATCAGCTCCCCGGGAGAAGCGCACAGCCTGCCTCAGGCTGCGGCGGACTCCTGCCGGGCCCAGCCACAGCGAGCATGCCCCACTCACCCCAGCAGCATCTGCAGTAACCCTCCCTCTTCTCAGCACAGCTTAGCAAGTGAACCCTAGTAAGTGGCTACCTTCGCCACCCCCTTGTGACTGGGGCAGAGAACAGACCCTGCAGAGAGAGACACACAGAAGTGGGCCCAAAACCAAAGGGGAACACCAGGGGCTGTGTGAGCAAAGGAAAGAAGGGGAAACTGCCAGAGATGTGGTATGCCAGAGATGTCCAGAGGTTGGAAGTAAAAGTGAAAGTGTTAGTCGCTCAGTCATGCCCGACTCTTTGCGATCCCCATGGACTGCAGCCTGCTAGGCTACTCTGTCCATGGGATCTTCCAGGCAAGGATACTGGAGTGGATAGTCATTTCCTTCTCCAGGGTATCTTCCCAACCCAGGGATCGAACCTGGATCTCCTGCACTGCAGGCAGATTCTTTACCAACTTAGCTACCAGGGAAGACTCCTCCAGCAGTTTAAATTCCCATAATGAGCCTGAGACTGTGGGCATTAGGGGCAACTGTAGATTTTGAGAGTAAGCTGGAGCAAGTAAAGGTCTGAGTCTGAGCTGACCATATACTGAACACAACAGGTCCAGAGATCTTCCTTGATATACTGAAGGACTTTCTGATTGGGCAAATCAACTGGAGCAGGAAAACAGAGGGAATACTTGAACATTCCTCTCGTTACCATTCTCTAAATATTCTCCCTTCCCCCTTTTTTCTCATATTGTCCTTATATGATTCTTTATTACTCCTTTTTTATTTTTATAACCTACTTTTTCCTTTTAAAAAAACTTACTTTTAAATATATTTCATGTTTTAGATTTTTTGTTTTTGCTTTTGTATTTCTGAGAGTCTAATTTTTTCCATGTTTTTAATTTTTAATTCTTTTTGATCTTTTGTTTTTGGTTCTGTATCTTTGAGAGTCTTAATATATTTAGTATCCATTCTCCCTAGGGGTTTTATTATTGGCTTGATTACTATCTCCTCTTTTGACTCCTCTTTTTATCCTTTTTCTCCTCCTTCCCTCTTCTTCTCTCTATATAAGTGTGTGAATCTCTTTGGGTGTCCTTGGCTGTTGAGAGTTGTTTCACCATAAGTGTAAGGCTTTTGTCTTCTGTGGAGAGTGGCCTATGAAGTCTTACTACTGTAAGGGGTCAGGCCTGAATCCCAGAGGCATGAGACTCTACTCCAGGACTCTGGACCACCAGAGAACTCCTGATCCCATGAAACACATTAACAGGCAAGAACCCTCCCAAAGGCCTCCAGACAACACTCAGACCAAGCCCCACGCAAACGCCAGCAAGCTTCAGTGCTAAATGCCACACACCAAACCTTCAGCAAAACAAGAGCACAACACTGCACATTAGCAGACAGGCTGCCCCAGGCCATAACAAACCCACAGACAATACAAACGGCACTACTGGACATGGCACTGCTCTAGGAAGAGAAGATCCAGCTCTATCTACCAGGACACAGGTTCCCCAACCAGAAAATCTTCACAAGGCGCTGGTCCAACCCTTCCCATGGGGGAAGACTCCACAACTAAGAGGGACTGTGACCTTCCAGCCTGCAGAAGAGAGATCCCAAACACAGTAAACTAAGAAAAATGAAAAGACAAGAGAAATATGGAGCAGATGAAAGGACATGGTAAATTTCCCTAAGGTCCATAAGACCAAACAAATGAAGAGGAAATAGGTAGTCTGCCTGAAAAAGAATGGCAGAGTAATGATAGTAAAGATGATCCAAAAATCTTGAAAATAAAATGGAGGCAGGGATAAATAGACTAGAGGTTCGGATCAAGGAGATTCAAAAAATGTTTAACACTGACCTAGAAGAATTAAGGAATAAACAACCAACAATGAACAATGAAACAACTGAGATTAAAAATACCCCAGAGGGAATCAACAGTAGAGTAACTGAGGGAGAAGAATGGATAAGTGAGTTGGGAGACAGAACAGTAGAAATAACTGAAGCAGAACACACACATACAGAAAAAGAATAAAAAGTAATGAGGACAGTCTCAGAGACCTCTGGGACAATATCAAGTGCTGCAACATTCAAATCATAGGGGTCTTAGAAGAAGACAAAAGGAAAGGGCATGAGAAAATATTTGAGGAGATTATACTAGAAAACGTCCCTAAAATAGGAAAGAAAATAGTCACTCAAGTCCAGGAATCCCAGAGAATCCCATACAATATAAATCCAAGGAGAAATATGCCCAAACACATATTAATCAAACTAACAAAAATTAAACCCAAAGAACATACATTAAAAGCAGCAAGGGAAAAGCAACAAATAACATACAAGGGGATTCCCATATGGCTAATAGCTGATCTTTCAACAGACACTCTGCAGGCCAGAAGGGAATGGCAGATATACTTAAAGTAATGAAAGAGAAAAACCTGTGACCAAGATTACTCTATCCAGCAAGGATCTCATTCAGATTCAAAGGAGAAATCAAAAGCTTTACAGAAAAGCAAAAGTTAAGAAAATTCAGCATAACCAAACCAGCTCTTCAACAAATGCTAAAGGAACTTCTCTAGATAGGAAGCAGAAAAAGAAAAGTCCTGCAAAAACAAACCCCAAACAATAAAGTAAATGGTAACCGGATCATACATATCAATAATTACCTTAAGTGTAAATGGGCTAAATGTCCCAAAAGGCACAGATTGGCTGAATGGGTACAAAAGGCAAATTGGTTAAATGGGTACAAAAACAAGACCCCTACATATTCTGTCTACAAGAGACCCACCTCAGACCTAGGGACACAAACAGACTGAGCAGCTAGAAAAAGATATTCCATGCAAAAAGAAATCAAAAGAAAGCAGCAGTAGCAATACTCATATCAGATAAAATACACTTTAAAATAAAGAATGTTACAAGAAACAAGGAAAGGCACTACACACAATGATCAAGGGATCAATCCAAGAAGAGGATATAACAATTACAAGTATATGCAGCCTAGATAGGAACACCTCAATACATAAGGTAGATGCTAACAACAAATAGACAGTAACACTATAATATTTGGGGAATTTAATACCCTACTCACACCAATGGATCAACCATCCAGATAGGAAATGAAAAAGGAAACACAAGCTTTAAATGATTCGTTGAACCTAATTGATATCTATTAATACAGGGCATTTCATCCAAAACCAATACATTTCACTTTTTTCTCAAGTGCACATAGAACATTCTCAGGACAGATCACATCTTGGGCCATAAATCAAGCCCTGATAAATTTTTAAAAATTGAAATCATTTCAAGCATCTTTGCTGACCACAACACTGTAAGATTAGATATCAACCTCAGGGAAAAAAAATATATATAAAAAAACACAAACACATGGAGGCTAAGCAATACACTTCTGCATAACCAAAAGATCACTGAAGAAATAAAAAAGGAAATAAAAATATGGCTAGAAAGAAATGATAGTGAAAACACGACAACCCCAAACCTATGGGATTCAGTAAAAGCAGTAGGAAGAGGGAAGGTCATTGCAATACAAGCCTATCTCAAGAAACAAGAAAGACATCAAACAAGCAACCTTACCACACCTAAACAGCTAGAAAAAGAAGAATTAAAAAAATCCCAAAGTTAGTAGAAGGAAAGAAAGCATAATGATCAGAGCAGAAATAAATGAAAAAACAAAACAAAACAAAAAACCCCGAAGGGGACTGTAGCAAACGTCAGTAAAACTAAAAGCTGATTCTTCGAGAAGACAAACAAAATTGACAAACCATTAGCTAGACTCATCAAGGAAAAAAGCAGGGAGGGAGGTGGGGGGGTTTGTTCAAGTGGGAGGGGACATAGATAAACCTATGACTGATTCATGTTGATGCTTGGTAGAAACAAACACAATACCATAAAGCAATAATCCTTCAATTAAAAACAAAGCAGTTTTCAAAAAGAAATAAAATACATCAAAATATTTTTTAAAAAGAAAAAAGGTAGAAGATTTAAATAAAAAAAAAATAGAAATGAAAAAGGAGACGTTGAAACAGACAACACAAAGGATCATAAGAGATTACTATGAGCAACTATATATGCTAATAAAATGGACACTCTGGAAGAAATGGACAAATTCTTAGAAAAGTACAACCTGCCAAACTGAATCAGAAATAGAAAATATGAAGAGACCAATCATAAACACAGAAACTGAAACTATAATAAAAACTCTTTCTATAAACAAAAGTTCAGGTCCAGATGGTTTCACAGGTGAATTCTACCAAAAGTTTAGAGAAGACTTAACACCTACTGTGCTCAAACTCTTCCAGAAAATTGCAGGGGAAAGAAAATTCCCAAACTCATTCTATGAGGCCACCCTGATACCAAACCAGACAAAGATGCCACAGAAAAAGAAAATTACAGGCCAATATCACTGATGAAAACAGATGCAAGAATCCTCAACAAAATTCTAGCAAACAGAATCCAACAACAAATTAAAGAGATCATACATCATGATCAAGCGGGCTTTATCCCAAAGGATGCAAGGATTCTTCAATATAATCAAGTCAATGTGATACACTATACGAACAAATTGAAAGATGAAAACCATGTGATAATCTCAATAGAGGCAGACAAAGCTTTTGACAAAGTTCAACACCCATTTATGACAAAAACTTCCAGAAAATAGGCACAGGAGGAACATACCTCAACACAATAAAGGCCATATATGACAAACCCACAGCAAATATTATTCTCAATGATGAAAAAAACTAAAAGCGTTTCCTCTAAAATCAGGAACAAGACAAGGATGCCTATTTTCATCACTATTATTCCACATAGTTTTAGAACTCCTGGCCACAGAAATCAGAGAAGAAAAAGAAATAAAAGGAACCCAGATTGGAAAAGAAGAAGTAAAACTCCTATTGTTTGGAGATGTCATGGTTCTTTACATAGAAAACCCTAAAGATGCCACCAGAAAATTTCTAGCACTAATCAGTATAGTGCTACTGATTATAATATAGTAAAGTCACAGGATACAAAACTAACACACAGAAATTCCTTGCGCTCTTATACACTAACAATGAAAAATCAGAAAGAGAAATTAAGAAAACAATCCCATTCACCATTGCAACAGAAAGAATAAAATACTTAGGACTCAATTTACCTAAAGAGACAAAAGACCTATATGCAGAAAACTGTAAGTCACTGATGAAAGAAAGAACACACACAGATGGAGAGATAGACCATGTTCTTGGATTGGAATAATTAATACTATGGAAATGACTATTACTCAAAGCAATCTACAGATTCAGTGCAATCCCTATCAAAATACCAGTGATAGTTTTTCATAGAACTGAACAAATAATTTCACAATATGTAAGGAAATACAAAAGACCCCAAATAGTCAAAGCAGTCTTGAGAAAGCAGATTGGAGCTGGAGGAATCAACCTTCCTGACTTTAGACTATATGACAAAGCTACAATCCTCAAGACAGCACAGTACTCGCAAGACAGAAACAACATAGAAAGCCCAGAGATAAACTCACATACCTATGTGCACCTTGTCTTTGACAAATGAGGCAAAAATATACAATGGAGAAAAGGCAATCTCTTCAATAAGTAGTGATGGGAGAGTTGGGTGGCTATGCATAAAAGAATGAAATTAAAATACTTCCTAATACCATACACAAAAATAAACTCAAAATGGATTAAAGACCTTAATATAAGACCAGAAACTATAAAACTCTTAGAGGAAAACAAAGGCAGAACACTGTTTGACATAAATTACAATGATAGAGCAAGATCCTCTATGACCCACATTCTACAGTAACGGAAATAAAAACAAAAATAAACAAGTGGGACCTAATAAAACTAAAGCTTTTGCACAGTGAAGAAAACTATAAGCATGGTGAAAAAACAGTTCTCAGAATGGGAGAAAATAATACAAATGAAACAATTGACAAAGGATTAATCTCCAACATATACAAGCACCTCATGTAGAAAAACAAATAACCCAATCAAAAAGTGTACCTAAGACCTAAACAGACAGTTCTTCAAAGAAGGCATACAGATGGATAATAAATACAGGGAAAGATGCACAATGTCACTCATTATCAGAGAAATGCAAATTAAAATACAATAAGGTATTATGTCACAATGGTCAGAATGGCCATCATCAAAAAGCCTACAAACAATTAATGCTTGAGAGGGTGTGGAGAAAAGGGAACCTTCTTGCACTTTTGGTGGGAATGCAAATTGATACAGCCACTATGGAGAACAGTATGGAGGTTCCTTAAAAAACTAGGAATAAAACCAACATATGACCCAGCAATCCCACTACTGGGCATATTCCCTAAAGAAACCATAAGTGAAAAAGACATGTACCCCAGTGTTCATGGTAGCACTATTTACAATAGCTAGGACATGGAAGCAACCTAGATGTCTATCAACAGATGAATGGATAAAGTTGTGCATATACACAATGGAATATTACTCAGCTATTAAAAGGAATTCATTTGAGTCAGTTCTAATGAGGTGGATGAACCTAGAGCCTATTATAGACAATGAAGTCAGTCAGAAAGAGAAAGACAAAATACCATATATTAATGCATATATACGGAATCTAGAGAGATGGTACTAATGACCCTACTTGTAGGACAGCAAAGGAGATGCAGACAGAGAGAACAGACTTTTGGTCACAGCTGGGGAGGGAAAGGGTGGGATGAGTTGACAGAGTAGTATTGAAACACATTACCATATATGAACTAGACAGCCAGTTGGAATTACTTTATGATGCAGGGAAACTAAAGCCAATATTCTGTGACAACCTAGAGGGGTGGAATGGGGAGAAAGGTGGGAGGGAGGTTTGAAAGTGAGGGAACATGTGTATGCCTGGGGCTGATTCATGGTGATGTATGGTAGAAACCATCACAATATTGTAAAGTAATTCTCCTCCAATTAAAACTACAATTCAAATTAAAAAAATAAAAGACCACATCCATGCCCATTTACTTAAGTATTCTCAAAGTCTATATTACTTATATGTATTAATATCTATGGGCTTCCCAGGTGGCTCCATGGAGGAAATGGCAACCCATCCAAGTATTCGTGCCTGAAAAATCCCATTGACAGAAGATTCTGGCAGGCTACTGTCCATGGAGTCACAGAGGGTTAGATATGACTGAGCACATTTATAATATTTATAGATGATCTACTTTTATGCTACATCACAGCTAAAAAGTTGTGACTGAGGTCCTATGGCCCACAAACTTGAAAATACTTACTATCTGCCTATTTAGAGAAAAAGTTTGCCAACACTTGGCCTAAATAAATGAGACTGGGCCCTGTAATTTCAGAGGAAGAATCAGGACTTTCACAAAGATGAGAAGCTGTTTTGAGAAAACAGATCTTAAGACACCTTCAGAACAACAACAACAGCAGATAAAACACCTTGGGTTGATCTAAGTAAGAATTCCTGGGATTTCAAGGAGTGAGGCAGACTACTGTACTAGTAGAAGATTAGCACTGTATCTTCCCTAGATGCTGATTAAAATGAAAGTTCCCATGAATTGTTGTTCAGTCACTCAGTTGTGTCCTACTTTTTGGTGACCCCATGGACTGCATCACGCCAGGCTTCCCTGCCCTCTACTATCTCTTGGAGTTTGCTCAAACTCATGTCCATCGAGTCGGTGATGCCATCCAACCATCTCATCCTCTGTCTCCCCCTTCTCCTCCTGCCTTCAATCTTTCCCAGCATCAGGGTCTTTCCCAAAAAGTCCAATGGATAGAGATGTTGAAGAGGAGCCAAGCCAACCCTGGATGGGTACCAGTGGTCTCTCTGCCTATAAGTTCATTATGTAAGCATCTGAGTTTTATAGCATGAACGAACTGAGCAACAACCAGAAGCAGAAGCATGAAGCAATCGCCACAGAGTGTCCTGTCCAAAAATTCACCTTTTCTCTTCTGAAGCACAAAGGCCTTAGGTTTCAAAGATAGCTGCAAGTCACCATATTTCTGAATTTTTTTTTTTAAGTTTATAATGCCCAGACAAGAAAAAAATAAAAGAAGACTGCAAGAGCAAATGAGGGCATGTGTGAACTACAAAGATAGCAGATGTCTTAAAAAGATAAATGATATTATAGGGGGAAATTGATGAGGTAATTCTCAAAATGCAAGGCCTTAATTACTTATTCCTATTCTGGGTATCCAACCCAATTACTGCTGGAATCAGAAACAGAGAATTCTTCATGGCATATTTAATATAATTACTAAGCAGCATATTTAACATGAACAAAACCATGTTGGTACTAAACTGTTCAAGGGTGGTACACTAAAATGAGAAGCCCCAACCAAGTGTCCTCCCAGGATGAGTACTGGATACTTTGCTGCAAAGCAAGTTCTTCTGTGGTTAGCATCATCTACTTCTGAGGCTACCACATCTGCCCTGTGTCTCATCATGCCTGAATTCTCTGATCATTTTTCTGTTTTGGAAACTCTGCAGAAAATATAATTTGTTTTGATCCCAGACTATCATGTAATTTTAGCAGAGGCCTGAATTAACAAATGGAAATGGAAACTTCAACACTGAAATATTGTGACAAAATTTCATTATAAGGAGGTCACCTACGTGATCCAGGGAATGTGAATGATGTTTTGATGTTTATTCAAATAAAAATCTAGAAACAGAAAACTTTGAAAGTCTTAGAACTCCTAGAGCTCTGGGATTATGTTCAAAGATGCTGAGGGATCCATCTGAAAAGAGTCAGTAGGCTAAATATTTTTCAAATGCATTTGATTTGATTTTTGACTGTACCACATGACTTGCAGGATGTTAATTCCCTGACCAGGGATTGAACCGGCACCCTCAGCAGTGAAAGCACAGAATCCTAAGCACTGGAATACCAGAGAAGTACCAAAATGCATTTGACTTTAAAACCTCGTATTTGTGGAGCAAATCCATTAGAAACATATTTTGTAAAGTCTAGGATTTATGAAAGAGTTCAATTCTGTTATTGGTCTCTCCCCCATGTGGAGAGGGAAAAAAAAAAAAGCTAAGTTGAGAAGCAGCCTAGCCTGGGGGAGCTGTTTTCTCAAGGTTCTGGGAGAAAGTCAGTTCCATACAAAGCTGAACCACCACCTTCAAAGCCCAAAACATTTTTAAGCTTGAAGTGTAGGAAAATACTTCACAGTCTGGGTCCTGAGGGGACAAAACCCAGGCGCCCACATCCTGTAGAAAGAAGAGCTCTTGTGGTGCTTCTGATGTGGCTGGTTCTCAGGAGACAGCCTGTTGTTGAAGAAACTTCGAGATGAATTGTGCAGTCTTCCTCACTGTGGATAAATTCAAGTCCTTTCAGATTCTTCAGGGCTTTCTCAGGATCATGTCGATACATTTATAGAGCATTTTTAAAAAGATTTTTTTGATGTGGACCACTTTTTTAAAAGTCTTTATTGAATTTGTTACAACTCTGCTTCTGCTTCTGTTTTGTTTTGGTTTTTTGGCTTTGAGGCATGAGGGATCTTGCCTCCCCAACCAGGAACTGAACCCACACTCCCTACATCAGAAGGCGAAGCCTTAACCACTGGATTACCGGGGAAGTCCCTGTAGAGCCTTTCTAAAGGTCTTCAGGCATTTTATCAATCAGGACAGAGAGAAAGAGAGAGAAAATGAGCCTTTGTAAATGTAATACACGCGTTAGTCCACAAGGCCACCATAATGAAAAGCCACAGTCTGCGTGGTTTAAACAACAGGCGCTTATCGTCCCACAGTCTGGATGGAGCCTGGAAGCCCACGACTACGGCGCTTGGCTGGGAGAGGGCTACCTTTCTGCTGTGTCTTCACGTGGTCTTGCCCTGTGTGCCTGCTTTGCTGGCGTCCCTTCCTGTCCTCATAGGCTTATGGCCTATTTCATGAGCTTATTTAGCCCTAAATCCTTCTTTAACATCTCTTAAATACAGTCATCTTAGGGGTTAGGACTTCAACGTACAAATTCTGGGAAGACAAAATTTAGCCCATAACAAGGCTTATGATAGGGCACCCTGACAAATATTAAAGTATGAAAAGAGTGAATTTTAAAAAGATCACTCAACATTAGCTTTAGGTAAATGTTATTCCACACATCTCTTCAACCATATGGATGAATCACTAGCTTGAGACTGAAAACGAAGTGAATAGATTCAAAGCTATGTCAGTGGATTCATAGTTTATAAATTTGCTTTTAATTAAATAATTCAAAATTTAAGTGGTGTGATATTTTACCTTGCAGTTGATTCTGAAATGTGCACATTGGTTACTATTTATTCTATAGATATTTAAATAACTATACAGTATACTTTTCACGTATAAATACTGTTCACGAATTGCTAGGAATACTTGAGATCTAAGCTAGACTAAAAGAAAGCGGGGGTTGGGGGAGGAAAATTTATTGTCTATGTCTAATCATTTAAGCCATTCAATAGATGTAAAAGAAAGAGTGAAAAATTATGAAGCACTCCTAGTTGCCTACAAGGGTCATTGCTGTCTGTTTTAACATGGTCTCTGCAAGTTTATAACAGGGCTTTCCTAGTAGCTCAGCTGGGAAAGAATCCACCTGCAATGCAGGAGACCTGGGTTTGATCCCTGGGTTGGAAAGATCCCCTAGAGGATGGCATGGCAACCCACTCTAGTATTTGTGCCTGGAGAATCTCCATGGACAGAGGAGCCTGGTGTGCTGCAGTCCATGGGGTCGCAAAGAGTCAACCACATCAACATATAGCCAGGGCTTCCCTGGTGTCTCAGCAGTAAAGAATCTGCCTGCAATGCAGAAGGCGCAGGAGATGTAGGTTCAGTCCCTGGGTCGGGAAGATACCCTGGAGGAATGCATGGCAACCCACTCCAGTAATTCTTGCTGGGAAAATTCCATGGAGGGAGGAGCCTGGCGGGCTACGGGGTTGCAAAGAGTCAGACATGACTGAACACACATTGCAAGTTTATAAGTTGATTTATTGTTTTGATTATTAAACCAAACAATATATCTGACAGCACCGAGTAGAGAACCATAATACCTATTTAGAGTAGATACTAAATATTTGGTTGACCAAAAAGTTCCTTCAGGTTTTTTCACCCATCTTATGGCAATCCACTCCAGTATTCTTGCCTGGGAAATCCCATGGACAGAGGGATTTCCTGGTGGGCTACAGTCTATGAGGTCACAAAGAGTTGGACACAAAGTAATGACTAAACAACAACAATAATTTGTTGAAGTAAATCTAAATTTTACTTAATAAGAGCCGCAAGTATACTAGTTTTTTGAAAGATTACAGAGAAAAATGGCCACCTGTCTTCCCAATTTGGCACATTGTATTGGAGTTTTATCAAATAACTGCCTCTCTTATACCCCAAGGCACTGGTCTAATGGAATGGGATTTTAAAAAGATGTGTTGTGTAGTCATCCATAAATTAAATGATGCAATTATACTATACTTAATGTAGCAGAAAAAAGTCTTAAACGCAGTAAAACTCATTTAAAACTTGGAATTGATATTTCTTAAACTCAACATACATTATTTCCTAAAATACTTCTTAAACTTTATAAAAAGATTATAAAAACAATTAAGGTTTTGGTGTCATTATTGTATTTTTACAACATATGCTTCTCTTTTTAGATTCCTTGCTATAAATGATGATGAGATTTAGGCTCTCATAATTCCTCTTCACAGCACTTAATTTTTGTTATGGGCATATGTCTGCACAGACTCGTGAGCTCTTGCAGTGAGAATTACATATGTATTTCATTCTGTGACCATAATTCCCACTGTTTCTTAGTTCCATTTCTCTGTGAATTTAATATTCACCAACAGTCTTTTTCCTCCATCTTCTGCATTTCCAAGTTCATTAAACTTTTTTTCTTAATGACTGGAAACTCACAAAGTACTTTTCTTCCATAGTGAATTCCTGAGTACTAGGTGGCTTAGCTCTTGCATGTTTAAGAATGCATATGACCTTTGTTGCATAATGACATAATTATACACAGTATTCATGACTTGCATTTTTTTCTTCTCAGACTTTGCTTCTGTATTCTAGTTTTGAATGTTGATATTGAAAAGTTTACAGCCAGAATAACATCTCCTCGCTTGCTGTCTGAATGCCTGAAGAATTTTTTTCCATAAATTTTCAAAGCTTACATGAGTCCAAGTGTCAATCATTCTGAATCTAGTTTTTCTTCTAAAACAAATTGGTTTTTCCTAACTTACAAATCAAGTTGTCCTCACTTTTCAAGGGATTTGTTTGAAGGCCTTTCTTTTTCAATTATTATGTTCCTAACCTTATCAGGAACATTCAGGGGTAGCAATTTTCATTGTGTTGAGTTAGTTTCTCCACCTTATACATTATTTTCTTTCTAGAATTGGTTTAATCATTCTGTCATTTTTTGGTTTAATTATCTCAAGACTTTTCCTATGTCAGCAATTCTAATGTTGATCATGTCTCTTGTGTTTTCTCTTACATTCAATTAATTTATTGTCTATAGTGGAACCATTTTTCTTCTCAATGAATTACCCCAGTTCTGCAACCTTCATTTTTATTTCTTTCCACAGTTTTGTCATCTAGCCTCTGTTGAATTCATGTTATTATTCTAAACCATAAAACCTTCATGGAAAGTTTACTTCTTTGGATTTTTTTTTTCTTCTAGAATAATTTCTTATCCATTTATTCCTTTTTCTCTTTTTTCTTTCTTCCGTATTTCTGCTAAATACTTAAAAGTTGCTATTAGGCCACTTTTCATCTTCCCATTTTAATGCAGGCTCTGCTCTCCATGCATGTTATTTTTTAGGGAGTGTGTTTGAATTTTCTTGGACCTCATTTATTCTTTATCAAGACATGTTTATCTTCTCCTCTGATCTATAGCTTGAATGTTGAGTTTTAGTTTGGGTTCATATTCTGAAGATATAGGAATATAAGGAGAGGATCAGCTAGACCTAGTCTCCTTTAATGAAGTTACTAGTTCTCAACCTAATAGTAATGGAGTGTAAAAGATCTCCTTGCCATGGTTAATAGTTATCTGAAGATTCAGATTATTCTGCAAACTGAGCATGTACTTCCAGAGGATGTACATCAGAGTTCTCCATGGTTATCTGTTTTCTAATTTCCTCCCACTTTTATCCAGTGGACTTCGCCACTTTCTTTGCATGCTGCATGTCATAATAGAGAGAATGACGGGCATGGCCTCATCTTCTCCCTTGACTTCCAATCTTGGGACATCAGTGATACTGTCAGGGTTTGTCTGGCCCTTAATACCATTCCCAGTGGAGTTTTACAAATGATGCTGAATCATTTCAGAATGTCTGTCTTTCCCTGCCAAGACTCTTTGATATTTACAAAATATGAAACCTGTGACCATGGTTGAATTTTTACCTTCCTTTCTTTCTTCTTTAAAAAAATCTGTTTAATTTCATTACATAGTTTTGGGTAAGGGGATTCTTGCATCTGACTTCAATCTGCCGTAATTATCTATAAGCCCTCATCCATTAGGTTTTGATTCCTGCAGGGCTGCTGAACAACAGGCTTTATTGTCTTCATCACACCACCAGAGGTGCTCAGCTTCCTCAGCTAACAATGAGACTTGTTTTTAAATTATCCATCTACATATGTGGGTGAAAACTAACTATAAAAACCAATTACTTCTTAAGACTTGTTGTTGTAACACCTGGCACAGGACTCTGGCACTCTACGAGGACTGTGTTTATTGTGAGAGTAACACAAATGCTGGCAATTTCAGGGTAAGAGTTTCAGAGGGCTCCACAGCCACTGGTGGTAAGCGCTGCCCTTTTCTACAGACAAGAAATCAGACGCACAACTGCAGTATCTTGCTCAAGGTCAAACAGCTATAGAGGAAGTGTCAGAGCGCCTGTTAGCACCATGACTATGTTTTTTAAGTGTGCCTTAGGCGAGAAATATTAAACAACAGTCACCCCACTGACTTCCCAACGGTTCTGAACCTGAGGCATGCAGAGGCCCATGGCTGACCGAGGCTCTGAATTTCCAAGAGTAATCAGTCTCCCATGGATGCACAGAGTTGTGGGCATTTTCCCCTACTCATGTTGGTTAATACATTTCCTTCTTTTACTGTGGAATTATACTGGCTTAGAAGCTGCCAAGTTTGTGTCTCTTAAAAAATTCAGCACACACTTCCAGTCATAAAAGCAGAAACCCAACTGCTTCCTGCCGTACTGAACTGTAAGAGCTGATTGAATCTACCCAAAGGAATCACTTTAAAAATTCAGCTTTACTGTTCAGGGATGGAGAAGGGCAAGGGAGGATATTGGGGTCCTCTAAGGTGGTAGGAAGACAAGAAGAAAAAGGAGCCTCTTCCCTCCTCATTCTGAGCTAGGAAACCCCAACAAGAAAGAACCAATGTCTCTAGATATTCCCCTAGTCCAGTCTCTCCTTGGAGTCCTGACCCCTAATCAGCAGCTTATGAGAATGCTGGATTCTCCCTCATATCACAGCAAACTTTCTTTAATCACATGAATCTTTTTGTTTTTTATTAATGAGACTTTAGGTCCCTTCACTGGGATAAGTAGAAAAGGCACTTTTAACAAGTGAATGAGGAACTTCGCTGGTGGTCTAGGGAATGGCTCAGACTCCACATTCATAATACAGGAGGCCTAGATTCCATCCTCGGTCAGGGAACTCGACACCACATGCCTTAACTAAGCATTGACATGCCTTAACTAAAGACTCCACATGTCACAACTAAAAAAAAGATCCTGCATGCTGCAACGAGGACCCAGTGCAGTCAAATAAATAACAAGTTAAAATAAATAAATACTTTAAACAATAAAAGAAATTACTCCTATGTAAGTGTTATATGCTCTTTATAAATAAAATTAAATCTAAAAAAAAAAAAAGAACGGTGTAGTAGAAAGAATAATGTCCTCTCCAAAGATGTCCATATCCTAATCTTCAGAACTGGTGGCTATTTTGCCTATATGGCAAAAAGAACTTGCCAGATGCTATTAAATTAAGGACCTTGAGATGGGGAGATGATCCATGTGGGTCCAGTGTAGACAAGGGTCACTACGAAGGAAAGGGGACCAGAAGGATGAGAGTCACAGAAGGAACTGTGAGAAGCAGAGGTCTGAGGCGAGGTTTAAGGTGCTGCACTGACAGCCTCGAGAAGAGGAAGGGGCCATGAGCCGAGGGATACAGGCGGCCTCTAGATGCCAGAAAAGACAAAGAAATGTCCCCTCGGGCCTCCAGAGAGAACACAGCCCAGCCAACACAGTTCAGAATCCTTACCTCCTGAGCTATGAGATAATAAAATAGTGGTGTTTCAAGTAATTCCTTTTGTATTAACTTGTTAGAATAGCAGAAGAATGGAAGAACTCTCCGATATTATTAGGTCAGGGAGGCGTGTGTGAAAGGAACACAAGTCAGTAGATTCAGTCTTGTCTCTTCCTCTGTCTCTGTGGTCTGTTTAAATTATTTCACGTTTCTGACCTCAGATGAAGACACTATTGAATTGGTCACAATACTTTGGGTTGCAAGGCATAGGAATCTGATTTATTCTGGATTAGGCAGAAAGGGACTTTTTAATCTTATCTAATTTAAAGAGCAATAAAGTAAGTATACTTCCAGGTACAGCTGGATTTGGGTAAACAAATATATTAAAGCTTTTTATTTATGACTTTCATGTTCCCCTGTTATGTCTTATCCTCAGGGGGTCCCCAAATGGCCAATGCCACAGATGGTATTTACCATGGAGTCTGTTCTTTGGAATAATTTCTTTTCAGACCCTGCACATAAGGGATATCACGTGATATTTCTCTTTTTCTGTTTGACACTTGACCAGTCTCCAGGTCCATCCATGCTGCTGCGAATGGTATTATTTCTTAATGGCTGAGTAATCTTGCATTGGTCATGTGAACCACATCTTCCTTACCCATTCTCCTCTCAGTGGACATTCAGGCTGCTTCCATGTCTTGGCTATTGTAAACAGTGCTGCAATGAACACTGGGCTGCATGAGTCCTTTCAGGCCATGTTTTTTGAACTTACGGTTACCAGCGGGGAGTGATGTGGGGAAGGGATAGTTAGGGGGTTGAGACTGACAGGTACCACGCTGCTATATTTAAAATGCATAACCAACAAGGACCTACTGCACAGCCCAGGGAACTCTGCTCAATGCCATGTGACAGCTTGGAATGGGGTGGGGGCAGTTTGGGGGAGAATGGATACATGTATATGTATGGCTGAGTCCCTTTGCTGTCCACTAGATACTATTACAACATTGTTAATCAGCTATATTCCAATATAAAAAACAATTATTTTCTTAAAAAAAAAAAGTCTGTTCTTGCCCTCTTATATGTGACCGCAAAGATCTGGTACCTCTAAAACTACTTTGTGCACAGAATGACCACTTGAGTATTAGCAACTCTTACTGAAATGCCCAACTGGAAACGGTGCTAGTTGCGACCTAAAGCATCATGTTACACTACAGTCTGGTTAGAATAGTGGAATCAAGCCTGTTGCAGCAAGAAGTCCTTGGGACATATTTACTACCATCCACATTTTCCATTCTCGTGATAACTAGATTCATGGCCCTTTGAATTTGAAAATACTCCTTCCAGCCCTAGAAATTCAATTCCCTCTTTAGAGGCAACTGCTGAGGGTCTTCAGTTTAGTAACTGAAGGGCGTTGAGATCAAGCTAATTAGGTGATGCATGAAGACAACCAGAAGGATCTGTTTTGAATTTGTGACCCTGCCATTTCTGGAGGAAAAACTTGAACTTGATACAACTTCTGTCTCCAGTTTTTTGTGCCATTCATTTTGATGCCTACCATTTACAATAACTAGTGGGGTTTTTAGAATTCTCATTTCAAAGAGAGCCATCTTCCAATTTATTGGTCTTCCCCATGACACATACACCAAGGTACTTATGTGTCCTGCTCAGGCTGGGGTCCGAGCTGCGTGCTGCTTTAGGGAAGTGTGGCAGAGGTAATGTGTTTCCATTTGCTTCATTGCCACACAGAATAGTTTCTTTGAGGAAAGGAAAAATTGGGGGCTTTTCTGAAAAAATGTAGGTGGTACTGCTGTCCCTGTGTGGAAATGGATGCAGTGAGAGGCTGGGGAGGGTGCTCAGGAGAATTTGGGATCGAGCCTTAGGAATGACCCATCCCCTTGAACTTCACACAACCTGAAACAATTTATGTAATATTTTAAGAGAGCCCTGGCTCTTTCTCTTTTGAAATGCTGCTGTTCCTGCCACTGTGATCCATTTCCCTCCATAACCAATGTTAAAGAGTCCATTTCTCAAACCAGGGTTTTCTGGAATTCTAAACGTCAAAAATGCCCCCTTCCTCCTGGCTCCTGGGAGCTGAAATCCAACCAGTTCTTAGAGATTGCCACCTGGTTGGAAAGCTGGCACAGTCAGCACATTTCATGGTGAAAGAACACAGGCTTTTGTTGATTCACACTTGAAAAATTCATACCAGTATCTACAACCAACACAATGCTTGTTCTGAAAGTTAAACACTAGGAAAGCTATGAGGCCTTCCCAGGCCGTTTCTTATCAAGTCCATCTTAGTCTCACTTGCTGATAGTGGGCATACAGATGCACAGGGTATTAACAGCACCACTGAAAGCAGCCCTGCTACTAAGCAGACACTGCACCTGCCTTCCTCACTCAGCTCATAACAATAGGTAAGAGCACCGCTGTCAGTGACAGCATTTCCTCACACAAGGAACAACCATCGTAAGCATTTATCTTTGTCATTTACTTGTTATGCATTTCAATCCCTCCATTAGTTCCTTCTGTCAGAGTAAAGATCTCTTTGCATTTTTGCCCCAGATCTAAGGCTTGATCTCTGAATCCACAGATTCTTTCTAACTGTACCCTTCCTTACTGGGGACACTGGTCAGATGACTCCTAAAACTGGCTAGGACTGACTACTGTTGGTACGAAAAGACTGCGAGGACTTCCCTGGTGGAACCGTAGTCGGGAGTCCGCCTGCCAACACAGGGGTCACGGATTCGATCCCTGGTCGGGGAAGATCCCACGTGCCGCAGGGCAACTAAGTCCATGTGCCGCAACCACTGGAGCCCGCACTCTAGATAGAGCCCATGCTCTGCAACAAGAGAAGCCACTGCAATCCCCGCAGCTCGAGAGCAGCCTCTGCTCACAGGAACTAGAGAAAGCCCACGGGCAGCAACGAAGATCCAGCGCAGTCAAAATAAGTTAAGTAGAAGAACTGTACAAAAAAGGTCTTAATGACCCAGATAACCATGATGGTGTGATCACTCACCTAGAGCCAGACATCCTGGAATGTAAAGTCTGGTGGGCTGTAAGAAGCATTACCACAAACAAAGTTAGGGGAGGTGATAGAATTCCAGCTGAGCTATTTCAAATCCTAGAAGACGATGCTGTGAAAGTGTTGCACTCAATATGCCAGCAAATTTGGAAAACTCAGCAATGGCCACAGGACTGGAAAAGGTCAGTTTTCATTCTAATCCCAAAGAAAGGCAATGCCAAAAAATATTCAAACTACCACACAACTGCACTCATTTCACATGCTAGCAAGGTAACACTCAAAATCCTTCAAGCTAGGCTTCGACAGTATGTGAACCAAGAACTTCCAGATGTACAAGCTGGATTTAGAAGAGGCAGAGGAACCAGAGATCAAATTGCCAACATTTGCTAGATCATAGAAAAAGCAAGGGAATTCCAGAAAAAATCTACTTTTGTTTCATTGACCAGGCTAAAGCCTTTGACTGTATGGATCACAACAACCTGGAAACTTCTTCAAGAGATGGAATACTAGACTACCTTATCTGCCTCCTGAGAAACCTGTATGCGGGTCAAGGAGCAACAGTTAGAACTGCACATGAAACAGCAGACTGGTTCCAAACTGGGAAAGGAGTACATCAAGGCTGTATATTGTCACCCTGCCTATTTAACTTATGTGCAGAGTACATCACGAGAAACGCTGGGCTGGATGAAGCTCAAGTTGGAATCAAGATTGCTGGGAGAAATACCAATAACCTCAAATATTCAGATAACATCACCCTAATGGCAAAAAGTAAAGAGGAACTAAAGAGGCTCTTAAAGGAGGTGAAAGAGAAGAGTGAAAAAGCTGACTTAAAACTCAACATTCAAAAAATGAAGATCATGACCATCCAGTCCCATCTCTTCAGGGTAAACAGATGGGGAAACAATGGAAATAGTAACAGACTTCTTTTTCCTGGGCTCCAAAAATCACTGCAGACAGCAAACACAGCCATGAAATTAAAAGATGCTTGCTCTATGACAAATCTAGAGAGCATACTAAAAAGCAGAGATATCACTTTTCCAACAAAGGTCCATATCCAAACCTATGGTTTTTCCAGTAGTCACATACCAATATGAGATTTGGACCATAAAGAAGGCCGAGTGCTGAAGAACTGATGCTTTCAAGCTGTGGTGCTGGAGAAGACTCTTCAAAGTCCCTTGGACTGCAAGGAGATCAAACCAATCAATCTTAAAAGAAATTAAACCTGAATATTCATTGGAAGGACTGATGCTGAAGCTGAAGCTCCAGTTAATTTGGCTACCTGATGCAAAGAGCCAACTCACTGGAAAAAGACCCTGAAGCTGGGAAAGACTGAGGGCAGGAGGAGAAGCGGCAACAGAGGTTGAGATGGTTGGATGGCATCATCCACTCAGTGGACATGAGTTTGAGCAAGCTCCAGGAGCTAGTGATAGACAGGGAAAACTGGTATGTCGCGGTCCATAGGGTCGCAGAGTCAGACATGACTGAGTGAACACAAACAAATTAAAAAAAGACTGGAAGTCTGTCAAATCTCGTCCTTGCTCAGGACCTTGGTGGCTGTCATGTTCCCCAGCCCCCTGCCCCCACCATCTAGGTGAGCTCAGAGTGAGACGCTTTTTTTTTTTTTTAAAGGAACACTTCTTACCCCTGGTGGAGTATGAGAATCACCTTGGCAGTTAAAAACAAGACATCAACAGCAGCAGCAATAGAAACAACACAACCCTGACTAGGTGACATCCTGGACCGGTTTAGTCAGAATCTTGGAGACTGAGACCATGACTGTTGAAAACCACTGTTCTACGGTTATAAACACAGTGCACAGGTCTCAATGTCTTTTCAAATGCTGGGCTATCTACTGAGATGAGCAGGCAGAGTAAATCTGCAAAACCTCAGCATGGCATAGTAAAGTGGTGGTTTGCCACCAGAGGTGATTTGGCTGCAGACATGGAGCCATGTCTGAGGCTATCTCTGGTTGTCACAGAGGGGCAGGAGGTGCTACCAGCACCTAGAGGGTAGAGAACAAAGATGCTACACAGGCTCCAATGCACACGACGGCCTCCTGCAAGGAAGACTTTTCTAGCCCAAACTACCCATAGTCCTGATGTTGAGAAAGCCTGCCCTAAAGAAAGCTAACTCTCTCCTTTTGCCAGGACCCTGTATATAAGACCTACTGAACTGAAATTCAAAGTTCCCTAAAGGTCAAGGGAGACTTACTTCATCCATTTCTAAGGCGATTATTAAGGTATGCTGCTGATTCCTTTACATCATGTTCATATTCTGCTTTGGGGCTTCCCCGGTGTCTCAACGGTAAAGAATCCTCCTACAACGCAGGAGACACAGGTTTGATCCCTGGGTCAGGAAGATCCCCTGGAGGAGGGCGTGGCAACCCACTCCAGTATTCTTGACTGGAAAATTCCATGGACAGAGGAGCTTGGCGGGCTACAGTCCTCGGGGCCTCGAAGAGTCAGATATGACTTAGCTTGAATGCATATTCTGTTTTACTCCGAGAGAAGGTATTTTTAGAGAAGGTGGGCACAATCTAGATTTCTTTGAATCTATTCTTCAGTTGATTCGTGAGAAATCTGTTTCTTCTCTGAACACCATTACAAAGACAGGAGTAAAGAGAAGGCAGCCTTTACTAATAAAAAGGACAAACATAAGTCGCTCCACGTCTTCCTGCCTTGAACGCAGACATCTGTCTAGCACGTGGGCAGCCACTTAATGCTGAAATCTGATGGCGAGGCTGAGTGAGTGACAACCGTCAGCACTGGTACTTTCAAGTCACTGAACCCGCACGAGCAACTGCCGGCAACTAACCTGTGTGCCATGCGAGAAAGAGAAACCCCTTGTAGCTGAAGTTAATAAAAGTTTTCAATCACATGGAGCTATGAACATCCTTGACTGTGACACGGTGTGTCTGGTAAGAAAGCAGAGAAACATCTTAAAACGAACTCACCTAAATGGAAATTTTTACAACTGAGTTGAAAAATAATCACCATTTTTGTCTTTTGCAATATAAACATTTACTATCTGCATCTGCGTGATCCTTTCCCCAGGTGCATGAGGCAAGGAAGATGGAAAATGAGGTTGCTCTGGTTTTTCACTTGTGTTTGGGAACAAATATAGAAAAATGATTCTCCATAGAGAAGAAAAAGCCAGGATTCAAATTTCCAGGGCCGACATTTCTCTGTGCCCAGGGCCCCAAGCCCTGAAGCTGGACTCCCCACTCAGGTTTCATAAGCCCAGATGTCTGATTTTGAAAAGTTGCTTTGTGTTGGAACAGTGAAGCTGTGTGTGATAGTACGTTAATGTGTCTAAATGGTTCTATGTGTCTTCATTTAGAACATAAGAGTTTACCAAAAAAGAAATATATTAATGAAAGAAAACATCTTAAGGAGTTGTGGCTTAGCATAAGACAGCTGGGCTAAGCATTAAAAATGTTCCCATTCTTCTACATTATTATGCTTCCAGACTGTGCTTATATATTTGTCATTATATATAAAAGAACACTTAGCATTGGAGTAGAACGGACTTGAAATTGAATCCTGGTTCCACCGTCTGTTGTGGTAGAGGTATCTGCAGCTAGCTCACTGATTACTTATTCAGATTATAACTTTGGGCAAGTCATTTAGTTTATCTGAATCTCAGTGTTCTCCCCTGGAAAGGAAATGATTAATACCTGTCATCCAGGTTGTGGGAAGAAGTGAAAAAATACAACTGATCTACAGTATTAGCTCTTACAATTATCAGCCAGCACGTGACAGATCAACAGCCTCCCTCCCTGCCCAACCCTCTGCAGGAACTTCCCCCAGAGTCCCTCTGATGACCTGAACCACTGAGATGTTCAGTTCATGCCCTGCAACATTCCTGAGCAACTGCTTAAGCCATTTGGACCAAGTTCAATTTAATAAACAGACAGATTCCTCTGAGTGAAGATGATCTGTGTTGCCCTCTCTCCAGGGCTCTTCTGGTTGGCAAGACTGAAAGTCAGAGGTGGACCGGGGGTCAGAAGTATTCCTGTTTGGAAGTCAGAGCCACAGATCCATTCGAGTAGGAGTCCAAGCATCCCCTGAAGAGGCCCTTCTTGCAGGGACACAGAGAGGAAAAGCAGATGCTGATTCATCCTCTCCCCGCACTGCTCCCTCTCCTGCCCCTCTGTAGATCAAAGATTTACACAGTCTCCCTCTCTTAGTTTACTGATCTTGAATAAAGGAATTCTAGACAAGTTCTTTATTCAATACAACTTGTCCAAGAGGTATGCAGTATGTCATAAAAGGGTGTCTGCCAGATCGTTTCACTGATTTTTAAACCAAGCTGATTTCTTATTCTGACAACCATAGAATAAGAGTTTCCAAAGCTTGAAACCTAACCTAGTGAATATGAAATGCAAGAGTCAGGTAAATTACAAAGACAGATGATAGATTTCAGTGAGTGGGAAAACTGAGGCTTGGGGATTTCCTTAAGTCCAGAACTTACCCTGAATGAGCTAAGGTTCTCCTGAGATCATGTGACTTGAGTCAGACCTCAATTATAACTTAGGATCTGCTATTAAATGTCATGGCACCCTGGAGGTCACACTGCATTTCTAAGTCTTTGCTACCCCATCTGTCATATTAGTTTATTTGGATTCAGATATCACCAATTTAGACACTACCAGATCTAAATATTGTAAGCCTTTGATTAAAAGCTGTAGCTTTGCCAGATGCAAATTATTATATATAAAATGGATAAACAAGGTATGACAGTATAGCACAGGGATCTATTATATCCAATACTCTATGATAAATCATAATAGAAAAGAACATTTTAAAAAGAATGGCTAGGACTTCCCTGACAGTCCAATGGTTAAAACTCTGTACTTCCACTGCAGGGAGCACGAGTTCAATCCCTGGTCAGGGAACTAAGATCCCACATGCTGCAGTGTGGCAAAAAACCCCAAAATGTATGTATGTATATGTGTGTGTGTGTGTGTGTGTGTGTGTGTGTGTGTAACTGAGTTATTTGCTGCACAGGAGAAATTAACATAACATTGTAAATAGACTATATTGCAATTAAAAAAATTTTAATGGTATCTTTGTAAAGTTGCATGAATGATGATAATTGAATAGTTATAAAACATTCCCTGATCTCCATCATGCCATGTATGGAATCAAGCTCTATGTTCCAGGGCTGGAATACTGCCATTTCAGTATTATACAGACTTTTCCTTTCAATACACACATGACCGGATAAAAGTCAAACTTGCAGTAAAACGCTCTTCTGAATATGGGGGAGTGAGAAACGTCTTCATCACAGATTTATTTGCAAGCAGCTAACATATATTATTGATCGTTGGAGTTTATAAAAATTGGAGCCTGCTAGGCTATTTCACTAGGCCCCTTAATTTCGAGTTGAGAAAATCCAGAGGTATAGATATCCTGGTACCGTATGAAGAGCGCAAGTGACTGCACCGTTGGATTGCACAGGCCTGCAGCGCCACCTGTTGGCTGCTCTGTGAATCACTACGGCGTCCTAAACAGCTGAGAAACACAAGGGAGAGTTGCTCACTAGGGTCCGCTGCTCTGCGACCCCATGGACTGTAGCCCACCGGGCTCCTCTGTCCATGGAATTGTCCAGGCAAGAATACCGGAGCGGGTAGCTATTCCCTTCTCTAGGGGATATTCCTGACCCGGGAATCGAACCTGCATCTCCTGCATTGCAGGTGGGTGGACTTTTATCATCTGAGCCACCAGGTAAGCCCCAGAGAAATAAGAGTTGATCTCCAAAATATGCACAAAATAAGGGGGCAGGTTAAGTGAAGGCTAAATACTAGTTAAACTCTTAGTTTCAAAGAAGATGCATGTCCTTGGAATATGAGTGGTGTGTGTTAACTCTAGATGGCCATGTGGTAACCACTGATTTGCATTCACTATTTTTGATGAAGCACTAAGGAGAAAAATGAAGACGTGGAATGATAAGGTTTCAGAACTGTATAAGCCTTTAAATAATAGCATAATCTATTCATTATGGACATGAGAAAACCAAGGTTCTAGGACATTATATATTTCAGAGTTTCAGAGCTCAGCAGTGTGGGTACCAGGACCAGAATGCACTTCTTCAGATGTTTAGTTCTTTCTTCATGACTTTAAGAAATTTCATTTTCATAACCCAAGTCCACTTTCAACTAATACTATGTTACTTCATTTAACACTATGTTACTACTTTGTAATAACAAAAGAATCCTAATTTCTTCCTCCAGTCTCATCATTGCTGTCATTTATAGCACTTATACATAAACATACATACATTGTAGACAAATTATTATTTTAAATCAACTGGAAAAATGGAAAAGTTATAATATTACCTTTAAAGGTAAAGGTAAAATTACCTTTTACAACAACACAAGAGAAGACTCTACACATGGACATCACCAGATAGTCAATACCAAAATCAAACTGATTATATTCTTTGCAGCCAAAGATGGAGAAGCTCTATACAGTCAGCAAAAACAAGACCAGGAGCTGACTGTGGCTCAGATCATGAACTCCTTATTGCCAAATTCAGACTTAAATTGAAGAAAATAGGGGAAACCACTAGACCATTCAGGTATGACCTAAATCAAATCCCTTATAATTATACAGAGAAAGTGACAAATAGATTCAAGGGATTAGATCTGACAGACAGAGTGCCTGATGAACTATGGATGGAGGTTCGTGACCCTATACAGGAGGCAGAGATCACGACCATCCACATGGAAAAGAAATGCAGAAAAGCAAAATGGCTGTCTGAGAAGGCCTTACAAATAGTGTGAAAAGACAAGTGGCGAAAAGCAAAGGAGAAAAGAAAGGATATACCCACTTGAAAGCAGAGTTCCAAAGAATAGCAAGGAGAGATAAGAAAGCCTTCCTCAGTGATCAGTGCAAAGAAATAGAGGAAAACATACAATGGGAAAGACTAGAGTTCTCTTCAAGAAAATCAGAGATACCAAGGAAATATTTCATGCAAAAATGGTCTCAATAAAGGACAGAAATGGTATGGACCTAACAGAAGCAGAAGATATTAAGAAGAGGTGGCAAGAATACACGGAAGACCTGTACAAAGAAGATCTTCATGACCCAGATAATCACGATGGTGTGATCACTCACCTAGAGTCAGACATCCTGGAATGCGAAGTCAAGTGCACCTTAGGAAGCACCACTACAAACAAAGCTAGTGGAGGTGGTGGAATTCCAGTTGAGTTATTTCAAATCCTGAAAGATGATGCTGTGAAGGTGTGGCACTCAATATGCCAGCAAATTTGGAAAACTCAGCCGTGGCCACAGGACTGGAAAAGGTTGGTTTTCATTCCAATCCCAAAGAAAGGCAAAGCCAAAGAATGCTCAAACTACCGCACATTTGCACGCATCTCACACACTAGTAAAGTAATGCTCAAAATTCTCCCAGCCAGGCTTCAACAGTACATGAACTGTGAACTTCCAGATGTTCAAGTTGGTTTTAGAAAAGGCAGAGGAACCAGAGATCAAATTGCCTACATCCATTGCATCACTGAAAAAGCAAGAGAGTTCCAGAAAAAACATCTACTCCTTCTTTATTGACTATGCCAAAGGCTTTGACTGTGCGGATCACAATAAACTGTGGAAAATCCTTCAAGAGATGGGAATACCAGACCACCTGACCTGCCTCCCAAGAAATCTGCATGCAGGTCAGGAAGCTACAGTTAGAACTGGACATGGAACAACAGACTGATTCCAAATAGGGAAAGAAGTATGTCAAGGCTGTATATTGTCACCCTGCTTATTTAATTTATATGCAGAGTACATCATGAGAAACACTGGGTTGGATGAAGCACAGCTGGGATCAAGATTGTTGGGAGAAATATCAATAACCTCAGATATGCAGATGACACCATACTTAAGGCATAAAGCAAAGAACTAAAGAGCCTCTTGATGAAAGTGAGAGACAAGAGTGAAAAAGTTGGCTTAAAGCTCAACATTCAGAAAACTAAGATCATGGCATCTGGTCCCATCACTTCATGGCAAATAGGTGGGGAAACAGTGGAAACAGTGGCTGACTTTATTTTTTGGGGCTCCAAAATCACTGCAGATGGTGACTGCAGCCATGAAATTAAAAGACGCTTGCTCCTTGGAAGGAAAGTTATGGCCAACCTAGAGAGCATATTAAAAAGCAGAGACATTACTTTGTCAACAAAAGTCCATCTAGTCAAGGCTATGGTTTTTCCAGTAGTCATGTATGGATGTGAGAGTTGGATGGTGAAGAAAGCTGAGCACTGAAGAATTGATGTTTTTGAACTGTGGTGTTAGAGAAGACTCTTGAGAGTCCCTTGGACTGCAAGGAGATCCAACCAGTCCATCCTAAAGGAGATCAGTCCTGAATAGTCATTGGAAAGACTGATGTTGAAGCTGAAACTCCAATACTTTGGCCACCTGATGTGAAGAGCTGACTCATTTGAAAAGACCCTGATGCTGGGAAAGATTGAAGGCTGGATCAGAAGGGGATGACAGAGGATGAGATGGTTGGATGGCATCACCGACTCAATGGACATGAGTTTGAGTAAACTCCAGGAGTTGGTGAAGGACAGGGAGGCCTGGAGTGCTGCAGTCCATGAGGTCACAAAGAGTCAGACACGACTGAGTGACTGAACTGAACTGACCTGACCTTTAAAAAAAGAAAATTCATTTTCAGAAATCTTTATGGACTCTATTTTTAATAGTATTCTATTGGGAACCAGAGGCATCTCACAATAACACTTAGTTAAATTCACACCATTCAGGAAGCATCTCAACAATAACCTATTTCTAGCTGCCAGTCAACAGCATTCACTATGTGTTATGATGCTTAAAGAGTGAAAACTTGCCAAAGGACAACATCGTTCCTTCTCCGCCTTCACCTCAGCAATCCATTCATCTTTTTCCCCCACTGAGTTTATGGTACCCCATAAAGGACTGTAACTCCCTTGAAACATCCGTGACTTCCAGGTTGTGATTCCCTGCGATGCTAATGGCTCACTGGAGACAACAAGTCCAGTGAACAGCAGCACTCCTAAGGCAACTGCATCTCCAGACTCATCCAAAAGGAATGGAAACCCAACTGAGAAATGGGTCATCAAAGCACAGACAGGGTGCGTCAGAGAAGAACGTTGGTGAATGCCACCCTTGGTGATCGAAGACCAGTAAGGTCTCATAAGCACCATTCGGGACACAATTCAGGAAATAGCTACCAGGATCCATAGTTTTTAGAACTATGCAGTCTTCCAAATGTAAAGAAACTTACCTTTTTTTATTCAAAAAATAATTAGCAATTAATTAATTTGGGCTTCCCTGGTGGTTCAGATGGTAAAGAGCCTGCCTACAATACAGAAATCCCAGGTTTGATCCCAGGGTTGGGAGGATCCCCTGGAGAAGGGAATGGCTACCCACTCCAACATTGTTAGCTACAGAACTCCATGGACAGGGGAGCCAGGCAGGCTACAGTCCATGGGGTTGCAAAGAGTCGGACACAACCCAGTGACTAACACTAACAGGACTTTCCTTAAAGAGAAATAATACTCAGGTTCCCTTCCTGAGAGCACCAGCAGGGAAGAGACCCTAGGAGGTGAGGTCTTGCTTCCTGGTCAGTTTTGAGGGAAGAGTGTGATAAGGAGGGAAGCTTTAGGGAGGAGAGGAAAGCAGATCACATCAAATCAGATGAATGCTGCCTTAGAGCCTGCAAATCGGCCTCAAGGACTTGATATAGTGGAGATGTGTGTGGATCCTCAAGCTAATTCCCCAAATTCAGTCCACTGCCCAAATCAGAAGGCTGAGGTTGTCCATTATCTTCCCTCCCTTTCGACCTTTATCATCTGCATCACTTCCGAAATACATGAGTCCGCCCGCCCCCTCCATTCGCACCCCTCTGTGGCATGTTTGACCTACTGCCCTGCAACTCTCTCCAAACTGACCCCCTTCCTTTCAATTCCATCTTCCACGCTGCCACCACCTGATCCTTCTGAAATGCAAGCAATCTTGTCCTGTCCTTGCTTGAAGCCACTGGGCAAGGACAAAATTCAAGCTTCTTGGTGCCGCATCTAAGACTTGCCAATTTGGCTCAGACTTCCTGTTCAACCTTACTTCCTTGCTCAACACTTCCAATTCTCCCTACAAATTCAGCTCCCTGTTTCCACACACTCGTCTGACTACAGCATGTCTGTCTGTCTGGACGGTCTAGTCCCCCAGTCTGTCGTCCTTTGCTACCACCACTGCGCAAACTCATGCATCCTCAGGGTCCACCTTCTACGGTCACTGTCAGTCAGGGAGGAGCCTTCTCTAAAGCGGCGCAGGCAGAGTGGTCTGTGTCCTTGTACCGTGTTTCCTTACTGCTTACATGTTAAAGACACAAGCCCAGTAGCATGTTTGTCTTTCAAACGCAGACCATGAGTTTCCTCATAGAAAGATCCTGACAGATCTTTTTAGCAGTTCAAATTCTTCTCAGGTACAGTTCCACAAATGTTCACTGAAGGTTAACCATGCATCTTTCACTGCGCTAAGCACCATAGATGGCATCTGTTGTGATTTCACCCAAGGTCTGTCTCCTTTGCATCCTAAGTATGCAAAGAGCTAGAGAGCAGAGAAGAATCGTGCGTGCTCTACACTGGCTGATCTCCACTGCAATGTGGTGATTCTCTGGTACACCAAAATCAGTGGTGAGACATATTGCATGTAATATGTGTAATCTTAGCTCTTCCCAGTATGCTGGTATCTGGATAAAACAGATGAGATCATCTGCATCACCATCTTGGTTGTGATGTGTACTAGGCATTGGTAACCTGTGTACTGTACCCCAGGATATGACATGCCATATTTGTGCTACAAGTAAACACTGGTTGGAAGGATGTATGAGTAGATGAGTTAATGGATAGATAAGCTGTTGGGTTGATGTGCACATGGATAAATCTGAGCTCCTGATCTTCCTCGATGAGTGTCCACTGAGGTTGGGAATTAACACTGTGGCCTTTCTTGTGGTTGCCCAGTGGAGAGGGTTTGGGAGAGGGATGGAGTGGGAGTATCTATGTGTGTAACTGAGTCACTTTGTTGTACAGAAGAAATGAACACACCATGGTAAATCAACTATATTTCAATTAAAACAAAACAAACACCTGTTGACTTCAAGGTGATACTGTCTGCTGACACTTAGAACTAGCTCTGTTTTTCTGGGCTGTCCCCTGCCGTGTGTAGGCATAAACTACAGGGACTTCCCTGGTGTCCCAGTGGTTAAGTTCACCATCCAATGCATGAGACTTGGGCTGGATCCCTGGTTGGGGAGCTCAGATCCCACATGCCTTGTAGCCGACAAAGCAGAAGGGTATGAGAAGCCCGTATTCCCTATCATGCGTGGCCACTATAGATAAGTGGGCTCTGTCCTGTGGCCAACACAGGGTTCTGTTTGTGGCTCTCAGACCATCTTACAAGAAATTACCTCTGGGGCCACAGGCAACTGACTGAGTGGTGGTGGCTTTGTTGAAATGCCCAAACTTCTAAATTCCCTGCCAGTTACCCTCAACCTAGGTACAGAATTCATAATTCATGAGATATTGGGTAAAATACTGAAAAGAGTTTTAACTCTTATTTCACCTACCGAAACTTGAATGCAAGACCTAAATTGATCAAACTGTTTTTAAGTAACTCAACTACTTCCAAGAACAAGTTCTAGAGTATTTATAGGAGTACAAAAATATCCAACATCTAAAAAGGTAAAATCCACAGTGTCTGTGTCCAGTATAAACATGCCACATATATAAAGAAACAGAATACTACAACATAATCAGAAAAATAAATCAATTAAAATGAGACAGATGATAGTTAATCAACAAGAACATTAAAGTAATCATTATAACTATATTTCATATGTTCAAGAACTAGAGGAAAGATTTAACATGTTAAGTAGAGATATAAGAATACATATTTTTAAAAGACCTAAATCAAACTTCAAAGGATGAAAATAGATTAATGGCAGATTGGAAATCAGAAAATATTAGTGAACACAAGAATCTAGAATTAGAAACTATCCACAATGAAACTCTAAGGAAAAATACTGGAAAAAAAAAGAATGAAAAGAGTATTCGTGAGCTGTAGGAAAACCTTCGTGGTTTATCATACATGTAATTGGTATTCACAATGGGAGGGAGGACAGAAAAAATAGTTGAAGACACAGAGGTTGAAAACTTTCTAAATTTGATAAAAATTACAAATCCACAGACCCAAGAAGCTCAATGATTTGGAAGGACAAGAAAACTGAACAAAACTTCAGCAAGGCATATCATGATTTATTTGCTTACAACCAGTGCTAGAGAGAAAACTCTTGAAAGTTGATGTAGGATAAAGAAACACCATATACAGAGGAAAAAAATAAAGGATAAAGATGACAGAAAATTTCTTGTTGAAGACAATGCAAGATAGAAGACACTGTTTTAGTAACATTTTTAAAGTACTGAAAGGAAAAAATGTCAACTTTGAAATCTTTACCCACCAAAAATACATTTCAAAAACAAAAGTGAAATAAGAACTTTTTCAAATACATCAAAGCTGAAAGACTTTGTTTCTCTCAGACCTAAATTATAAAAAATGTTAAGGAAGTCCTTCAAGCAGAAGAAAAATTATATCAGACAGAAATCAAGATCTGTAGAAAAGAGTACACAGCACCATACTTGTCAACTATGTGGGTAAATACAAATAATTTTTTGTTGTTATTTAATTCTCTGTAAAAGATAATTAACTGTTCAAAGCAAAATGATAATCTATTGTAGGGTTTATATTATTTGTAGAAGTAAAATGTCTGACAACAACAGCACAAAATCCAGGAGAGGAGAAATAGCTATAAAAGTTCTTGTATTGATAAAAAAGGAGAAGTATTGTAACATTACATAAAGATAGATCCTGATAAGTTAAGGATGGATACTGTAAACTCTAAAGCAAAGTATAACAATAGAAGCTGACATCAATAAGCAAGAGATGAAACAAAAGCATCACTTATTCCAAAAAAGTCACAACATTAAAAAAAAAATTAACGAAGACTGACTTCCCTGGCAGTTCAATGGTTAGGACTTGCCTTCCAATGAGGTAGGTACAGGTTTGATCCCTGGTCAGGAAGTTAAGATCTCACATGCCTTGTGGCCAAAAAACCAAAACAGAAAACAGAGGCAATACTGCAACAAATTTAATAAACACTTCAATAATGGTCCAGATAAAAAAATATTTTAAAAAAATTAACAAAGAATAGGTCAGACCAAAAGAAAATGAGTAACAAGTTGATATATTTTAATGCATTCATATCAATAATAACATTGAACGAATGATCTAAGTATCTCAAGTAAAGGTGAAAACTGTCAGATTGGATATAAAGCAACATAACTCTAGGCTGCCATACTAACCTCACGTTCAATAAAAAAACACAGCAGTTATCCAATAAAGTGATGGAAAAAAGATAACCACACTTTTAAAAGAAACCAGGAGTAGCTTCTATATTAATACCAATGAAGATTTAAGAGCAAAAGATATTATAAGGACGTACGTATGTATGTATGTATGTATGTATGTGAAACTCGCCCAGTCATGTCTGACTCTTTGCGACCCCTTTGCCCTGCCAGGCTCCTCTGTCCATGGAATCCTCCAGGCAAGAACACTGAAGTGGGTAACTGTTTCCTTCTGCAGGGGCTCTTCCCAACCCAGGGACAGGTCTCCCGCATTGCAGGTGGGTTCTGTGCCATCTGAGTCACCAGGGAAGCCCATTTTAAGGATAACTCATTTCATAACGATAAAGGTATTAATTCATTAATAAAATATACAAAGCTTAGATACTTAGGCAATTAACATCAGAGCTACGTCTGTACACATGAAAGAGAGATCGATAAAATTGCACATAAATAGGTAAATCCACAACTGTAGTTGGCAATTTCAAAAACACTTTTTTTGACTAGTATTTGTAACTCAGTCATTCAGTCATGTCCAGCTTCTTGGGGCCCCATGGACTGAGCACACTAGACTTCCCTGTCCTTCACCATCTCCCAGAGCTTGCTCAAACTCATGTCCATCGAGTCGGTGATGCCATCCAACCATCATGTCCCCCGTCATCTCCTTCTCCTCCTGCCTTCAATCTTTCCCAGAATCAGGGTCTTTTGTAATGAGTTGTCTCTTCACATCAGGTGGCCAAAGTACTGGAGCTTCAGCATCAGTCCTTCCAATGAATATTCAGGGTTGACTTCCTTTAGGACTGACTGGTTTGATCTCCTTGCAGTTCAAGGGACTCTCAAAAGTCTTTCCAGAACACAGTTAAAAAAACATCAATTTTTTGGTGCTCAGCTTTCTTTATGGTCCAACTCTCACATCCATATATGACTACTGGAAAAACCACAGCTTTGACTATACAGACCTTTGTTTGACTAGTATAGATGTTAATAAAACTATTAACCATTATGACCTATTTGATATTATAGATCACGCCACCCCCAAACCATAGTATAGACATTTTCTGCAAGTGCATAGCCACTCTTTACCATGACAGACATTAAAAACAGTCTCAATAAATAGAAAATTCTAATCATGCAAGTCAAGGCTATGGTTTTTCCAGTGGTCATGTATGGATGTGAGAGTTGGACTATAAAGAAAGCTGAGCACCGAAGAATTGATGCTTTTGAACTGTGGTGTTGGAGAAAACTCTTGAGACTCCCTTGGACTGCAAGGAGATCCAACCAGTCCATCCTAAAGGAGATCAGTCCTGGGTGTTCATTGGAAGGACTGATGCTGAAGCTGAAACTCCAATACTTTGGCCACCTGCTGTGAAGAACTGACACATTTGAAAAGACCCTGAGGCTGGGAAAGATTGAGGGCAGGAGAAGAAGGGAATGACAGAGGATGAGAAGGTTGGATGGCATCACTGACTCAATGGACATGGGTTTGGGTGGACTCCAGGTGTTGGTGATGGACAGAGAGGCCTGGTATGCTGCTGTTCATGGGTCGCAAAGAGTCGGACACGACTGAGCGACTGAACTGAACTGAATCATACGAAGTATACCCTTTACTGTAATAGAACTAAATTAGAAATTAATAATAGAACTCTGAAAAATCTTCAAATTTTTGAAAAAGTAATAACAAAGTACTATATAACCCATAGGTCAAATAGGAAGTAAAAAAGAAATAAGATCAATTAATTGAATGCAAATAAAACAAGGCATTTTAAAATATGTGGTCTGTAATGAAGGCAGTTATAAAAACTGATAGCACCAAATTCCTATATTTGATAATAAGAAAGCCTCAAATCAATTATCTATTTTCTTTCTTAAAAGAATTAAGAAAATAAAATTACATTCAGAGTAAGGAAAGCAAAATAATAAAGAAATAGAAATAAATGAAATAGAAAACAGAAAAATAGCAGAGAAAATCAATGAAACCAACAGCAGTTTCTGTGAAAGCATCAATAACACTGATTAAAAAAAATCGAGCCAAATTGAATAGGAAATAAGACAGCAAATGCAGCTCTTAAGCATCAGGAATAAGAGAGGTAAAACTACTAGAGAGAATCTACAAGTATTAAAAAGGATACTAAAGAAATATTGTAAGCAACATTATGCCAACACCCTCAACATCTTAGATGAAATGAATGAATTCCATAGAAGGCACAAACTACCAAGCACACTTAATAAAAACAAACAGCTAACAGGAATGTACTATACCTAAAAAGAATTGAACTTGTACCTTAAAAAACGTCCCACAAAGAAAACTTCCAGCCCAGATGGCGTCTCTGGAGAATTCTTTCAAATATTTAAGGAAGAAACAATATTAATTGTGCACAAATTCCTCCCAGAATATTGGGGAATTGAGTATCCGTCCCAACTCATTTTATTGAGAACTGCAATATCACTTTGATATCCAAACTGGGCAAAGATATTACAGGAAAAGAAAAATATATACAAATAATACTTGTTACCATAAACACAAAAATTGTCAACAATTTAGTAAATCAAATTAAGCAAAGTGAAAACTGTAATATATATGACTGTGGGACAGAATTCCCCTGAGCCAAAGAGAGGGCTAGCCTATAGCCTTGACTCCTTGGAGTTAACCCCTCAACTCATGGAATGTTCTGTCTGATAACAGTATCTCTGTTTATTACCTGGTGGCCTTGGATCATGCTGGACAATCTGCTCAGAGCAGAGGCTTTTTGTTCTGCGGTATTGGTTCAGATGCTGGAGGCTAAGGTCAGCCATATGGGCTATTCACTGTGCAGACAGATCACAAGACATTCAGATCCAAATCCTCCAAACTGACCTGTATATTCAACACATTCACAGTCAAAATAAGCATTTTTTGTAGAAGAGTGGATTTAAAAATCATATGAAAATGTAGAGTCAAGAACAGCAAAATGCATTAATAACAATTTCTTTGAAAAATAAATGTGAACTCCTACTATTTGACTCTTCAACATATATATATAGTATTGTATCTATACTATTGTACATATGCATGTGTATATATAGTATTGTATATATGTACAATATACAATACAATGTACTATATACAATACATATTAGTGTCCACATGGACAAACAAATGAATGAAACTGTATAAGAGTCCAGAAATAAAACTACATATGTATATCCTGGGTTTCCTTGGTGGCTCAGTGTTAAAGAATCCGCCTGCAATGCAGGAGACAGTTTCAATCCCTGGGTCGCGAAGGTCCCTAGAGTAGGAAATGGCAACCCACTCCAGTGTTCTTGCCTGAGAATCCCATGGACAGAGGAACCAGACAGGCTACAGTCCAAGGGGTTACAAAAGAATTGGACACAACTTACTAACTAAACAGCAACAGCAGTGTAAATCCTATCGGTTGCCATTCTTTTCCATATAGATATACACACAAAAAAGAAAGCAACCCAAACACAACATTAAAGACAGCTGTCAAACCACAGGAGAAGAGAACAAAAGAGGAAGGAAAGAGAGAAGAATCTAAAAAGAATGGATATATGTATAACAAATTCACTTTGCTATACACCTGAAGCTAACACAACATCGTAAATCAACTATCGTCCAATACAATTTGTTTTAAGTTATCAAAGGTTTTTTGGTTGTTTTTTTTATATATAGACATCCAATTATTTCTGTACCATTTATGAAAAATACTGCCATTCTTCTCCATTGAATTTCCTTTGTAACTTTGATGGCTCCTTTCCAGATTCTAATACAGTGCATGGAACATAGGAGACACCTCCCAACATCCCTAAAGTGGCTGATTGATATTTTAATTTATTTTCCTCTTTTTTAACTAACTGGAAAAGACAGCTTAGAATATGATGTGACAATGTTGGCTTGCCCACAGCTACATGAAATAAAAATCTGTATCATTATTAACATAATGAAATGGTGCACAAATATTTGCCTGCACAAGGACATCTGGGCAGTGGTTGTTTCTTCTCTGCCTGATATTAGTAGGTAAAAAAAATTTCATTTGACCATCAGACATGATTTACTTTCCCCAAAGTTGGTTGGGCTCCATGTGCAGATAGGCATGCAGAATTTTGGAGACTGAAACATGATCAGATTACTATTACTTGGATGGTTTTGTTTATTATTTTCCTCTGTAGTCACAGATAAGGGTTTCATAGAAGAGGAATGGACTTGGCACAAAGAAACTAAAGTACCCATTTTAGATTGATAGTGTTCCAAATTTGTCACAAATTTATATGCTTATGGGGACAGGTCATGGAAATTCCATAGTTGAAGCCCCTGACAATTTTGAAAGGTTACTGTTCATTTTGTCTTTAATTTCTTCATTTTTAATGTCTTCAATCTTGTTAAACCAGAGTTCACAGAAAGAAGAAAATGAAATTAATTAAGGGGTATACCTTCCTATTGTATTTTTTTCTCATGGGAAAAGTGTGTTTAGCTTGCTGAAGAGCAGCAGAAACCACTCTATACACATGAGAAAGGAATAGAGCCACAGTCACAAGTAAGGTCTAAACAGTGGACCAGCATGGGTCAAATCATGAGCATGCAATAAATACTTGACCAATATTCTGATTCACTGAAGCTCAACCACAAAAGAGACGCTCTCCCTTTCTAAGGGAAAAAAAACAAGAGATCATGAAAAAAAATCTCTGACTTCTTAGCGTAGTAAATATTGAGTCAGCAAGCTGTATAGTAAGTTAAAGATCTTTTAACCAAGTTGTTTTAAAATAAATATAAATACTTTCCAGAAATCTTTGTTCTTAGATCACTTCATCTTATTTCTTTTTGATTGCAGTATAATTGCTTTACAAATGTGTTTCTGCTGCACAATGAGATGAATCAGCTATACATATATATATGTATATTATATGTACAAAGTTCATATGTACATTGTATGTACCAGGTTCACCCTTGAACCTCCATATTCCTATTGTATTTTCATCTCAGTTAGAAAGCTCAGAAATTTTATAAGCATGAGTTTTGATATGAGTTCTCCATCCTACTGATTGATCTGCAGACATCTGGGTTATTTCACATCATGTGATTACTTGACCCAACACCAAAACTACCTCCACAAATACAATATTCTAGGATCTTTTCATGTTTCTTTCTTTTTTTTTTCCCTCTTTGCTTGAACCCATTCATTTATTTCCACAAACCAAACCTGTAAATTATGTCACTAACTGTCACAATCAAATCATGATGTGGCAGGAACAGACAGACACTCATACAGCAGAAGAGAAACATGCTATAAAGCCAGTTGTTTCAAGGGGTTTTCTCTGGAGGTGATCTTGCAAAAGCCCTGAAGATTCTGTACCTCTGTGAACACGGGGCTAGTTTTGTTATTCAGTACATTTGTAAACAATGGTGATTACATGCATATTCCTCCCAGTTTCTCAGAGTTGAAATATTTTCTGGTTGGAGGACAAGAGTGGTAATTAAATTATTACTTAATTATCTCCTCAGGAAGGTAACATTTAAATTTATTGGCATTGAATGATGAACAAGAGAGATCAACATCAAATTTTAGCAATCAGTTATATATTCAGAACAGAAATTCCAGAGCAGGGAGGCGACGGTGACCACGAAGATACTACAAAGCGGAATGTGGAAAGGAAGATCAAAGCAAGTGGGGTTCCTTTATCTGAAGAGGCATGGGAGAACAGGAAGACCTTTCAAAAAGTAGCTAAACAGAATTCCTGGGATATTAGAACCAAAGGGGTAAACTAGTTGACGTATCTAGGACTAACACACTGAAGACAACCAGACTTGAAAGGTAACATGTCATTTACTTAGATGGAGAGCTAGGTTAGAGACGGGCTTCTCTGGTGGCTCACTGGTGAAGAGTCCGTCTGCCAATGCAAGAGATGCAGGTTCGATCCCTGGGTCAGGAAGATCCCCTAGAGAAGGGAATGGCAACCCACTCCAGTATTCTTGCCTGGAGAATCCCATGGACAGAGGAGTCTTGTAGGCTACGGTCCATGGGGTCCCAAAGAGTCAGACACAACTTAGCAACTAAACAACAAGGTTAGAGAGGTGCGGGGACCAGGGAGGATGCTGGCTCAGAGAGGTGTGGGGCCTGGTCAGAGAGACTTGGGGACCAGAGAGGTGCAAGGACCCAGGGGTGCTGGGTTAGAGGTGCCTGGTGGGCCAGCTAGTCTCTGTTTTCATAAAAGAATCAGGGGAGAAGAATCTCACTTGTGCTGCAGTGGAGGGATTTAGGCCCTGGTCAATTCAGGACCACCGGATGAAGAGTGTGAACAAGTGTGTCTTTAGAGTTTACCACCATTTGCAGAGAACTATGTGGGAAAAAGATAAAAACACTAATCTGAAGTTTGTGGAAAATAATGTTCTTAGTCTGAGTTGGTAAAATGTGTCCTACTTAATGATAATAGGTGGGAAGAAAAGGCATGACAGGTACTTTCTGGAGTCTCTCTCATGACTTTCGGCCCATCTAGCCGGGTTTCTGGAGGAGGCAGACAGGGAGGTTGCCATCTGATCTAATTTCTCTTCCCAGCTTCCCATGTGACATGGAAATATCTCTTTTCCTTTGAATCAATGAAAAAGTTCATCATTGCCATTCTAAAAATGCACCCTGCATAAGTCCCTATCAAATCAAGGAAGCCTCTTTGATATTAATATGTCTTTAAGTGTCTCAAAGGCTACAAGAAGGACATTTTGTTAAAAAACCACAGAGCTTCAAAAACTATTAGAAGAATGTTCTTTGTGGTTGCCATTTCAGATTTCTTAAATCTTCATCATTGTACTTGAATCACCCCCTTTGGTTTTCAAATACTCCTTTTGAACATTGATAATTTGCCAAGACATGTCTAAGAACTGAAAGAAAAAGAGATGGGAAATATGGCACTAGTGATAGGATGTGTGTCACAGAGCAATGAGGCATATTCTAAAATGCATTCTGCATTTAATAAAGGATGCTGTGCCCACGCCTTGACTTTCCCAATATTATCATCATCCCAGGGCTAAGCCTTTTGACACAGTCCAATACCCAGGAGAATAAGGCTTCTCTTTAGTCTGTGGTGCCATAAACACTCTGGTCATGAAATAAAATATTGGCAGCCAAAAGAATAAAAAGTTTCTTTTTTTTTTAAACTGTCAGGCTGTATTTGGCATTTTAGCTTAGTTAAGAAAAACTATGGATATCATTAAATGAGCACAGGAAGTCTTTGGACCCCCAAAAGAAATCTGTTTCATTCATTGATAATGTTATGAACTTGGGTGTATCACTTCTCATCTGTGAGAATGTTTTCTCAGTCATTTCCAATAAATGGAAATGCTTATGCACATTCACATAAGAATTATAAGAACTAAGACAAGCATATTAAATTTTCCAGTTTTTACAATAATAATAGCATAGTAAAATTTATTTTACTTTCCTCTAGAGTCCCTCAAACACTTTTTATGCTCTAAAAGTTTAACCATTCATTTATTATTCACTCACTTATTTCTTGGATATTTATTTAACATTTATTCTTGTCAGGCTCAAGACTAATTTCTGGCTATTCCACTACAAATAACACATAATTGGTGTGTATCTAAGGGCATTTGGTGACATCTGGGAACCAGATAAGCGCAAGGGTTGCAAGCTGGCTACTAAATTAACAGACATTTTTTCATCTTTGCTTATGTTTCTGTTTTCTGCATACACAATGTTTTTTTAATATTTTAGATTTGAGTGCTTTTGGAAAGACATTTGATCTTCAACTAGGCAAAAGCCCACTGTTTTCCATATTTTTTACCCTGGTTTACCTCTCAATTTTTTTTCCTTTTCTGAACCCTCAAAAGATTTTTGTGTATGACCTGCTTATAAACAATAATTACTATAGAGTAGAAAGAAAGAGTATTAAGTAACACAGGTTCAGCATGCTAAAAGAAAAACAGGATAACAATGCTAACTTTAAAGTGAATAAAATAGAAGAACTGGCCCCGAATGTGTCTCACTGATGTGATCTACTCTGGCTTCCGGTCATCTGTTGATAGATCCAAATCCCAGGAAAGAAGAAGCAATCATGTTTCACCATCTCTGAGAAGCATCTGCCTCTCATACACAGATATAAGAAACTGCTTGAAATCAAATTTCAAGATGAATAATTCAAGGATAGTATATTTTGAATTATTTTAACTCAAAAATTAATTAACTGGAAAACAATCTTAAACCCATGTTAATAAAGAGCATTCAATCATCTAACAGCATTTGTTTGCATTTTAATCTCATTTTCTTTCATCTCTCATTTACCTTATTGGGACTACAGAATGATTTTGCTTTAGGTAGGGAAAAAAAAGAATTTGCTAGGTGTGGGCAGAGTTAGAATAGGAGTCCTAGTACAAGGCTGGGACTCATCATGGGTGCCTGCAGAGTCTGGCTGAACTCTCAGCTGAGGACAGTTTACTCTTCCAGTTGATAACTGGAAGTTGTGAAATTGGAAATTTGTAGTATTACAGCCGGCTGGTGTATCCAGGACAGCTGACAGTAATACTACAAATTTCCAATTTCACAACTTCCAGTTATCAACTGGAAGAGTAACTGGGATGCAGGGGTCACCCACACTTCCATACCTACCAACCACTTCCTTGCCTAGACTGCCGGTCTCCCTATGTTCACTTTTGCCCATCCCCAGGTGGGAAAGTAGTGGCTACTTAGAGAAAAGAAGACGATCAATTATACTGTATCCAATTTTTGTTTTTATGGGGTATTCTCACAAGACTTTGCTATATGTAATTAACATTCCTTTAAAAGTTAAGTCTCCCTTATGTGTTGAGACCATGGAGAGTCTGAGGTCAAGGATTCTACCTGGCATCTCGATGCCTCTTCTTCCCAATGCATTAAATACAGCAGTAATTATAATGAGATCCAATAAATGTCAGTTTATTAAGAAATACAGTTGATAAATTATCAACACAGAATTAACATCAGCAATCCAGCAATCCTTCATTGGTGACACCCACTGTGACCTAGGAAAGTCACTGCATGCCCAGATTCTTCTTTTAAAAAGTAGGGATCAAAAAAAAAAGAAAAAAAAAAAACCATAGGAATCATAATAACCTATCCACTGCACAGGGCACAAATCAGAAGCTGGTGTGAAAGCATGAACTGCAGTCATAGCACTGTAGAAGTGACATGTGGACTAACACTTTTAATAATTATTGACAAAAACACTATAAAACTCTTAGAAGAAAACACAGGAAGAACACTGACATAAATCACGGAAATTTTTTTTTGACCCACCTCCTAGAGTAATGAAAACAAAAATTAACAAATGGGACCTAATTAAGCTTAGAAGTTTTGTACAGCAAAGAAAGCCATTAAATAAGACAAAAAGACAACCCTCCAAATGGGAGAAAATATTTGCAAATGAAGCAACTGACAAGGGATTAATCTCCAAAATATAAATATACAAACATCTCATGCAGATCAATATCATAAAAACGAACAACCCAATCAAAAATCTGGGCAGAAGACCTAAATAGACATTTCTCCAAAGAAGACATACAGATGGCCAAGAGGCACATGAAAAGATGCTCAACAGCACTAATTATGAGAGAAACGCAGATCAAAGGTCAAGTAGCATCCAAGGTCAGCAGCAGCAGCTGTGAGGAGATACCCCACATCCAAGGTAAGGAGCAGCGGCTGCACTTTGCTGGAGCAGCCATGAAGAGATACCCCACATCCAAGGTAAGAGAAACCCCAGTAAGATGGTAGGCGTTGAGAGACGGCATCAGAGGGCAGCCAGACTGAAACCACAATCACAGAAAACTAACCAATCTAATCACATGGACCACAGCCTTGTCTAACTCAATGAAACTATGAGCCATGCCGTGTAGGGCCACCCAAGATGGATGTGTCTTGGTGGAGAGTTCTGACAAAATGTGGTCCACTGAAGAAGGGAATGGCAAACCACTTCATTATTCTTGCCTTGAGAAACCCATGAACAGTATGAAAAGGCAAAAAGATAGGACACAGAAAGATGAACTCCCCAGGTCTGTAGGTGCCCAATATGCTACTGGAGATCAGTGGAGAAATAACTCCAGAAAGAATGAAGAGACGGAGCCAAAGCAAAAACAACACTCAGCTGTGGATGTGACTGATGATGGAAGCAAGGTCTGCTGCTGTAAAGAGCAATATTGCATAGGAACCTGAAATGTTAGGTCCATGAATCAAGGCAAATTGGAAGTGGTCAAACAGGAGATGGCAAGAGTGAATGTTGACATTTTAGGAATCAGAGAACTAAAATGGACTGGAATAGGTGAATGTAACTCAGATGACCATTATATTCACTACTGTGGGCAAGAATCCCAGAGAAGAGATGGAGTAGCCATCAAAGTCAACAAAAGAGTCTGAAATGCAGGACTTGGATGCAATCTCAAAAACGACAGAATGATCTCAGTTCATTTCCAAGGCAAACCACTCAATATCACAATAATCCAAGTCTATGCCCTGACCAGTAATGCTGAAGATGGTGAGGTTGAATGGTCCTATGAAGATCTATAAGACCTTCTAGAACTAACATCCAAAAAAGATGTCCTTTTCATTATAGGAGACTGGAATGCAAAAGTAGGAAGTCAAGAAACACCTGGAGTAACAGGCAAATTTGGCCTTGGAGTAAAGAATGAAGCAGGGCAAAGGCCAATAGAGCTTTGCCAAGAGAATGCACTGGTCATAGCAAACACCCTCTTCCAACAACACAAGAGAAGACTCTACAGATGGTCAATACCGAAATCAGACTGATTATATTCTTTGAAGCCAAAGATGGAGAAGCTCTATACAGTCAGCAAAAACAAGACCGGGAGCTGACTGTGGCTCAGATCATGAACTCCTTATTGCCAAATTCAAACTTAAATTGAAGAAAGTAGCTGAAACCACTAGACCATTCAGGTATGACCTAAATAAATTCCTTTACGATTATACAGTGGAAGTGAGAAACAGATTTAAGGGACTAGATCTGACAGGCAGAGTGCGTGATGAACTATGGACAGAGGTTCATGACATTTAACAGGAGATAGGAATCAAGACCATCCCCAAGAAAAAGAAATGCAAAACAGCAAAATGGCTGTCTGAGGAGGCCTTACAAATAGCTGTGAAAAGAAGAGACGAAAAAAGCAAAGGAGAAAAGGAAAGATATACTTATTTGAATGCAGAGTTCCAAAGAATAGCAAGGAGAGATAAGAAAGCCTTCCTCAGTTATCAGTGCAAAGAAATAGAGGAAAACAACAGAATGGGAAAGACTAGAGATCTCTTCAAGAAAATCAGAGATACCAAGGGAACATTTCATACAAAGATGGACTCAATAAAGGATAGAAATGGTATGGACCAAACAGAAGCAGAAGATATTAAGAAGAGGTGGCAAGAATACACAGAAGAACTGTACAAAAAAGATCTTCACAACCCAGATAATCACGATGGTGTGATCACTCACCTAGAGCCAGACATCCTGGAATGTGAAGTCAAGTGGGCCTTAGGAAGCTACTAGTGGAGGTGATGGAATTCCAGTTGAGCTATTTCAAATCCTGAAAGGTAATGCTGTGAAAGTGCTGCACTCAATATGCCAGAAAATTTGGAAAACTCAGCAGTGGCCACAGCACAGGAAAAGGTGAGTTTTCATTCCAACCCCAAAGAAAAGCAATGCCAAAGAATGCTCAAACTACTGCACAATTGCACTCATCTCACATGCTACAGTCCATGGGGTAGTAAAGAGTTGGACATGACTTCACTTTGCGTGAAGTGACTTCACTTTCACTTTTCACCTTCATGCACTGGAGAAGGAAATGGCAGCCCACTTCAGTATTCTTGCCCGGAGAATCCCAAGGACAAGAGGAGCCTGGTGGGCTGCCATCTATGGGGTCTCAAAATCAGACACAACTGAAGCGACTTAGCAGCAGCAGCAGCAGCACACACTAATAAAGTAATGCTCAAAATTCTCCAAGCCAGGCTTCAACAGTACGTGAACCATGAAATTTCAGATGTTCAAGCTGGTTTTAGAAAAGGCAGAGGAACCAGAGATCAAATTGCCATCTGCTGGATCATCCAAAAAGCAAGAGAATACCAGAAAACCATCTATTTCTGCTTTATTGACTATGCCAAAGCCTTTGACTGGGTGGATTCAATAAACGGTGGAAAATTCTGAAAAAGATGGGAATACCAGACCACCTGACCTGCTTCTTGAGAAACCTGTATGCAGGTCAAGAAGCAACAGTTAGAACTGGACATGGAACAACAGACTAGTTCCAAACAGGAAAAGGAGTCCATTAAGGCTGTATATTGTCACTCTGCTTATTTAACTTACATGCAGAGTACATCATGAGAAACACTAGGCTAGAAGCACAAGCTGGAATCAAGATTGCTGGGACAAATATCAATAATCTTAGATGTGCAGATGACACCATTTTTAAGGCAGAAAGTGAAGAAGAACTAAAGAGCCTCTTGATGAAAGTGAGAGAGGAGAGTGAAAAAGTCAGCTTAAAGCACAACATTCAGAAAACTAAGATCATGGCATCTGGTCCCATCACTTCATGGCAAATAGGTGGGGAAACAGTGGAAACAGTGGCTGGCTTTATTTTTGGGGGCTCCAAAATCACTGCAGATGGTGACTGCAGCCATGAAATTATAAGACGCTTGCCCCTTAGAAGGAAAATTATGACCAACCTAGACAGCATATTAAAAAGCAGAGACATTATTTTGTCAACAAATGTCCATCTAGTCAAGGCTATGGTTTTTCCAGTAGTCATGTATGGATGTGAGAGTTGGACTACAAAGAAAGCTGAGTGCCAAAGAATTGATGGTTTTGAACTGTGGTGTTGGAGAGGACTCTTGAGAATCCCTTGGAGGGCAAGGAGATCCAACCAGTCCATCCTAAAGGAGATCAATCCTGAGGGTTCATTGGAAGGACTGATATTGAAGCTGAAACTCCAATATTTTGGCCAGCTGACTCATTGGAAAAGACCCTGATGCTGGGAAAGATTGAGGGCAGGAGGAGAAGGGGACGACAAAGGATGAAATGGTTGGATGGCATCACCGACTCAGTGGACAGGAGTTTGAGTAAACTCCAGGAGTTGGTGATGGACAGGGAGGCCTGGTATGCTGTTATCCATGGGGTCATGAAGAGTCAGACATAACCTAGGGGCTGAACTGAACTGAACAGATCAAAACTACAATGAGGTATAACCTCACACTGGTCTGAATGGCCATCATCAAAAAATCTGGAGAGGGTGTGGGAGAAAAGGGCACCCTCTTGCACTGTTTTTGGGAATGTAAAGTGGTACAACCACTACGGAAAACAGTATGAAAGTTCCTTAGAAAACTAAAAAGAGGACTGCTATATGACACAGCAATCCTACTACTGGGTACTACCTTGAGAAAACCATAACTCAAAAGGATACATGTACCCCAATATTCATTGAAACACACTGCAGCTACTGTTCATTTACAGTAGCCAGGACCAGGAAGTAACATAGATGTCCATCGACAAGAGGTATGGATAAAGAAGAGGGGGTACATACATACAATGGAATATTACTTGGCCATAAAAAAGGAAAAAGACTGGGTCACTTGCTGAGACATGGATTGACCAAGAAAAATGCACATGAGTTTTGAGTTAAGTTTTATTGGGGGGAAAATGAGGACTAGAGCCCAGAAGACAGTATTTCAGGTATCTGAGAAATTGCTCCCAAGAGCAGGGGGAAAGGTCACTATAGTTGGGATTTTGGTGAGGGGAGTACATGCAAGGAGATGATAAGAGTTAATTTCAAGCTTTCTTCTAGGCATTGTTTTGTTCTTTCAAAATTCTGACAATCCTAAAACCAATATTTCATCAAACTTTCTCTGTGTATGTAAAAAGAACTAATTTTGGATGTCAACTACAAATTGGTGCTTGCCATCTACCCCTACAAGGACTAAGTCATATACTGCTGCAGCTGCTGACTTTAAATACCCCCTGAAAAGAGTTTAGAGTGGAGAGCACTAAACTCTAGAGTTTAGAGTTTTTCCCTGTGCTCTGGGAAAAACTGACAGAACAGGTCTTCAGATAGTTATTTCAGGAGCTGATTTCATAAACCCAATTCTTGTATCTCCTCATATCTAGAAAAGCATTAAGTTCCTTCATGGAGATGACTGCTCTTGGTGACATGCAGGAACCTTCTGCAAAAAATATGTGCTTGATTGAATGTAACTCCCTTCACCAAAATCACATCTCTACTGACCATCCCCCCTGCCTCTTGGGAGCAGTTTCTCAGAGCTATCTGAAATACTGTCTCCAGAGTTATAGTCATAATTCTGAGCCCAATAAAACTTAACTCACAACTTTCATGTGCATTTTTTTTAAGTTGGCATGGAGTTTCAAAAGTTTCACCTTAACCAGTTTTCTCTGGAGTCTGAAGAATAGTATTGGTGGCCACACAATGTTTAAAAAACAATCATCTTTCTCTTTAGTCATATTTTTATAGCTAAGATCCTTCTTAATGAATTGCACCTGAATTCGCCACTCTACAAAAGGCAACAAGAATACCAATCACTCAAATGTAATACACACACATACCCCCCAAAGGCAGAACTGTCACAAACCCTCCAGAAGCTATGGAGTCCCAAACAAACACTTCCCAACACAAACGGGCCTCGACGGCAGATACACATCAGAACCAACTGGCAAAAATGCCCAAATAGCACCTCATGCTCAAAAGAGAAGTTAGCCGGGTACACACCGGAGGACTTAGTCTTGGAGCTCGTCGCTAGTCCAGAAGCATCTTTCCATTCCAACAAGGAAAACCGTACACTGGCAGCCTGTGCTGAGCAGGGGAGAAGCAGGGAGGATCCCGGAAACAAATGGTTTCAGCATACTGGGAACATGCCCCAAACTCCGTCCCAGGGCCAGAGAGCCGTGAGCTGCAGCTCCTCACAGCCTTCCCAGCGGGACATCATGGCGGCAGCTCGGCTGGGGGAAACCCCACCCTGGGAGCCAGCTATCGCGAGAGTGCGGCCTCACCTGGGCGCCAAAACCTGTTCCTGAAAGTGGATCCAGGTGCTCCCAGCTCAAAAGGCAATAAAGAGGCAAGGTTGGTGGAAAAGAAAGTTTGCTTTACTTCGAAGGCTGGCAACCAAAGAGGGACGGCAGACTCCTGTCCAAAGCCTGACTTCCTGCACTGACAACCAGTGGGCAAGAGCTCTTTTAGACAGGCAGGAAAAGGACTCCACGCAGAAACAGCAGAGTCACCTTGGAATTGGTCATCAGTGGTCTGACTAGAGTCATCTTCATTGTTTTAAGTATAGTTAATCTTCAGTTCCAAGCTAGTTTGTTCCCATTGGTTTGAATTCCCAATCCTTGGAACTGTGGCACCTTATGGTATAGCTACAGTTTGGTCTTCATTTGATTAACTTCTTCCATGTGGTGGAGGTTTCCGTCTCTACAGGTCGGCTCACAGAACCTTTCTGAGTATTATCTATAGCTCTTGAGGAGGAATGGAAGGTTCTTGACTTTGCTTGCATGTTACTCGCTCAGTCGTGTCTGACTCTTTGTGACCCCATGGGGTGTAACCCGCCAGGCTTCTCCGTCCATGTGATTTTCCAGGCAAGAATACCGGAATGGGTTGCCATTTCCACAGACTATATAATTGTTTTGTCCTGACTGACCACTTTGTTTATGCATTTTCTCACTTCTCTGATTAAACTTATTCTTTGGCTAAAGTTTCTCCCCAGACGAAAAGCTGGCTGAGGACATGGGGGCCAATGATTATAGGGGCCTCCCTTTTAGAAGGAAAGAATTGTTTGCATAAAACTAAGTTTTGTAATCTCCCACAATTCTATTGTTTTCTAGGGAAAAAAGAAAATGTGTGCCTCCCCCAGAAAGAGCCCAAAGTGCCCAGCAGTCCACAACTGGAACCACCTAGACTTTCTTAAAAACTGAATTTGTTTAGCTTATTTTTTAAGTTGTATTTATTAATTTTTGGCCATGCTGGATCTTTGTTGCCACACAGGCTCTTCTCTAGCTGTGGCGATCGGGCACTCCTCTCTAGTTGCAATGTGCAGGCCTCTCATTGTTGTGGCCTCTCTTGTTTGAGAGCACAGGCTTTGAGGCACACAGGCTTCAGTAGCTGTGGTTCCCAGGCTCTAGAGCACAGGCTCAACAGTTGTGGTGCATTGACCTAGCTGCTCCAGGGCATGTGGGATCTTCTAGGATCAGGGATCAAACCCGTGTCTCCTGCGTTGGCAGGCAGATTCTTTACCGCTGAGCCTCCAGAGAAGCCCCCACCTGGGCTTTTAGCGTGTCAGAACAAGGGACACAAGGGTGAGCCATCTGTAGGTTCAAATCCCAACTGTACTACCTACCATTTATGTGGTTGCCTCATTTATATGATGATAAGATGGTTGAGGGTGACCCTGAGAATTCACACATGTAAAACACTTGCTTCTGTCTTATCCAATTAATGGTAGCTGCTAAGATTACGAATGTCAATATCTACTGAACCCAGGCATCTACAAGATCTGAGAAATCACTTCCATAAACTCCTGGACCAGAAAATGTGTCCTACTAAATGGCAGGTAATCCTGTGATGTCAGCAGGCTAGCATGGAGACAGTAATAGTAAGAATTATTAGGGTCTTTTTAGACCTAATGTTATTAGGTCTAAATTATTAGGCATTTCCTGTGTACCAAGTCACATGCTAAACATTACACATGTGCAATACCTTTTTTATTGATGTATAGTTGATTGACAATATTGTTAGTTTCGGGTGTATAGCAAAGGGATTCAGTTATATGTATTTTTTTTCAGATACTTTTCCAGTTTAGGTTATTGCAGGATATCGAATTTAGTTCCCTGTGCTATACAGTAAAATTCTTGTGGCTAATCTATTTTATGTATAGAGGTTCATATCTGTTAATCCCACATTCCTAAATTATTCCTCCTCCCACATTCCCCGTTGGTATCCGTAAGTTTGTTTTCTGTATCTGTGAGTTTGTTTCTGTTTTGTATAAATTCACTTGTATTATTTTTAGGTTCCACATACATTATATCATCTAATGTGTATCTCTGTTTATCTGACTTATTTCACTTATTATGATATTCATTAGGTCAGGGGTCCCCAACCTCCAGGATCTAATGCCTAATGATCTGGAGTGGAGCTGATGAAATAATAGTAGACACAAAGTGCACAATAAATGTAATGCACTTGAATCATCCTCAAAGCATCCCCCTACCTCCAGTCTGTGGAAAAATTGTCTCCCATGAAATTGGTCCCTGGTGCCAAAAAGGTTGGAGACTGCTGTTCTAGGTCCTTTATGGTTGGGTAATATTCCATTTTATATCAAATTAAATACATATATATACAAACACACATATATAGTGGGTTTCCCAGGTGGCTCCTGGTAAAGAATCTGCCTGCAGCAGGAGACCCAGAGACACAAGTACAATCAGATCCCCAGAGAAGGAAACGGCAGCCCACTCCAGCATTCTTGCCTGGGAAATCCCATGGACAGAGGAGTCTGGTGAGGTACAGTCCATGGGATCACAAAGAGTCAGACATGACTTAGCAACTAAACTACAACAACAGCATAGAGATAGATAAATACATAGATACATATATGTCATATATTCTTAAGCCAATCATTCAATGATGGACTCTTGGGTGGTTTCTGTATCTTGGCTATTGTAAATAGTGCTGCAATGACCCAGGAGTTGGATCACTGGATCATATATAACTCTATTTTTAATTTTCTAAGGAACCAACATACTGTTCTCTATAGTGGCTGCACCCATGCAATATCTCATTGAAGCCCCCTGGTGACTTCAGGAGTGCTAATGTTACCCCCACTTTATAAGTAACAAGACTGAGGTATAATAGGTTAATTGCCTGAGACTAGAAAGAAGAGGAGCTCAGATTTGAACAAATGTCTAACTCTGTGGCTGCCCTCTTCACCAATGAGGTATAAGAACAAACATTTGTAAAGCATTTGCTAGAGGAAATCACTCTTTAGTAATTAAAAGACTTACTATTGCTTTCAGTCTTAATGTAGTTTTACAAAATGAACTGAGTATTATCTCATATCAATGAGGCATTATCAGGTGAGTATAAAAATGTTACCTGGACACTCAGAATAAAGTATGGCCCTATTTCCATTAGTTATGTGGATTGATGAAAGCTGTTATTATGAAATCATCCCCCTTCCATTTAAATAAGACAGACTGTAACAGAAGGCTTTTCACAAACCTGCTGTTTACCTAATAGAAGCATCTTGTGGTCATCTCGGAGGAATTCACTTTCCTGCTTGGTTTGCCGTGGAAGAGAAGGAGGGCCTTACAAACAGAGTCCCAGGGTTTGCTCAGCTCTTAGATGTCCATTCACCACCAGAAGTCTGCCTGGGCACTGTGTTTGCTCAGCCCAGGGTGGCATCTTCTCAAGACCCACTGTGGTCCGGAGAGCCTTCCAAAGTCCTGAGTCTGTAAGAAAGTAAACAGCCTGCAGAGCCAGGCTCTGGTTTTACAGCACAGCCTGTGAATGTCATCGGCTGAACTAAACCTCATCAAGACCAAATACCGTGTATGACAGGTAAATATGTTCTCCCACCTGTGGGGACCTTAGCTATTTCCTGTAAAATAGCTCTTCACCACCAAACGATTGGAAAGTTGATTATAAAGTGCAGATAGGGAGAAATTCATTCTCTGAGATTTATTGAGGAATTTTCCCTAACTTAGTAACCATATTTTCCCATGAGTTCAGAGTAGGGTACTTAGTAATCCTATGTGTGTGAATATATGCAGGATATATATATATATATATATATATATATACACTCACACACATATATACATATATATGTATACATACATAGGCTATATAGGATATACATAGGCTATATATACAGGATACATACACACATGCATGCATGGATATTACATATATAAATATGTTATATCCATAGCTAGCAATTATGTACATGGCCTAGCTTTTCAAAATTATTTCTCCACGTATTTTTCCCATTTTCTTGGAACAAGTCTCATTATTATTATTATCTCAGTTTTTATCAGAAGACTACTGCTCAAGAGGGTTCAAGGATTCTGGTAATTTATTTTTTTTTTTTTTGGCCTGTGCTGGGTCATCACTGTTTTCTCTCTAGTTGTGGTGAGCAGTGGCTATTGTTCTGTTCATGGCTGAGACAGTAAGGAATCTGCCTGCAATGCAGGAGACTCGGGTTCAAACCCTGGGCCGGGAAAATCCCCTAGAGAAGGTAATGGCTACCCTCTCCACTATTCTTGCCTGGAGAATTGCATGGAGAGAGGAACCTGTTGGACTACAGTCCATGGAATCTCAAAGAGTTGGACACGACTGAGTGACTAACGCTTTCACTTCACTTCTTCTCTTGTCACAGAGCAGGGCTCTAAACACGGGCTTAGCTGATCTGCTGCATGCGGGATCTTCCAGGACCAGGGGTTGATCCCGTGTTCCCTACATTGGTAGGTGAGTTCATATCCACTGCACCACCAGGGAAGTCCTTGCTAAGATTGTTTATGTAGTGAGTAGGAGAATTAGGATGCCTGAGGTCCTGCCTCTACCTTTCCACACCTCACTCCATATACAAACCCCACAAGACCTTTGATACTGGTGGTAGCAATGTGGTCTGTGGAGCAGCAGCAGCCCCAGCACCTGGGAGCTTGCTAGAAAGGCCGAACCTCAGGCCCCATCCAGACCTACTGAATCTGAACCTGCAATTTTAACAGGATATCCACTTGACATTAATATCTGAGAAGTATCCTGCTAGTGACTCACAAGGGTAGCATACCCCTGCCTCCAACTGAACAATACATTACCATGCAATGGCGTTTGGAATCATGTGTATTGAATACCAACAGAGAAGCTGGGATCATGCCATTTCTTAAGATATTGTACTAGCTTGAGTTGTGTAATTGTATCTTCACTCCTGGATAATCCCATTTTTGGTACAAATGCAATTGTACCCACAGTTGCCTGTACACCCACTAAGCCAGGTAATGATGCTGTGTGTCTATCCCTGCTCACGTAACATACCTTGGATGAGCTTGGTGGGCTGTGGGGGTAAGCCATGTGAAGCTTGAGCCAGATACTCCATTAACGGATTTCAAGTCGATGCACACTTTTGATTAAAAGTTCAATGCCAAGTAAATGCTTGTGAAATTGTAGTCCTCCTGCCATAAGTCGTGCTGCTTCATATTGGATTACATTTGATGTTCCCAAGACAAATTATCTATCGGAAATCAATGCCATGTCCAATAGTTTTGCTGATAACCAGTTAAAGGAGCTCAGATAAGTCATTTAAATTCCTTGGTGCTTATTTGTCTTGCCTGCAGCGTTAGATCAGGTAATCTCTATGCATCTCATCCAAGCACAGAATTGGAATTTTAAGTGGTACCAAGATTTATAGCATCTGGAAGAACGAAATGAATTCACAGCCAAATAATCCAAATAATATCTTTCCCCTCCTGCATTCTTTTGTAAATGGAATCTTCTGGGTCCTTCATTCACTACACTTAAGGCAACCATTTCCTTTCTTATCCCTAGTGGGAGAGAGCTTCTAAAATCTCAGCAATGTATAGCTCAAATGAAATCTGTGTGATTGAACGTCTAGGAGTTGCTGAAGCACTCCAAGGAATTCGAACTACAATCACAGGGCCAGATGCTGGGAAGCTATGGTAGGTGGCCCAGAGGAGGGTAATTTTTGGTGAAAAAACTACACAATAGCAGAAACCTGAGTCCTGAGAAGTTGGTTCCTTTTAGGACTAAGAGTATTCTTTTAACATAATCTCCTGAAGAATGGCTCATTCTCGATGTTTAGAATGGTCTAGGTCTTTTTATTCTTTTGTTTTTTAAAGACTTTTTTTAATGTGGACCATTTTTTTAAGCTTTTATTGAATCTGTTACAATATTGTTTCTGTTTTATGTTTGTATTTTGGGCCAAGCAGCATGAGGGATAGTAGCTCCCCGGCCAGGGATTGAACCGGCACCCCCTGCATTGAAAGGTGGAATCTTGACCACTGGGCCATCAGGAAAGTCCCTGGGCCCTTTCATTCTTTATCAGGGATTTCCCTCTCAGTTTCCTGTGCAAACATGACCAGTCCGTGAGCAGATATTTCAGATGAGACCCAGATCCTTGGCATGAGGGGGAGTGCTGTCTGGCTGCAGCTGATATCTGGGGGGACAGCAGCATCCTAACCTGAGACCCCTGTCACCTGGAGTTGTAATAAAGGGGTGTGTGTGCATGTGCGCATGTGTGTGTGTGTGCATGTGTGGGTAGTGGGGACAGGGAGTTTTAGAAACAGAAAAACGAATCCCAAAGTCTAGGAAACATGGCATTGAGTGATATTCAATAATAATCAGCAAAGGGCCTAATACATTTTAATGCTGTGTTTCTAAGTTGAAAAGCTGATATGATTTTCCTTCAAGAGAGGCAAGATGCCAACCTTCCACTCATGTTTGTGAGGGGGAGAGATGAGGACGTGATGCAGAGCTCTGCGATACAAAGCAAGAATGGGAGTGAACAGTAACACAGCAGTTCCCACAGGTGAGGTCAGCCAGGGCCCAGGGGACTGCCACCTGACCTGGAGGTCCTCACACCTTCCTGGGCCCCTCAGTTCTCAGGTTTCGGGGAACCCTAGGATCTCAGGCTGGCAGCACTTTATGAATGAAGAGCCCTTAAGACCAAATGATTGTATAGACACTGGCCCAGTTCAATCTTAGAATTAAAAACCACAGCCGTCTCATGCTTTTACATGAATCCCAAATGCCAGCCTCCCTTTTCCAGCTCTTTTCTTTCCTTCCAGACCCACATTTAAAGAAGGCATTGTATACCAGCACACACACACACACAATTTCACTTGTAATAAGACAACGTCCAGAGATATTTTGCATCATCACAACAGAGGGCGGGTTCTACGGGCCTCAACAGTAGAGGCAAGGGACGCACTAGACACCCCCCGCTGGCCCAATCAGAAAGCAAATATTTGGCACCAAGGTGTCATCAGTGTTGAGGTTCAGAAACCCTGGTTTAGCTACATCATAGAATGGAGTCCACAGATGACACCAGGGTTTGATGTTATTTCATAGAGGAGGTGGGACTCAGCACAGCCACGCCAGTCCTCTCTGAAGAGATGTCCCTCTTCATGATAACTTCACTCTTGCCAAGTCTGATCCCTTTAATAGGGTGACAGTCTCAGGGCTGGATCAGAGGTAACCCGGTTGCAGTTCTGCTTTGGCATCTAACTCCATGCTTGAAACATGGGCGCGCCTGATGGGTTCAGGCTCTAATGCTTTACAGACTTCAAAGTGATGTGTGGTCTGTGTCTCTGGAAATATTCGACAAACTCCAGGAGCATCTGTCAGGGAAGAACGCAAAGGGAGGTCTTCGCTGCCTAGACGGTTCCCTCCAAACTCAGTATCTGATTGCATTCCCAAGAGGCTGAAACAAAATGCGAGTCAGCCCATGAGCTGGGAAACCTGTGGTCGCCGGCAGTGTTTTTAACGAGCTAGGAGTGCTGGGTGGTCTTTCTGGGGTCACAGAGGCTCCCACTTGCCCAGACCTGCCCTCACCATGCGGGCCACTCTCCTCGGGTCCCCAAGTGTAGGAGGACTTCTGAGCTCTTGGGTCTAACGCTGCAGCACTGGGCCCCCGGGAGCATGTGTAAGGCTTGGCAGGACCCAAAGGAGAGTTGTCTGCTAACCCTGCCTGCCCACCTGCCCAAGGCCCCGACACTCCAGTACTTGCTACCCTCATACCTGGCCGATATCGTGTGGGTGTTAACCCAAGAATGTTTCCAAAATAGCTTTTAAACCAGCCCTGAAGAATTCCAAAATCAAGTCGATGTGCCTCTGAGCATGATAGTCCCCTGAAAAAACCCTGTCCTGAAGGTCTCTGCCTCCAGCTCTGGGATCAATGGAATGAAAGCCTTTTGCCAGTTAGCCATCGGGAGAGTCTGGGGGATAGGAGGAGCCTATGGCTTAATTTTAGCACTCCTCCACTTACCTTAGCTCGTTTCTCTGGAAAATAGTTGAGGCTGGGGTGTGTTTTGTATAGTTCATGTGAAATTGAGCAAAGAAGGAAATAAGGCAGTGTTTTCATATGCTCCTTACACAAAGGAACAAATTTTGCTTTCTCTGTTTAGGAGGTGGGCAACCTGTTAACAAAGTGTGGGCTGCACAACCTTTGGCTTAAAGCATCTGAAGGCAGTGAATCCAGGCTTCATCAGGTGACTCGCAGGAAAACCATGACCCCCTTGTCTCTACTCCCGCTGGTTCATGAGTGGTCATTCTAAGCACCTGGAGGGCAGGTTACACGGATGCCATGTTTCCTATTTGGTAGGCCTGCGTGGCACCCCGGAGTTTGCATTTCACATGTGTTCCCAGGTGATGCCAATGCGGCTGGTCTGGGATGATCCCTCTTTAAGAACGATTACACTACATATAAAGTAGATAACCAACAAGGGCCTACTGTATAGCAAGAAACTATATTCAGTATCTTGTAATAACCTATAATGGAAAAGAATCTGAAAAAGTATATATACACATAGGTATACACATGTACATATACATATATGAATCACTTTGTTATACACCTGAAGCTAACATTATAAACCAACTATATGTAAATTAAAAATTAAGGGGAAAGAAAAAGAACCTTTACCCTATATAATATTATCAGAATCAATGGTTTAATTAGTTTAAAAAGAATATTGTTCATGTGACCTCCTCCTTAGGAATCTTATCTGTTGAAAAAAAGTTCATAATTATAGCCCAACTTCTAAGACTCTTCAAAACCGACCCATGTCCCATCAATACTTTCCAAGCTCCCTTCACACTTGCTTACAAGGCTGCTCTCCGTCCCCCAGATCACTGGGGCATTTATGCAGTGTCTTCTTCCGCTACCCTTGCCTGAGCTGGGTCCTACAAATGTGTTAAGAAGCAGATTCAGCATCCCTTTCTGTTTCCCCAGCAAGCAGAAACACTGGCTTTGACCTCCTGGTGGCCCCTACACTCCTAATGGTCAGCTCCCGTGTGCTCAGTCACGTCCAACTCTTTGTGACCTCTTGGAGCGTAGCCCGCCAGGCTCCTCTGTCCATGGAATTTTCCAGGCAAGAATACTGGTGTGAGGTGCCATTTCCTACTTCAGGGGATCTTCCCGGCCCAGGGATCGAACTCGTGTCTCTGACATCTCCTGGGTTGGTAGGCAGATTCTTTACCACTAGTGTCACCTCTTCATACTGCTCATGGGTTCTCAAGGCAAGAATACTGAAGTGGCTTGCCATTCCCTTCTCCAGTGGACCGTGTTTTGTCAGAACTCCCCACCATGACCTGTCCGTCTTGGGTGGCCCTACACGGCATGGCTCACAGTTTCATTGAGTTAGACAAGGTTGTGGTCCGTGTGATCAGATTGGTTAGTCTACTGTGATTGTCGTTTTCATTCTGTCTACCCTCTGATGGAGAAAGATAAGAGGCTTATGGAAGCTTCCTGATTGGAGAGACTGACTGAGGGGGACGAGATGGTTGGATGGCATCACCGACTCAATGGACATGAGTTTGAGTAAACTCTGGGAGTTGGTGATGGACAGGGAGGCCTGGCATGCTGCAGTCCATGGGCTCGCAAAGAGTGAGACACAGCTGAGCAACTGAACTGACTGACTGTCTCCCCTATAGCAGAGCTCTTCTCATTTCCTTAACAAGAACCCCCCATTGCACGGATGCCTGCTTTATGTGGGAAAGTGTGCCAGGCCATGTGGAGGTGACAAAGCCACAGACGGAAAAGAGCATGGGGTCTGCTTTGCAGTTAGCGTGGTCTCCATCGAATAATTCAGGTGTGCGGGAAATATCACATTTCTGTATTTCTGTGGTTTTTACATTTTAATTGAAGTCTGACACCAAACTTTACTGAACTAGGTTGGTAGGAAATGGAAATGCAGTCACTTAGGTTCACACCAAAATCCAAGAGGTTCAGGTGGTGGCCAGAAGGCTAAGCGGACTCTCATTACAGCCATTTCCCAAGTGCGTTGTCAGCCTCAGGGCCATGCCCACAGTGCTAAATCTCTGCCTCCACAACAGGCTGGAACCAGAAACTTCCTGCCCAGGGTCCCAGCCCTGCAGCTGGCCTTCATGAACCACCATTGTGCCTGGAAACCCTACATTTCTATCGGCTGAAAAGCTTTCAGAAATGACTCCAGACAGAGAGACTTACCCAGGGGTCCCGTGGCTAAGACTCTGCACTCACAATACAGGGGGCCTGGGTCCCAGCCCTGGTCAAGTAGTAGATCCTCCTTATCGTGTCCTTTGTCGCTATTGTGTTTGCTCAGTTGCATCCGACTCTTTGCCACTCCATGGACTGTAGCCCAGCTGGCTGCTCTGTCCCTGGGATCTTCCAGGTAAGAACACTGGGTCACCATGCCCTCCTCCAGGGGATCTTCCTGACCCAGGGATTGAACCTGTGTCTGTGATGTCTCCTGCACTGGCAGGCAGATTCTTTACGACCTGTGCCACTTTGTTCTCCACAAACTCTCCCCAAGCTATGGCAAAGAGCCAATTTTTATATAATAAACCTATTTTGCTAGTATAATCTATGCATGCTTTCCTTCAATTTTAAAACAATGGATAGAAGCAGCAGATTTTCAGTTTAAAAATTCACTATTATCTTATTATTAAAATACATTATTTTTTAGCTTAACCAAATTTCTGACTTATTCAAGGAGGGAAAAAATAAAAACTCAGGTAATCCTTTTCAATAAAAGGGAGAAGTGACAATATGAGATCATACCTTGGTTACCCATTAATGATCATACTCTACACAATATGGGTATGTCAGTGTTTTAAAAAGTTAACACTAATATGGACATCTTCCATTAAAAGTAAACACAAATCCCTTGCCAAAGTTGTAAATTCACAGACACTGAAATAAAAAACCAAAACCAAAAAAAATGAGGATGTTTTAAACACTGAAGTCTCTCAGCGATGTTACAGACCAACCCAAATGCCGAGTACAAATAATATGACAACCAAAAAGGGGCCTGATCAGCTAATTTCCACCCCGCTTCTTCATAATGCGCCTGCTGGGTGTTGCACACAGCTATTTCAAAGACCAGTGACAAATCACTCTCAGCAACCAAGACCGTCAACAAACAATCTTATTAAGATCAATATGTTCATCTGTTTGTTTTTTTTTTTTCTAAAAAAAGCAGCAGCAGCAGATGAAAATTTGCCATGTCTGGCGGCGGGTGCCCTAGTTTGGTTCCCCAGAAGCAGACCTGAGACAATAAATCAGGGCCTGCAGTCACCTGGGAGTTGCAGGGAACGCCAGCAGGCGAGAGGGCAGTGAGACGGGGTGGGTGTTGAGACACCTATCCCATGGGCAGGGACGCTCAAGTCCATGGGGAGACCCTGGGGAGCAGAGAACGCATGCCTTGGAATAAGCCCATCCAACCGGGTGTGGGTGAGGGAGCCTGAGTATTTGTCCGTTTACTCAGTTCCTGGTTGAGCCCTGCTCCCAGGCCTTGTTAATTTCCTGGCATTTCAGGCTTGGCCCTCAGGCTTCTGGGCAGAGCCAGCAGTCTGCGGTGGTTCAGAGACACAAGGTGCAGAGACAGGCCAATTGCTGAGGGCGGGAACAGACTGAACAGTCTGAGGGATATGGCTGCAGCACTGAGCGCCTTTGCCACGGTGAGATCAGTCACTTCCCTCACCCTCAGCTCATAGAATGTAGTCACGTTTGTCATCAGGGTAAGTGTCTCTTAGAGCCTCTATCTTCTTACTCTGAGCAGTCCTATCAGTACTAGTCAGTATCCCTAGAGGCCTGGAAGCTGCTTCTGGAAATAAAGCTTCAAAATCTCTTTGCAGCTTTCATATGACAGAAAATACCAACCATTACTGATTTAATTACTATAGTGTGTTTCTGGGTGTTGTGTCGATCTGTTGTTTGGTTGCTGTGTCCAACTCTTATGCAACTCCGTGGACCCCACCAGGCTCCTCTGTCCACGCGATTTCCCAGGCTAGTATACTGAAGTGGGCTGCCATTCCCTTCTCCAAGGGATCTTCCCGACCCAGGGATCGAACCCGGTCTCCTGCATTGCACGCAGATTCTTTCATGTTGAGCTACCAGGGAAGCCTGCTGTATTGATGGGCCGGCCATATTTAAGTGAATGATCAAATAGAAGCATATGTAATTCATAATATTGTATGTATTTATAATTTTTTGACAGTTTAGAAAAGTTTTTTTCCTGTTTTACAAAATTTTATTGGGAATCATAGAATTTTAGGATATCAAATTTGAGAAAATATCCTTGATTTTTCTTGCATAAAATTTGGAAGACTTTTTTATATGGACGAATTTCTGTCTCTTAGACACTCTGAGCCTTGTTTCTCCTCCACTACTTATGTACTTCTTGTGCCAGACACTGTGAGATACCTTTGTTTTGTAACACAACTTCTGGATCCTAGGCACCTATGTGTCTCAGCTCTGGGGGAAGTTGGCACAGTTGAACTAGGAGTTGAACTGGAAGCTATTCCTACAAGGCGACAACCGTCAGTAAACACAGCACTGTCAGCAAATTATGTAAATATGCTTAACTAAACTTCCTCTTTGCTAGAACCCCAGAATGTCTGTGGGTGCTTAATGCAAGAGACCAGCATGATGGAGGGGACCTTGGAGTGGAAAGAGACCCAGGTATCCTTTAGGGAAAACAAGCACTTTCACAGTCATGTGACATAAACATGACTATAAAGAATATATGGCTTACCCAAAGCTTTCCCCATTGTTTTGAAAGTCTTTAAAACAGCCTTCCTTGGTTTTGCTATAAATCCACCTCATTTACTGCTTGATAAAAACAAGCAGTGATGGTATTGGGGGGAAGCCCACATGAAGTAAAGTTCTATACAGAGCAGATCTTTCCATTTTCAGATTTCAACAGATACTAAAGGTACCCAATTAAAAGCATCATCCCTGTGTGGCCTCATTTGTCCCAAGAGAAAGAACTAGGATTTGGATCAGCCCATTTCTTTAATCTCCCACACCAGTTCTCATGATTCTGTGACTCTCTTTGAAGGATCTTTCCTGCATTTGATGTCTCAGAAAGGCTAGTGGAGACTCCAAGTGCCTACTTGAGCCGAAACTAGAGGAAGTTTCTCAATTCTCAAAGGTCATTGCTGGAGGAAGTTGGCTCCGGTACTGATAACAAGGCAGAGCTAGTGGTGGGGGCTGGGAAGGGGGTATCTGGGATAGGAGAGTTAGGGCCCCCCACCCAGAAGCGGCCTCTCACACAGGGCAACTTCTGCATTATAAACCAGATCAGACTTAGTTTCAGCTGTGAATCATAGCTGGGCTCAGTGCTTCCTGCTTAATTTAATTTGGATTATTTATCTCTGCTTAACGTGGTGTGAATGGATCATTTTCACTCAGATGGTACCATGCTCCCCAAATGAAGCCTTAACTATAATGGACAGAGAATTCAGCAATGACATCTGTCATGCTTTAATTAACTAGAGTGCCCATCATAAGACCCAGAAGAACAAATATCACATCTGAGCACAATTACATTATATCTGCACAATGGCCTGCATTTAGCAGTTCTGGGCTTCCTGTTTCTGTGTGCATGTTATAGAAAAAGAAACAGAAGCCTTATCCATGTTAAAGGAACCAAACCTAACAGGCTTTGGGGTTCAATTCTGCAAATATTCAATAGAGAGGTTTTTCTTTTTCCTCTTCGCTGAGGTTAAAATTAGCTCAGTGGAAATAGATGTAAGTAGGTGTAGGTTAGGGAACTATTTCAATACTTTGTAGTATGATTGTTTTTACCAAGTCCCAGATTCGCCTAAAATGTGTCGACTTTTACCTTCATAAGTTTTTTTTCACCAGTCCTGGTTTCAAATTTCCTGTGTTATTCCCCCACTAGGGAGGCTCATGTTTCTCACTTTAGGGTGACCACAATTTTGGTTTAGAAAATATTGGGCAAAAAAGAATTTTGCTTTGCTTTTTGGCATCATTTTCTTAATTGCTAAAGCTGCAAAGGTGAAAGACAGTAAAGTTTACATCGGTGCTGCAAATTTATAGGCGTCCCAGACTCTCTCTCTGGTATAAGGCAAAGACTTTCTTGTTTTGTTCATGTATGTGTATGAAAATATACACACACACACATATACTTCTGCTCAGTTGCTCAGTTGGTGTCTGACCCTTTGTGGCCCCAGGGCCTGTAGCCCGCCAGGCTCCTCTATCCATGGGATTTTTAAGGCAAGTATACTGGAGTGGCGGAGAAGGCAGTGGCACCCCACTCCAGTACTCTTGCCTGGAAAATCCCATGGATGGAGGAGCCTGGTAGGCTGCAGTCCACGGGGTCGCTAAGAGTAAGACAAGACTGAGCGACTTCACTTTCACTTTTCACTTTCACGCATTGGAGAAGGAAATGGCAACCCACTCCAGTGTTCTTGCCTGGAGAATCCCAGGGACGGGGAGCCTGGTGGGCTGCCGTCTATGGGGTCGCACAGAGTCGGACACGACTGACGTGACTTAGCAGCAGCAGCAGCAGCATACTGGAGTGGGTTACCATCGCCTCCTGCAGGGGTTCTTCTTGACTCAGGGATTAAACCCGAATTTCCTGTGTCTCCTGCATTGCAGGCAGATTCTTTGCCACTGAGCCAGCAGGGAAGCTCTCTCTCTGTGTGTATATATACACACACACGTGTGTGTGTATGAATGTGTATGTATGTGTATGTGTATATTATGTGTGCTCTGATGTGCTTAGTCACTCAGTTATGTCCCACTATTTGTGACCCCCATGTGCTATAGCCCGACAGGCTCCTCTGTCCCTGGGGATTCTCCAGGCAAGAATACTGGAGGGGGTTGAGGTGCCCTCCTGCAGGGGATCTTCCCAACCCAGGGATCGAACCCAGGTCTCCCGCATTGCAGACAGATTCTTTACCTTCTGAGTGGGGGAGGGGCAGGTGGGCACTTGAACTATATGCATACAAGAGCTTCAGTACCAAAAGAAAAGCACCCATTAGGTTGGATAACTTGCTTCTGTTAAATTTTCAAGGTAATCTATACTTTGTCTATCGTAATATTTAAACCTTTTTTAGTTTTGTTGATTGTCTGATTTTTCTGCCACACCGTAAGTTTCAAGGCAGTAAGGATCACATAGATCACAGTAATGCATGCCTTATTCCACTCATCATTCCAATCAGGGAATGCATACTTTTATTGGTAATAACTAAAAAACAGAATTCCAAGTATGTACCAAAGGCATTCTTGTTAATAGTGAAATTCAGGACGAATATTTAAATCAGCTTTTAAGAAAGTCACCACAAGCTGACTCACACGTGAGGAACAATCAGTACAGGTCAGTTTCTGCTTCTACTTTTACTGGCAAATGATGGCCAAATGCCAAAAGGCAGGGTCAACCCACACAGCTGCTTGCAGTGATTCATTTCCCTTGATTTCCCAGCTGACCCATCAGGGAGAACAGCAGGTTTCAAGCCCTGCTTACCAGCCTCATGGTTGCGAGAACCCTCCCTCCCCTTCCACTGTAGGAGCATTTTAAAGGTCATAGTGAGGGTCAGTCGTCCTGGGACACAAAGTCGTTTCCACGTCTAGAGTGTAAGCAGGAAAGAAAGATCCAGAAGAAACTGAAATGTTGATTTTTCGGGTCAGGCGCTCCCCATGGTGCTGAGTCACCAAACGCTGCCCCATGCTGGTTTTCTGTCCCACCACACCCAGACATGAACCCCATGTTCCAACCACCCCTCCAGCTTCCAAATAACAAAGTTTCTTTTACCCATTGGTCCCACCGCTATTCCCAATTGCTGGAATGCTCTTTCCTCTTCTTTGAGAACTTCCCATTTCCGCCCTGGTGCAACCCAACTGTCTCTACAAGCTTCTCATAAACCCTCCCAGGTGGATTAGATCCTGCATTCTTAGTCGGGGGATAATGAACAGAAGGGGATGAAAATTGGCTCTTGGAAGGCAAAAAAAATTCTTACTCTTTTTATGCATAAAACTCATACATACATGATGGGGCTTCCCTAGCGGCACTCGTGGTAAAGAACACGTCTGCCAATGCAAGAGATGTAAGAAATGTGAGTTCAGTCCCTGGGTTGGGAAGATCCCCTGGAGAAGGAAATGGCAACCCACTCCAGTATTCTTGCCAGGATAAGCCTGTGGACAGAGGGGCCTTGAGGGCTATAGCCCATAAGTCACAAAGAGTCAGACATGACTGAGGCTACCTACACGCATAACCAGCATGCATGTGCCTATAGGGGCAGCAGCTAGAAGAAAACATCTGAAAAGCTCCTTAAGTGGGTACTAGTGAAAATAGTTTTGAGAAACCCTGGGTTATACGCTCCTTTGACTCTCACTGTGTATCCTGTTTAGCTTGTTTCAAATCACTGATTTAGGAGAGTCTGCTGCCTAGCATTGTTGCAGCAAAAGCTGTCATCCCCTCTTGTAAACAGCCTGCCTTCCCTGACCCCAGTAGTGGCCGTAATAGTCCTAAGAGCTGGGACAACTGTCTTGCCCTCCGTCGCCCCCTCAGGCCCGGGCCCAGGACCCCAGCACAGTGGACAGTGGACACCAAGGAGATGTTTGTTCAACAGCCTGAGCCGATCACAGCTTCTCAGCCCTGCTCACAAGTTTTATACCAGTTGTGCTCTACAAAGAAGCTTTGATTCCTTCCCACACTCTCAGCATCTATATTTGATGAGACGGTGTTTCGTGGATTTTGACTCCATTTGCAACAACCAGAGAAGACATGACTCCAATCTAATATCCACAAGTGTGTATTATAGTTTCTATTGAAACAATTTTCCTCTCGAAAATCACTCATTTCTACCAAATTAGCCAAAAACAGATTATTTTTTTTTATAAAGGAAATAAAAATTTCTTGTAATCTTGGAAAAATAACAAAGAGATGATTCCAGTATGAACTTACAGCGCAGCTGTGTCTGCTCCAACGTCTAAGGGGAACTCTGACTCAGATGTTGTTTGGCATACTCTGCTTCCAAACGCCGTGGCAAGCCCCCGGTAACCACGTCTCCATCAAGGAGGGCATGTGCACCGTGACAGAAGCTGAATCAGAAGTACTGGGTGACAATTCGAGCCGTATTTACAGCTTTTCGTAGTGGCACTGCTCCCTAGGACTGCTTCACATTACTTGAAAAGTCAGTATTGAAAAGCTGTCCTTAAAAATGTCTTGTACCTGTCATTCTTCTATGAAGGAGAGGGTAGGATGTATGGAGACAGTAACATGAAGACATACATTACATATGTAAAATAGATACCAATGAGAATTTGCTGCATGACTCAAGTTAACTCAAACCAGGGCTCTGTGACAACCTAGACGGGGGGGACAGGGAGGGAGGTGGAAGGGAAGTTCAGGAGGGAGGGGACATACGTATACCTGTGGCTGATTCATGTTGATGTTTGCCAGAAACCAACACAATACTGTAAAGATATTACCCTTCAATTAAAAATATATAAATTTTAAAAAATGACTTGTACCTGTCATTTTTCTATTTATCTAACTCTTATATTAATATCCCACCTTATAAAGAAAGAAAAAATAATGACAGGGAATACTTAAGGTTATTGAGCATATTGTTAAGTCACTGAGTCATGTCTGACACTTTGTAAGCCCATGGACTCCACGGACTGACTATGTTCCATCTGTTTTGCCCAGTGTTTTCCATCCACTGAACTCTCCCAATAGTCCAATAAGACGAGTGTTACTGTTTTCCTGCTTTACAGATAGGGAAACTGAGGATTAAAGCAGTGAAGCAGTTAGCTCAAGGATTCACGGCTAGAAGTGGGAAAGCCAGAATTCAAACCCAGGAAAATCTGACTTCAGAGCTGAAGCTTTCAAAGTACTATGCCAGTTTTCTGTTTTGTTTTGTTTTGTTTTTTTTAAGCTGCTTCAAAAGCACATAAATAGGTGCTTCCCTAGTTGTCCAGTGGTTAAGACTTCGCCTTCCAGTGCAGGGGGATTGGGTTCAATCCCTGGTCTATGAGCTAAGATCCCACACACCTGGTGGCCAAAAAAAAAAAAAAAAGAAAGAAAAAAACAAAACATAAAACAGAAATAATATTGTAACAAATTCAATGAAGGCTTCTTTAAAGTACATAAATAAAATATTGCACTCTAAAAACATCTAAATGATGATGACCGTGATTGCTGTTAACAAGTTTAAATAAATGGACAGGGTGTTTAAATCTGCAGATCAAGATGAAATTTCCACTTGGGACACATGCATAGCAATCCAGCTATCTGTATATGAAAAATGGACTGTGCCCAAATAGTAAGAAATTGAAAAATAGATTCCAAGGAAAATATTGAGATGTATTGGAGAATCTACAGTCTCACACTCCTCACAAGTTATTGCTGATAGAGAAATGTGAGTGTGTGTTGAGAGGAGACGGGGCTGGTGAAAGGAGACAAAGGAAAAACTGGAAAGATTGAAAGAGAAAATTCTCTAGTCCTGTGCTGTTAGCATTTCCACGTCTCTCCTCTGTTCCGATTGACAGCATGAAGGAATTCTTTTCATAGAAAGCTGGCGTTACAGTAGGGTAGCAGCAGCTAAAGCAGAAGAAGAAGAAAAGAAACCCTAAATGTGGAAAGTGAGTCCATGGATCAGAGAGCATGAACTCAGCACAGACCTTTTCTATTTCTAGGAAACGTGACGTTCCCCATGTAGCGACATTTCACTTGGCACTCTTGAAAAAGCCAGCCACATTTCATAGTCTTTAAAAGAATACCGAGAGAGTAGTATTCTTTAAACGTAAGTGGATTTTTTTAAATTATAGCCTTAAAACAAAGGAGAATTGTATTGCCCTACGTGCTATATTTAGTCACTCAGTTGTGTCCAACTCTTTGCGACCCCATGGATGGTAGCCCGCCAGACTCCTCTGTCCATGGGGATTCTTCAGGCAAGGATACTGGAGTGGATTGCCATGCCCTCTTCCAAATTGCCTGATAATAAGGGCAAAATAGAATCCAACTCTTTAGCTAAGAAATTTATTCCAAGTGAAATTTCAGATCTTATTCTTATCCTGAAAACTTCCCAAGAAGCCCTTTCTGTGAGCAAAAATTTTTTTCCTAAGGCTCATCACTGATGCTTGCTTACTCCCACTCATCAACTATCTTGTTATTGGAAGTCAGGTAGTCTAGTTGAAGGTGTGGTCTCCGGGGTAAGACACACTGTTACATTCTCTGATAGATCCCTCACCTCTGACCCTCAGTTTCCACACCTATCAATCAGGTCGTAATATTAACTTCTGAAGGTGGCAACGAGTTGAATAAGGAAGCATATATAAAAGTTCAGCTTAATATTTTCCCTCTTCGTTCCTGATTTCCTTCTTTGGTTGGCAATATTTTCTCTAATGTTTCTTCCAACTTTATAGTTTTATGGAAGTTAATTACCTTTGTAAGAAATATTTTTTTGTACTCAGTTGGCTTTCCTGTAAAATTTTAACTGGTAATCAGAGAGTGGAGGCAAACAGGAAAAATGGCATGGAGGAAATTTCATGGCATGGTTTCATGCGTACAGCTTGCACTGCTGCTTGTGGTCTGAATTAAGGAAAGTCACCCAATCACCACTGGAACAGAAACTTGTAAAATCCCTCCGCAAGGTCTGGCTGAACAGACATTGCTCCAGAGTACCAGCTGGTGATGATTATAGAAGGCCCTGAGGGATACAGGAAAAAAAAAAAAATAAAAGCACAGCATTATAAAGAAGGAAAAAAGATCATTGATTTAACAATTCTTTTTATTGGCAGACACTTTACCAATACACATTACGTTGTGTGATCTTAGTAAAAACATAGCATAGAAACTTTTTAACCCCATTTGCAGATGAGAAAACAGATTCTCAGAGACTAAGTTAATGTCCCTAAGTTTAATCAGGTGATAAGCACTTAGGTCAGAATTCTAAACCAGTCTAGGGGCTCCAAAGGCTGTCCGTGTTACCTGCTGATTCCCAATGAGACGTGAGCCAGAATGTATAATTCAAATTAGTTTAAGCAAAAATGTGCTGTCCTCAGTCGTGTCCGACTCTGCGGCCCCACTGGCTGCCGCCCTCCAGTCTCCTCCGTCCATGGGATTCCCAGGCAAGAATAATGGAGTGGGTTGGCATGCCCTCCTCCAGGGGATCTGCCCAACTCAGGGGTCAGTCTTGGGTTTCCTGCATTGGCCGGCGGATTATTTACCACTAGCGCCACCTGGGAAGCCAAAGGAATGTATTAATTCCCATAAGCGAGTCACAGGAAAGAGTAGGAAGAACTGGTCCCAGAAACAGCTAGTTTCAAGGAGACACACACACACACACATAAATAAATGGGTTGCCCATACTTCTTTCTCACCTCCGTGCTCCTAACATTTTTTTTACTCATTTATTCGGCTGTGTCTGCTCTTAGTTCCAGCACAGGATTCTTCAGTCGCAGTGTGTGGGCTCAGCTGCTCTGAGGCACGTGGGGTCTTACCTCCCGGATCACGGCTCATACCCACGTTCCCTGCCATAGCAGGCAGCTTCTTCACTGGACCACAAGGGAAGCGCCATCCTCCTCTAATATTAATACCACTTTGATCTGTAACATTTTCCTTATTAAGGTTTGTGATTTTTAGAACTCACACCCCCTTCCTCCAATACACACACACACACAGACACACAGAGTGGCCGCTTTCCCCAGGCACTGTTTTCAAACGGCTTGTAAGCTCCTGAAAAGGAGAAACGGTATTTTTCTGTGTCTTTTGTGGTCTCAGGGCACCTAGCAAAAGGCTGGGCATTGCCCTGTGTCAACGGTACTTATTTTAAAAGTATTTGTTAAAGAAACATTCATAGAAAGTACTTGTTAACATATATCATTGAGAGATTTACAGACTAATCACATTTGGAGTCCATATTCAGATTTGGCACTGCTTGTGCAAATGTTCTAAGTCCTGGGCAAATATGTATTTCTGAGAATAGATATTCAGAATGCTAATATTCACTTTTATTTCAAATGTGCAAATGGTGACATTTTCTCAGTTTTTTAGTCTAAAGTTGCAAGGTTATATTAAATCATTTTCATATTTAATGATATTGTTGCCTTGAGAATGAGGAATATAATGAATGTTAAGCCCTTGCAACTTGCCCTGCATGATGAGTTCCCATTATTTAATTCTATTCTTCTCATGATCATTTCTCATATATTTCCATGTATTAATTATGTTCACAGTGTTGTTTGAAATAACCTCAGTTGAGCTCATTACATATTTTGATGGAAAAGCACTTCACTCTAAATGCCAGCTTCCATTTCTCTTTCTAAAGTAGATTTGTAGCGACTGTTGGAGACTTTTCCCTAAATAGAGTCTGATTTTGAAATTCTAATCGAATTTTATATTTTGTCCCACAAAAAGTAAGCACATCATTATTTTGGCTGAAATTACTGGGTGTCTCACCCAATAACACATGGCTTAATTCATGAGCAAGTATTTCTTGTCCTTTTGTTGGTGGCTTGAGAAATATCTTCTAGGAATGCCATGAATTGTGGGTGAGTACTGACCACATGTAGGTGATATAAGGATACCCAGAAGGTCAAGGGCTGATTGTGCTCAAACATTCGTTGGGATGTCAGCATTTCTTTTGTGTGAAACGGAGGTATGAATCTCCCATCATGGATTGTGAGTCAGGCTCCAATTACTTGGAATCTCTTTTCTTCTGATTACTTTCAGTAAAGCTTTTGTAGGGCTTCTGGTTACTCTGGAATACAGCTCAAACTGCTTAAGGTTGCCCTCAAGGACCTTCAGGTTCTGCTGCTGCTGCTGCTGAGTCGCTTCAGTCAAGTCCAACTCTGTGCGATCCCATAGACGGCAGCCCACCAGGCTCCCCCGTCCCTGGGATTCTCCAGGCAAGAACACTGGAGTGGGTTGCCATTTCCTTCGCCAATGCATGAAAGTGAAAAGTGAAAAGTGAAAGTGAAGTCGCTCAGTCGTGTCTGACTCTTCACGACCCCATGGACTGCAGCCCACCAGGCTCCTCCGTCCATGGGATCTTCTAGGCAAGGGTATTGGAGTGGACTGCCATCACCTCCTCCACTGCAGGTTCTAGCCCCTGCCTAAGCCCAGGGACACATCTGCATGCCTCACCCCTCCCCTGCCATGCTCTAGCCACACTGACCTTCCATTTCTCTAATGAAAGCACCCTGCTCCCCACTTCTTAGCACACAGTATGTCCTGGTCACTATCCCTCCTGTCTGGGATGCTTTCTCCTCTCCTCCTTCCCTTGGCTGACACCCACCAGCTCATAAGTTTCTGCTGAAGTAACATTTCATCCTGATCTCCCAGACCAAGTGCATATTTTCAAAAGGACCACATACTACATAGGTTTCAATCTGAAAGTCTAGTTAAGGTTTATGATTGTTCCCTGAGCCATGGGCAGTTCTGGGCCCAGGCTCATGGGAACCAAGAATAAAGAGCAGAAGAGCAGGAACATCTGGGTTTAGATGCTTTTTGTGTCCTTTTCCCAATCCTGGGTCCCCAGAGAACGAAGCTGAGGAAAGGAGAACTGAAAGTGACAAAGCCTCCAACGATGGAGTCAGTCACAGACAAGCCGGCAGATCGAATGATGGCCCTGGACCAGTCTTGGGACTAAGATGAGGGAGGTGCTCTTCATGAACCGCAGCAGGGAAGTGGTCCTCCTGCATCACCAGCCTCAGCTGCCCTCAAGGTCTCGCTGCCTGGCGGGGCCCTGGATTCCTTCTGGGAGCAGTGACACCCTGGGTGCTTATGCTCAGCATTGTGAGCCAATGTCCTCCTGTCATTCCTTTAGCTTACAGAAGTGATGAGTGTGCGTGCATGTCTGTGTCTCCTCACGACTACAAACAAGCCTCAACTTCCTAATTTTCATGCATAATACTCCGTACTCAAAAATAACATTTTCACAGTTTCTGAAGTCTAATTGGCAATACTCCAAACACCTGTGAGGAAGTCACACCTGTGTGGAAGACTGACCTCAGTCTACAGTTTCCTGCCCATCACACATCTGGTACTTGCCTTAGTCACAGCATCACCATCATTGATTATTTAGTTTTCTAACTATTTGTTCAAGGTCATTTTCTCCCAGTAGTCTGTATATGAGGTTTGATTCTGTTTTATATAAATGTGTGTGTGTATATGTGTATGTGTATATGTATATGTATATATATATATATATATATGTAAGTATATATATATACATATATATATATATGGCCACCCACTCCAGTACTCTTGCCTGGAAAATCCCTTGGACAGAGGAGCCTGGTAGGCTACACTCTCCATGGGGTTGCAAAGAGTTGGACACGACTGAGCAACTTCACTCTCATATTCCTTTTCAGATTTTTTTCTAGGTTATTACAAAATCTTGAATAGTGTTCCCTGTGCTATATGGTAGGTCTCTGTTAGTTATCTATTTATATAAGGTAGTGTGTCTGTGTTAATCCCAAACTCCTAATTTATCCCTCCCCTGCTTTCTGCTTCGGTAACCATAAGTTTGTTTTCTATGTCTGTGAGTCTGCTTCTGTTGTGTAAATAAGTTGATTTGCTTCATTTTTTTAGATTCCACATGCAAGTGGTATCATAGGGGACTTGTCTGTCCGGTTTACTTCACTCAGTGTGACCATCTCTAGGTGCATCCATGCCACTGCCAGTGGCATTGTTTCATTCTTTTGATGGCTGAGTATTATTCTGCTGTTTACAGGTACCACCTTTTCTTTATCTGTTCTTCTGTTGATGGACATTTTGGTGGCTTCCATGTCTTGGCTATTGGGGTGAACATTGGGGTGCATGTATCTTTTGAAGTTATGATTTTGTCCAGATATAAGCCCAGGAGTGGGACTGTAGGATCACACGGTAGTTCTACTTTTAGTTTTTTAGGGAACCTCTAAGGGAACCTCTATACTGTTCTCTATAGTGGCTGTACCAATTTACATTCCCACCAACAGTCGAGGAGGGTTAACAAGGAGGCTTTTTAAAAGGAAGGATGGTTACCTAGATCTGACTTAAAACCACACAGATCAAGCCATGCCCCACACAACTCTAGTGTGGTGGCAATATATCAACTTTTCAAATAATTAGGTTAAAACACTTTCTTGAATACTTACTTATGAACAAATAATTGTGACAATTCAATGAATGGCAGCTATTTGCTGACCTTGACAATACCAAAAGATATAACAAACCATCCCTATTCATGAAATAACCTGGACATCAGCTGGTCATAAAAAGTGCAAAATACACTCTATCTACAAGGCAATATAGACCATGCACGAAGAAACGTCCACCTAGCTTTTTATACTTCCACACATTATTACAACTGCTTTTATTTAAAAATACATTTCATCATATATTCATGTTTTCCATGCAATGAAGAAGTTTGTTTCACACACACACATACACAAATACACACACACACACACACACACTGCTTGTGTGACGGTATCAGAACACACAAAATACAAAGCTGGCAGGGTGTGTGGGGCTGGGATTTGATAGTTCAGCCCTAGTTTCAAAGACATTATTTTGCAAATGGATTTCAAAAAAATAATTACATTAATCAAAACTCTCTTTATTCTCCTACATTGGTACTGATTTCACCCACACTTATCAAACTTCTGTTCTGCCTCTTGTCTGCCTCATGCTGCCTCTCCCTTTGTTGGGAGAAGAGAACACAGCTGACTGCATGCTCAGGTCTCTGCTTTGAAAGGAGAGGTCTGTGAAAGGGAAACATGAAACGCCAGGGATAAGGCGCCGGCTTTCCTGTCCCTGCTTCTCATCAGACCTGCTCGTGGAATTCTGGGGTCTACCCTAGTTTTCAACTGATCTTAACTGTACAAGCAAATGATGATTGCGTTATATTTAGTTCTCTGAACATGGATAAATTCCATCAGTCTTGTCGTGACACATTAGGCCATGAAAATTAAATAGCAACTAAGATTTTAGAAGCAGCTTAAAAAGAAAATATTAATGTGCCCTAAGATATCAGTGAGTCTATAATTCAAGGAAACAGAGAAAATAAGCAACAGATGTGAAAAAGACTAACACTTGGGGAATCCCGAGTAAAGAGTAATTCTTTGTATGATTATTGAAGTTTTGTTGTTGTTAGTCTGAAATGATTTTAAAATTTAAAAAGCCAGGTAAGATTTTAAATGACAATGACCCCAGGCCATTTAAGATGGTGACTATGTGGTTTTTTGAGGAACAGGGTGATTAATGAGACCCTCGGGTAAAGTGCCCACTAGACAACACCTCAGACCAAAATTTAGCCATGTTTAAAATGCATTCATCTCTGCAGAGTGATCCTGCTTAAGATCCAGACAACTCCAAAATTCAATACCTGTCTTCCAAGTCACCACTGGTAAAAGAAAAGAAAATAGGAAGACTCGCACATGAATTTTGCTTTGAACACAAGTATCCTTGTTTACCGTTACCAAAGACCATATCAAAGAAAAGCAACCCAATATGCAAGCCACACATTGGCAGTCTCATCCATGTCATACTTGTGATCAATGCTTTTTTCCTATATACTGAGCATTTTCATCAGCTCAGTTGTCTCTAGGGAACCCATCAGGTACCAACCACCCGCCAGTAGGACAACTGTCCACTCACAACTCTGCCTGGTCACCAAGGCCATCTGCAACTGTGAACACAACATCAGAAATTCCCTGGCGGTCCAGTGGGTTCTCACTGCTGAGGGCCCAGGTTCAATTTCTGGTTTGGGAACTAAGATCCCACAAACTATGCAAAGACACAGTACCACACAGGGACGATGGGGGAAATGAGTGTTCCCTCTACCACATCTCTTGGTCCTTTACTCATTTCCACATCGTGGCATTTTATGACTTCCCTTGAGAGATGATTCCAGTTAGTCTCACAGTTTATCTAGTTTTCTGGAAAAGTCTGTTTCCAAGTTGCCTTCCTCCCCCACATCCCCCGGCAATATGTTTACTGAGGAACGCATTTTACCTTTACCTTTTTATTTCTGAGGAGACTCTACTCACCAGACATTTGTTTTCCATGTGGTTCCCTGAGAGAGATGCACACAAACAGGAAGACTGTAAAATAGCAGAGGATAAATTGGGATGCTGAGATAAACATGTAGTTCAATTCTGATATCCTGAACCTATTTTTAAGAGCTCAGGAAAGAACAAATTCTGTTTCTCCTCCTAAGTAACTCCATGGGAATTCTCTCGGTGCAATAATAATGCTCAGCACAGAGCAGCTCTTTCTATTCCTGGTAGAGAAGTTTGGCTCTTTAAATTTCCAGAAGAAAAGATTAAAGTTGTTCTTTACCTCTCAAAAAATATTCTCTTCTGTTAGCTTAGTATTGCCAGCAGCTGTCATACCTTGGACTGGAATACTATTGGTAGAATCACTATATTTCCAAGATTCCTTAATTTTCTGAATGTTTTGAAAATAAGAAAGACAAGGGAGATGACCTTTAAAACTCTCTCCCTTGTCTGATTGTATGGAAGGGATACCTTTTGAAGAGGGAAAGTGGGAATCATTTGGAAGACAATGTTGGTGTCATGAAAAGAATGGAATGCAGCTTATTCCTAAGAATGCATTTACCCGAAAGCCTATCAATTGCAGTCAATTCCAAATGATCTGTGAACATCAGGGACAGAGAGGACCCAACCAATGAGATTCCAAGGTTAATCTGAATCCTCCTTTTACTTCTTTCTTTCTTCTTGCTCCCCCATGTTCCTTTATGCCACAGGACCTTTGCATGTGCTGTCCTCTGTTGCACACAATAATGCCTTATTCATTTTCCCCCCTAATTTCTTTCCTTGTACCTGTATTTAAGTCTTACCAATAACTCAAACACTTGAATCAACAGAAAGGGTATTTATTATTCAACAAGTCTTTATGTGTCCAATAACGAGCAGTATTTTGGTGGCATTTGGAAGATAGGAATTAGCAGGATACTGGCTTTGCAGGCAGCAAAGGAGATAATCACAGACCTGCACTGCATTCTAGCAAGGTCAGCACTCTGGTGGAGACAGGTGCAGAATGGGAAGCAGCACAACATGTGGGTTATGAGCAGTGTGTTCTAGAGCCAAACTGCCTGGGTTTGGTCCTACTCGGTCACTTACCAGCTGTGTGACCTTGGCCGAGTGACTTACCCTCTCTGGGCCTCAATTTCCTCATCTGAAAAATGAGGATGATGATAATATGATATCTACCTCAAAGGACTGCTTTGATGAATAAATGAGGTCATACATGTAAGGTGCTTAGAAGAACATCTGCATTGAGTAAGCTTTGTTCTTACTATCAATGCTCCATGAGTCAACAGGAGTATAAGACAAATTCTACTGGAGAATTCTCAGAAGACCAGGCACTAGGATTGCATGTTTTGAGGGCACAGCAGTACAGAAAACGTGGACTTCTCTTTCAGACGTCTTGACAACACCAGAAGATGTTTCAAGATTTCAAATTCCTACCTTATGGCAACTACACAGGTCCTAAGCTTCACCCCAATACTCTGCCTCAAGTTTCTCTTTTCCCTGACTCTTTTTATTTATTTATTTATTTTTGGCCACACCATGATGTGGTGTGTAGGATCTTTGTTCCTGGACCAGGAATTAATAAATCTGCAAGCCCTGCAATGGAAGCATGGCATCTTAACCACTGGACCACCAGGGAAGTTCCCTTCCTCTTACTCTTTTCAGAAAGTATTTATTTATTTGGCTGTGCCAGGACTCGGTTGGAGCACGTGGGATCCTGAGTTGTGGCATGTGGGACCCAGTACCCTGACCAAGGATCACCCCCAGGCCCCCTGCTTTGGGAGCACAGAGCCCTAGTCACTGGACCCCCAGGCAGGTGCCTTTTCCCTTACTCTTTAAGGAAATCACTATTTCCTATTATAAACAAATGCCATGGAAAATCACCTCAGAATTGCCTCATGAATGATTCTAGTTTTGGAGAACATGTTCTCCAGCAACATGTCTGTTATTTCAGTGTGGAAACATCCAAACTGTGTGTCCTGAACATCCCTGGACTGCACTGGGCTTCAGAATGCCCGAAGGTGGGGCTCCAACTGCGCCCGGGACAGTCTGGGACTCACCGCATCCTCACACTGGCTGAGGCACGGGCTGAGAGAAAGTGTTGGTTTCTGCTGGATTTATTTGCCATGGTTTATCACTCTCTGTTTATGCAGGGATTTCAGATCATGAACAAATTACCGGAAGTGATGTCTGGTCATCTCCAACTGACAAAATGTGTCCCTTACATATCAAGGGGAAGGCAAATCTCAAGTTTGGTGAGTTCTCTTTTCCTGGACATTGCATGCTCTATGACACCTGAAAGGAAAAAAAAAAAAGAGAGAGAGAGAGAATGTAGGACTTCTCTGATGATCCAGTAGTTAAGATTCTGAGCTCCCAACGTAGGGTGCGAGGGTTTGATACTTGATCTGGAAACTAAGATTCCCACATGCCCTGTGGCCAAAAAAAAGAAAGAGAGATTGTACTGAAGATTGAAGCTACCTTATATTTCTGTAAATTGTAAACATGACAATAAAAAATGGCAATCCCACATATTTAAAACCTTAAGTTTATGTTAGAATTTAAAGAAATTTTAACTACCTGCTATGGTAGGGCCTAAAAGGCAGACTTGTTAAGAGAGGAAATGGTATAAAGTGGCCAGGTGAGGCAAATAGGATGAGCATGGATACAATATATTTCCCCGTGGAAATGTTGAAAACTGAAGCAGTACCATAAACCTTTCATTTTTTAATAAGCTGATAGCCTTTAAAATTATTTTTAGACATTTATGAAGTCTGAACTATCACATAAAATATTTTTTTAATCAAAGTGTGGCTTGGGGAGAAGACACGAGAGATGTGCATTCATTGTTTCATGATGAAGAAAAGGGAGTCTAAGTTTGTGTCCTGTGGATGAAGAGCTTGACCAGGGAGGGAGTGGTCCTCCCAGGAGATCTAGTCATGATTTTTTTCTCTCAATGAGAACACTTATTCCAGGGCTCACTCTGTGGTAGGGCTTTATATACAAGGTAGATTTATTTCCATCCTCAGGGAGTGCGTCAGGAAACAGATGGCTAAATATTTGGAAATGACACAGCTCGGGAAACGCCGAGATGGAAATGGGTCTCAGGTGCTGGCAGACCTTAGAGAGAACTAACTCAGCTCACATGGGGAGAAAAAGTGGTCAGCAAATCAGCCCTGGCTAAAGCAATGCTAAGCTTCAGCTCCTCTAGAAGGGAAACAAGACCAGCAGGTGAGGGTGTCCATTGATAAGGAGAGGTAGGAGCCCAGCCCCAGAGCCATGAATCCAGGATGCATTCAGGGAAGGAACATGTTCCTGCTGGAAGCACAGCTGTTGTGCAGTCGCCCAGTCGTGACCGACTCCTTGCAACCCAGTAGGCTGCAGCATGCCAGGCTTCCCTGTCCTTCACCATCTTCCAGAGTCTGATGCCATCAAGCCTGTCGTCCCCTCTGTTGATCCTCCGTGATCCTCTGTCATCCCCTTCTCCTCCTGCCCTCAATCTTTCCACCATCAGGGTCCTTTCCAATGACTTGGCTCTTCGCATCAAAGAGCCAAAGGATTGGGCTAAACGATTGGGGCTTCCAATGAACATTCAGGACTCATTTCCTTTCGGATTGACTGGTTTGATCTCCGTGCAGTCCAAGGGACTCTCAAGAGTCTTCTCCAGCACCACAGTTAGAAAGCATCAGTTCTTCAGTGCTCAGTCTTCTTTATGGTCCAACTCTCACATTTGTACATGACTACTGGAAAAACCATAGTTTTGACTAGACGGACCTTTGTCAGCAAAATGATATCTCTGCTTTTGAATACGTTATCTAGGTTTGTCATAGCTTTCCTTCCAAGGAACAAGTGGCAGTTTAGGATTGTATTACGTATGTTGCTTGTTTGCAGGGTTCATTTCATGTTCATTGCAGGGTGTAAGAAGATTCAAATGTCCAAGTATCCTGTCTATAATCTTCATTTTAAATTACCATCCTAAGCAATTAAATATACAAACCACACCTGAAGAATTCAGGAGAAAGGATGAAACAACTATCTCCAGTATTTTGCTGAGTCGACAGAAGGGCCATCTTAGCAACAGATTTTACCATGTTAATTAAAGAGGGATCCTTGATTATTAAATTGAGAGGCAAACTTGTTTAAACTGCTGATGTTAGAAAGAGATTACAAGATTTTGCCTGGGCCAAAATAAAGCAAAAGGGACAAACTCTCTCTACAAATTGACTTTTTGCTGACAAATTTTCAGTACTTAATGGGTTTTCTTTTTTTCCAGATCTATTAAAGGTCTTAAAGCAACCAGGAATTGGAATGAATATTTGAACAGAGAGCTGGATGTTTCCCATGCTGAGTGAATCACTGAAATCAGCTGGGGCATCAACTGTGTTCATCCACATGGCTTCCCTTCGTTCAGGGGGCCACACAGTTGACACTTGACCATAGCACCCAGACGTGCTAAACCCTTCAGTTAGTGAGCTCTGTTCACATTTCAAAGCGTTACTTCCCATCCTGAAAAGTAACAATTAGGAGAAATGTTCATGAGACTAACAAATCAAATCTTTGTCCTAATAATCAGAGTCATAACACCATCTTTCCTACTTCTGTGTAACCAGTCAACCTGGCATTGCAGGTGGAGGGGTGAAGTCATGTAGATAGACTCTTGGTTACAGCAGCCTTTCTACTAAGGGTCTCCAGAGATTGGGACACACCTGGAAGCCACTAAATCCTGTCCCTTTCCACAGCCAGGCTCCTTTTTGCTCCTAACATGCTGAAAGGTTTCAGATGTGCTGCCCCTGAATGGACAAGACCTAGAAGCTGTCCCCTTCTCTGGATGGAGCCAGCTCCACCAGAATCAGACTCCTCCCAGCATCCTGTTTCTAGATGTTGCCAACAGTTTTTAACCTAAACCTTCGTAACATCCTAAACATCATAGATGGCCACTGAGATCTGTTTACCATTTGCATCAGCTGTGCTTTGAGTTTCTGGTCCCAAGTCTTTGACCTGCCCTTGAAAAGGGACCCTTCTCTGCCTTGTTATATACAACCTAGGGGACTTCCCTGGTGGTCCAGGGGTTAAGACTTTGCCTTCCAATGCAGAGGGTGCTAATTTGATCTCTGGTCAGGGAACTAAGATCCTGCATGCTTCATGGCTAAAAAAAAAACCCAGAATATAAACAACAGAAGCAATATTGTAACAAATTCAATAAAGAATTTAAAAATGGTCAACATTAAAAAAAAATCCTGCAAAACAATTGTGGGCAAGAAAATAAAGGTCTATAAAATAAGTCTTTGAGAGAGATGATGGAGAGAGGAAGGGACTGTTTGGCATTACAAGAAAAACCTGGGCATGTCCCTTCCGTGTGTGTGACAAGAGGTTAGAGATAAGCATGCTTTGGGCCTGGCTGGTGGAGGGTTGCAGTATTTCTCTTCATTTATAAGGGCTGACATGTTTGTAATGAATTTTCCTAGCCCATATTTTGGTCCCTGTTTCCCGTTTCCTGAAATAACTCTTCCATTTTTTCAATTCCACTCCAGCGCCCTCTGGCCTTGTCAGTAGCCCCCACTGGTAGCTTATGAGGTGTTTAAAACCAAATTACTCTCCTTACATGCAGTAATGCTTCTCCCTTTTTCTCTGCAATTTTTCCAACTTGCTATCAATCTTCATGTAAGGTTTCCAACCAAAGTGTGTGGATAAAAAATATCCCCTTTCTAAGTGGCTTTTTCTATTAACCTGGCTCATCCCACCTTGTCAAAACACTTAGTAACTCCCTTAAAGTCCTGGCTCACATTTCAATTTACCAGTGACCTTGTGTGGATGAATCACTTTGCTGCTGTGACAAAAAAGGCTCCTCAGGGAATACGGGGATATTCATTCTCTTTTCAGCTCCAGAGCGAGAATTTGAACAGTGTATTTGAACAGTGCCCTGTAGTTGAACAGAATGATACAAACAATCTCTTTGGTGACCTTGATCAGTTAGAGGGAAAGCTAGTATTCTGTAACCCATCAGAGCTCAGAGCAACCTCTAAAAGATCAGGACTCCGTCATGGTTCCTCAACTGCCCCCTCATTCCAAAGTCAGCAGCCCACTCGCTGTGGAAACATATTTCATGGTAATGACTTGTTTATGCAAATGGCACCATTGGCTGCTATAACAATTTCTCATGGTCCCTTCCTAATGAGCTAAAATCACTGTTGCCCAGTGAGATGTATTTATTCCCATGTAGAATAACTAACTGGACAGGTCAATGCATACATGATCATCAGGGGTAGCTTTGTAAGGATGGAAGGATAAAAGCAGACTCTAAGCTGCCATCATTTCAGGGAGGTGATGGCATCAGGCCCACCATCTTGCTTGGTGACAACTTCACTCTTTCTCCATGAAGTAGTCCTTCCCTGGAACAGAAACATAGAGTGATTTTTCTTTATTCTTATGTGATACATATAAGAAATGCTTCCATGCTCAATAAATGAGTTGCTTTTCTTCTTCAGTAGATTCTGATCAATAAACCATGCTCTTGTCAAGCAGTCATCTGTTGTTAATTTGTTTTTTTTATTTGCCAAATTCAGTATTGAGGCTTTCTTCATTTCAAGCAGTTTTTGTTTTAATCATGCCATAGTTGCTATTCCATCTTGTTTGAGAAGTTTATAAAAATGCAGACAAGAAGTTTCAACATTTCTAGTGAGTCATGGAGCTTTTCTATGAAAATGAGGTTTTCTAAAGAAAATGAGGAAAAATAGTGACTATCTTTCTGCTCACAGCCAATAAATCTGCTATATTTCCCATTGCTATAATTACTTTCCAAAACACACAGCTGAGAGTGTGAAAAAACTGAAAACTTGTGATGCGCAAATCACTCAGAGCAGTCCTGTTTTTCCATTGACAATGACAACTGCCTACATTTTTTCTGATTTTCCATTCTATACTAAGTTGGGAAGCTGACATTCTTCTTTTGACTCATATTCACAAAATGGGAAGAATTCCTTAATGGGGCTTTTTCTTGACAGATTCATGGCTTCAGTGCAATTAAATAAGTGAAAATTAAACATAAAAGCAATCTTGTTTTATGCTGAGAATACTAGTACGCCAAATAATCCTATAAGGATTAGAAGTGTGATATAATTTAAACTCCATTTTTCTGCCTTGTATTATGATTTAACTTTTGTAAATATATGTTGATACAAGAATATAATATTCTATGTTATTTCATGAAAATATTCTCTCATAGTATTTTCCATCAATCACTTTCCCTTCATTTAATTATTTAAAGGTGCTTAACAGTATTTGTCATACCATATTAACAGTTTCAAAAATCATTAATTATTGTAGTATATGCTTGAAATAATAAATATACATTTGGATTCAAATGACTTTTATCTCAGTTTCCTTACCTGTAGAAAAAGGAAGTAATGTCTACTTCTCAGGGTTCTTGAGTTCCACGTGATCATGATGGTGAAAGCCCATTGTCATGCTGTAATTCACCGCCATCATTTAGAATAATCATCACTACTGCACATGTGTGTGTGTATGGATGTGTGTATGTGTGTACATATGCAGCATCTTGTGTACTGGAAAACCCATGGCTCTGGAAACCAGCCTGCTGTGTCCTGCTGCCAGCTCTCCTTGTAAGCAACTTGCAGTGGACACAAGCCCTTTTCCACCTGTGGATCTATCTCAGTTTCCTCATCTATAATACAATATGTTTGGAGAAGCCTAATATATAGTTCCTTCATGGCCTAAAAACCTTTTCTAAAATTTTTAAGAAATTCAAGTGTTGATTTCTTCCCTGCTCTACCCTTCATCTCAAAATAAACAATGACATGTACAGCTGAGTAAAACCTCTGCATCCTGGCTCTATGGTCAAATACCACTTCCTCCTAATTGACCAGAAACAATCCAGAGTGAGTTACTCCAAAGTCTTAAGGTCTTGGCAATATTGCTAAGGTAGCAGACACTATATAAGAACTTTATTTTTTTTTAATTTTTTTTCATTTAATTTTATTAGTTGGAGGATAATCACTTTACAATATTGTAGTGGGTTTTGTCATACATTGACATGAATCAGCCATGGAGTTACATGTATTCCCCATGCCGATCCCCCCTCCCACCTCCCTCTCTACCCAATCCCTCTGGGTCTTCCCAGTGCACCAGGCCCAAGCACTTGTCTCATGCATCCCACCTGGGCTGGTGATCTGTTTCACCCTAGATAATATGCATGCTGTTCTCTCAAAACATCCCACCCTCACCTTCTCCCACAGAGTCCAAAAGTCTGTTCTGTACATCTGTGTCTCCTTTTCTGTTTTGCATATAGGGTTATCATTACCATCTTTCTAAATTCCATATATATGTGTTAGTATGCTGTAATGTTCTTTATCATTCTGGCTTACTTCACTCTGTATAATAGGCTCCAGTTTCATCCATCTCATTAGAACTGATTCAAACGAATTCTTTCTAATGGCTGGGTAATATTCCATGGTGTATATGTACCACAGCTTCCTTATCCATTCGTCTGCTGATGGGCATCTAGGTTGCTTCCATGTCCTGGCTATTATAAACAGTGCTGTGATGAACACTGGGGTGCACATGTCTCTTTCAGATCTGGTTTCCTTGGTGTGTATGCCCAGGAGTGGGATTGCTGGGTTATATGGCAGTTCTATTTCCAGCTTTTTAAGAAATCTCCACACTGTTCTCCATAGCGGCTGTACTAGTTTGCATTCCCAACAACAGTGTAAGAGGGTTCCCTTTTCTCCACACCCTCTCCAGCATTTATTGCTTGTAGACTTTTGGATAGCAGCCATCCTGACTGGCATGTAATGGTAGCTGATTGTGGTTTTGATTTGCATTTCTCTGATGATGAGTGATGTTGAGCATCTTTTCATGTGTTTGTTAGCCATCTGTATGTCCTCTTTGGAGAAATGTCTGTTTAGTTCTTTGGCCCATTTTTTGATTGGGTCATTTATTTTTCTGGAATTGAGCTTCAGGAGTTGCTTGTATATTTTTGAGATTAATCCTTTGTCTGTTGCTTCGTTTGCTATTATTTTCTCCCAATCTGAGGGCTGTCTTTTCACCTTGCTTATAGTTTCCTTTGTTGTGCAAAAGCTTTTAAGTTTCATTAGGTCCCATTTGTTTATTTTTGCTTTTATTTCCAATATTCTGGAGGTGGGTCATAGAGGATCCTGCTGTGATTTATGTCGGAGAGTGTTTTGCCTATGTTCTCCTCTAGGAGTTTTGTAGTTTCTGGTCTTACATTTAGATCTTTAATCCATTTTGAGTTTATTTTTGTGTATTGTGTTACAAAGTGTTCTAGTTTTATTCTTTTACAAGTGGTTGACCAGTTTTCCCAGCACCACTTGTTAAAGAGGTTGTCTTTTTTCCATTGTATATCCTTGCCTCCTTTGTCGAAGATAAGGTGTCCATAGGTGCGTGGATTTGTCTCTGGGCTTTCTATTTTGTTCCATTGATCTATGTTTCTGTCTTTGTACCAGTACCATACTGTCTTGATGACTGTGGCTTTGTAGTGGAGCCTGAAGTCAGGCAGGTTGATTCCTCCAGTTCCATTCTTCTTTCTCAAGATTGCTTTGGCTATTCGAGGTTTTTTGTATTTCCATACAAATTGAGAAATTATTTGTTCCAGTTCTGTGAAAAATACCATTGGTAGCTTAATAGGGAATGCATTGAATCTATAGATTGCTTTGGATAGAATAGCCATTTTGACAATATTGATTCTTCCAATCCATGAACACGGTATATTTCTCCATCTGTTTGTGTCCTCTTTGATTTCTTTCATCAGTGTTTTATAGTTTTCTATGTATAGGTCTTTTGTTTCTTTAGGTAGATATACTCCTAAATATTTTATTCTTTTTGTTGCAGTGGTGAATGGTATTGTTTCCTTAATTTCTCTTTCTGTTTTCTCATTGTTAGTGTATAGGAATGCAAGGGATTTCTGTGTGTTAATTTTATATCCTGCAACTTTACTATATTCATTGATTAGCTCCAGTAATTTTCTGGTAGAGTCTTTAGGGTTTTCTATGTAGAGGATCATGTCATCTGCAAACAGTGAGAGTTTCACTTCTTCTTTTCCTATCTGGATTCCTTTTACTTCTTTTTCTGCTCTGACTGCTGTGGCCAAAACTTCCAAAACTATGTTGAATAGTAGTGGTGAGAGTGGGCACCCTTGTCTTGTTCCTGATTTTAGGGGAAATGCTTTCAATTTTTCACCATTGAGGGTGATGCTTGCTGTGGGTTTGTCATATATAGCTTTTATTATGTTGAGGTATGTTCCTTCTATTCCTGCTTTCTGGAGAGTTTTAATCATAAATGGGTGTTGAATTTTGTCAAAGGCTTTCTCTGCATCTATTGTGATAATCATATGGTTTTTATCTTTCAATTTGTTAATGTAGTGTATTACATTGATTGATTTGCAGATATTAAAGAATACTTGCATTCCTGGGGTAAAGCCCACTTGGTCATGGTGTATGATTTTTTTAATATGTTGTTGGATTCTGCTTGCCAGAATTTTGTTAAGGATTTTTGCATCTATGTTCATCAGTGATATTGGCCTGTAGTTTTCTTTTTTTGTGGCATCTTTGTCTGGTTTTGGAATTAGGGTGATGGTGGCCTCATAGAATGAGTTTGGAAGTTTACCTCCTTCTGCAATTTTCTGGAAGAGTTTGAGTAAGATAGGTGTTAGCTCTTCTCTAAATTTTTGGTAGAATTCAGCTGTGAAGCCATCTGGTCCCTTTGTTTGCTGGAAGATTTCTGATTATAGTTTCGATTTCCTTGCTTGTGATGGGTCTGTTAAGATCTTCTGTTTCTTCCTGGTTTGGTTTTGGAAAGTTATACTTTTCTAGGAATTTGTCCATTTCTTCCAAGTTGTCCATTTTATTGGCATAGAGTTGCTGGTAGTAGTCTCCTATGATCCTTTGTGTTTCAGTGCTGTCTGTTGTGATCTCTCCATTTTCATTTCTAATTTTGTTAATTTGGTTCTTCTCCCTTTGTTTCTTAATGAGTCCTGATAATGGTTTGTCAATTTTGTTTATTTTTTCAAAAAACCAGCTTTTAGCTTTGTTGATTTTTGCTATGGTCTCTTTAGTTTCTTTTGCATTTTTTTCTGCCCTAATTTTTAAAATTTCTTTCCTTCTACTAACCCTGAGGTTCTTCATTTCTTCCTTCTCTAGTTGCTTTAGGTGTAGAGTTATGTTATTTATTTGACTTTTTTCTTGTTTCTTGAGGTAAGCCTGTAATGTTATGAACCTTCCCCTTAGCACTGCTTTTACAGTGTCCCATAGGTTTTGGGTTGTTGTGTTTTCATTTTCATTCATTTCTATGCATATTTTGATTTCTTTTTTTATTTCTTCTATGATTTGTTGGTTATTCAGAAGCGTGTTGTTTAGCCTCCATATGTTTGAATTTTTAACAATTTTTTTTCCTGTAATTGAGATCTAATCTTACTGCACTGTGGTCAGAAAAGATGACTGGAATGATTTCAATTTTTTTGAATTTACCAAGACTAGATTTATGGCCCAGGATGTGATCTATTCTGGAGAAGGTTCCATGTGCACTTGAGAAAAAGGTGAAGTTGATTGTTTTGGGGTGAAACGTCCTATAGATGTCAATTAGGTCTAGCTGGTCCATTGTGTCATTTAACATTTGTGTTTCTTTGTTAATTTTCTGTTTAGTTGATCTATCCATAGTTGTGAGTGGGGTATTAAAGTCTCCTACTATTATTGTGTTACTATTAATTTCCTATCTTTCATACTCATTAGCGTTTGCCTTACATATTACGGTGCTCCTATGTTGGGTGCATATATATTTATAATTGTTATATCTTCTTCTTGGATTGATCCTTTGATCATTATGTAGTGTCCTTCTTTGTCTCTTTTCACAGCCTTTATTTTAAAGTCTATTTTATCTGATGTGAGTATTGCAACTCCTGCTTTCTTTCGTTCTCCATTTGCATGAAATATTTTTTTCCAGCCCTTCACTTTTAGTCTGTATGTGTCTCTTGTTTTGTGATGGGTCTCTTGTAGACAGCACATATAGGGGTCTTGTTTTTGTATCCATTCAGCCAGTCTTTGTCTTTTGGTTGGGGCATTCAACCCATTTACATTTAAGGTAATTATTGATAGGTATGGTCCCATTGCCATTTACTTTGTTGTTTGGGGTCCACATTTATACAACCTTTCTGTGTTTCCTGTCTAGAGAAGATCCTTTAGCATTTGTTGAAGAGCTGGTTTGGTGGTGCTGAATTCTCTCAGCTTTTGTTTGTCTGTAAAGCTTCATATCTGAATGAAATCCTTGCTGGGTAGAGTAATCTAGGTTGTAGGTTATTCTCTTTCATTACTTTAAGTATGTCCTGCCATTCCCTTCTGGCCTGGAGGGTTTCTATTGATAGATCAGCTGTTATCCTTATGGGAATCCCTTTGTGTGTTATTTGTTGTTTCTCCCTTGCTGCTTTTAATATTTATTCTTTGTGTTTGATCTTTGTTAATTTGATTAATATGTGTCTTGGGGTGTTTCGCCTTGGGTTTATCCTGTTTGGGATTCTCTGGGTTTCTTGGACTTGGGTGGCTATTTCCTTCCCCATTTTAGGGAAGTTTTCAGCTATTATCTCCTCGAGTATTTTCTCATGGCCTTTCTTTTTGTCTTCTTCTGGGACTCCTATGATTCGAATGTTGGGGCGTTTCACATTGTCCCAGAGGTCCCTGAAGTTGTCCTCATTTCTTTTGATTCTTTTTTCTTTTCTTCTCTGAGCTTCATTTATTTCCACCATTTTATCTTCTACCTCACTTATCCTATCTTCTGTCTCTGTTATTCTACTCTTGGTTCCCTCCAGAGTGTTTTTGATCTCATTTATTGCATTATTCATTTTTAATTGACTCTTTTTTATTTCTTCTATGTCCTTATTAAACATTTCTTGCATCTTCTCAATCTTTGTCTCCAGGCTATTTATCTGTAATTCCATTTTGTTTTCAAGATTTTGAATCATTTTTCCTATCATTATTCTAAACTCTTTTTCAGGTAGATTCCCTATCTCCTCCTCTTTTGTTTGACTTGGTGGGCATTTTTCATGTTCCTTTACCTGTTGGGTATTTCTTTGCCTTTTCATCTTCTGTTTAGATTGCTGTGTCTGGAGTGGGCTTTCTTTATTCTGGAGGTCTGTGGTTCCTTTTTATTGTGGAGGCTTCACCCAGTGGGTGGGGTTGGACGATTGGCTTGTCAAGGTTTCCTGGTTAGGGAAGCTTGTGTCAGTGTTCTGGTGCGTGGAACTGGATTTCTTCTCTCTGGAGTGCAATGGAGTGTCCAGTAATGAGTTTTGAGATGGGTCTATGTGTTAGGTGTGACTTTGGGCAGCCTGTAAGTTGACACTCAGGGCTATGTTCCTGCGTTGCTGGAGAACTTGCATGGTATGGCTTGCTCTGAAACTTACTGGCTCTTGGGTGGTGGTTGGTTTCAGTGTAGGTATGGAGGCTTTTGGATGGTCTCTTATTACTTAATGTTCCATGTAGTTAGGAGTTTTCTGCTGTTCTCAGGTTTTGCGCTTAAGTCTCCTGCCTCTGGATTTCTGTCTTATTCTTCCAGTAGTCTCAAGACTTCTCCAACTATACAGCACTGATAATAAAACTTCTAGGTTGATGGTGAAAGGATTCTCCACCATGAGGGACACCCAGAGAGGTACACAAGAGTTACATGAAGAAGAGGAGAGGGAAGAAGGAGATAGAGATGAGCAGGAGGAGAACAGGGGGACTCAAGAGGAGAGAGAGAGATCACACGCAGTTCTCTGTTCCCAACGTGTTCTCCGTAGCCCAGACACCCACAGAGATTCACAGAATTGGATTGGGAAGAGAAGGGGAAAGGACGAAATAGAGGTGTTCTGAGGTAGAAAACAGAGAGTCAAAAGTAGGAGAGAGTAATCAACACACTCCTGAGTAAAAATGGGTACTGAATATTGGATTCTTAAATGTCCAAAATGTATATCACATACTGAAAAACAAAGATTAAAAATCTAGAGAGAAATTAGACTCTTAAAAATACAATATTAAAAACAAAACCAAAAAATTTTAGAAATATATATGAAGTTCAGTTTAAAAATAGGGCTTCTATCTCTTTTTTTTTTTTGCAAGGTTATAGTGAAATGAAAATGAAAATTGAGGAGTAATAGAGGACTTTAAAAGAAAATAAGAGGGAAAAAAAAGAAAAAAAGCAAGAAAAGAAAAAAGAAACAAGAAAAAAATTTTTTCCTAATTAAAAAAATCGTAAAAATATATGAAAATGAAAGTTAAGGAGTAATGGGGGAGTAATAGGGAATTTTAAAAGAAATTAAAAGAGAAAAAAGAAAAAAGAAAAGAAAAAAAATTTTTTATTAAAAAAAAAGGTAAAAACATATCTAGGAATTTCTCTGGCGCTGTTGGCGGTTAGTGTGGGTTCGGTTCAGTTTCAGAAAGCTCCTCGTTCCAGCTTACACTTCTCGATATCTGTAGGCCCCTTCCTGTGTAATCGGTTTTCTCCACAGGGATTTTAATCTGTTGCACCTGTCCCTTCTGAAGTGGTTCCCTTTGTTTATTTGGCTTCTGTTTGCCGGTCTCTTCAGTGTCTAATTTCTGCCCTGACACAGGCGGGTGGAGGTGGTCTCTTGTTCAGGTTCGCTGGTTCAGTCGCACTGCGGGGAGGCGGGGGCGCTCCTATCGAAGACAATGGGCTGCTTTTCTGGGCGCCTGATGTCCTCAGCTAGCGATCAGAAGTTGCTTTGTGAAGTTTGTTCTGCGTTGAATTGTTCTTTTGATGAATTTGTAGGGAAGAAAGTGGTCTCCCCGTCCTATTCCTCCGCCGTCTTCTATATTAGAACTTTAAAGCAACTCAGTAGAGACAAATTTAACTAAGAAGCACCATTGTCACTGGCGACATCTCGTTACCAATTCAAGGAAGGGTCTCACCTAGACATAAACATATTTAGCATTAGCTGCAGCAGTATACCAGCGAAGGCAATGGCACCGCACTCCAGCACTCTTGCCTGGAAAATCCCACGGGCGGAGGAGCCTGGTGGGCTGCGGTCCATGGGGTCGCTAAGAGTCGGACACGACTGAGCGACCTCACTTTCACTTTTCACTTTCATGCATTAGAGAAGGAAATGGCAACCCACGCCAGTGGTCTTGCCTGGAGAATCCCAGGGACGGGGGAGGCTGGTGGCTGCCGTCTATGGGATCACACAGAGTCGGACACGACTGAAGCGACTTAGCAGCAGCAGCAAGGATCTATATATATAGTAACTTAGTTTATCTGTACAACACAAAGAAACGCAAAGAAGGCGATTAGGCTTGAGTGAAAGCTTTACAGCAGCCAGGAATCTGGGAACCTGCTATCTTTCTTCTTTACCATCCCAGTGTGTGACTTCCATAAGATCACCTCATGGTTCAGGATGGCTACTGGGGCTGAAGATACTACCACGGTTATACTTCAGGCTGAAGGAGAATGGAAGAAAAGAAAGGGATATAACTCTAGACTGGGTCTGAAACTTTAATGATCCTTTCCAGAAGTTAGAGAGAACACTTAGGCTAACCTCTCTTTGGTGAGAACTCAGTCACAAGAACACAGAGAATCACAAATATTTATGGAGACAGTGTCCTCACCTAAAAATTGGGAGGAAGGAAGGAAAGAACACTTAATAGACAACTGATACATCTGTCATCTCCATGTTGCAAAAGCAAACATTAAGGCTCACTGTGGTCAAATAATTGTGCGCAATCAGAAAATATGATAGCTAGTGACCTACCTCATCCCCAAGCATGGACTCTTCCTGATCTGCCATCAGTGTGGCCTCGCAGATGGCTGCCATGTAACAGGCATCAATCCAGGGTCCCGCAGGGAGGCAGCGAACGGGAACCCTGGAGCCGCAGCAGTAAAATGGTGAAGAATGTGCTTCTCCAATTTTAACATGCTCGTGACTCCTCTGTGCATCTAGTTAGAGTGAAGATTCTGACTCAGTAGAAATGGGGTGAATCCAAGAACCTAAATTTCTAATAATCTTGCAGGGAACAGCTATGCCGCTGGTCCACGGACCACTCCTTATGAAGTGCACCATCAATAAAATAGCCACTTAACATGTGTGTCTGTTGGGTACTTTAAATGTAGCTTTCCTAAATGGAGATGTGGTGTGAAGTAAGTATAAAACACATAGTGGATTTCAAAGATTTAATAAGAAGAAAAGTATATCTTGTTCATATTTTATATAGAGTTCATGTTAAAATTACAGTGTGTTTTGGTTATACTGGATTAAGTAAGCTATACTATGGAAAATTAAGTTAATTTCACCTACTTCTTTTTACTTTTAAAATAGTAGAAAATGCAAGGTTGCATATATGGCTCACTTTATCTTCTTATTGGCCAGTGCTGGTCTAGATTAATTGATGCTTCATGTTCCTGCTAAGTTGCTTCAGTCCTGTCTGACTCTTTGCAACCCTATGGACTGTAGCCTGCCAGGCTCTTCTGTCCATGGGATTTTCCAGGTAAGAATACTGGAGAGGCCACTTGCCGAGGCCTCCTCCAGGGTATCTTCCTGATTGAACCTGTTTCTCTTAAATCTAGCAGCATTGGCAGGTGGATTCTTTAGCACTAGCACCACCTGGGAAGCCCTAGTTCAAGCCCTGAATCCTCACTTAGCAGGAGGAAGACTACAGGTAAATTAACTTGACTAAGTTCAGTTTTCCCTTGTAAAGTGAGGGTAATAAAAGTGTTCACTTTCTAGGGCTGCTGTGATGATTAAATAAGGGAAAGAAAATGAAGCACTTAACACATGGTTACTCTTTGAAGCCAAGCTATGGTGTTGGGATTTTAACAAGGACCACTAGACAAAAACCATTTGATGCCTCATATTTTAAAAATATGCCACAGAGAGTCATCAGGCACTTTAATAATTTTGTTGCCTACTGATTTAAAAGGGATGCTGATCTTATGCATCACATAAATCAGGTCCTTCCCATAATTTTCTAAATTCAATACAACTGATGAAGTTCCCAGTGAACCCAAACACAGGAAGTCACGTTCAGTCATTGGTGTTGGATGGAGTCACTGAACCTACACTTGCAGGTCAGCTGATTGTCAGCTCTGCTTGCACAGAAGTGCGTTTTATTACAGGTCCCCAAACAATTTATATACAAAAAAAAAAAATCTCTCCTGAGCTCCATGCTTTCACTGGTCCATCTCTTCCCAGAACACGCCGGGTCAGGTAAGTTCTCCAGAAGTCCATTCACTGAGTGGACAATTTGCCTAAAGCCAATTAATGGAAAATTCACCAAAAAACTGATTCATCACATTTGCTTATACCATTCAACCATTTTGTTGGGGTTCATGGGTTTGATCGTGTCCTCATTACAGTGTTTTAAGGAACATTTAATTTGTTCCTGCCACAGTCCCCACTGTTCCAACTGAAGCCAAAGGACAAGAGGGGAAGAGGTTGAAGAAACAGCAGAGAAAGGAAATTTGAAAGGGGGAGGCTGGGGAGGGGGGCAGCGGTGGAGGAGAGAGACTCCACAGAGGGTGAGCAGTGTGTGATGACAAAACTACTGCGTGATCTCAGATAGGGAGCAGTCTTATCAATGTATTTTTCAAGATAATTATCAGTCACACAAGTATCAATGGTAATAGTTCCTGATATTCAAGAAAGTGGGCTTCCCAGGTGGTTCTAGTGGTAAAGAACCTGCCTACCAATGCAAGAGACATAAGAGATGCAGGTTTGATCCCTGGGTTGTGAAGATCCCCTGGAGGAGGGCATGGCAACCCTCTCCAGTATTCTTACCTGGAGAATCCCATGGACAGAGGAGCCTGGTGGGCTACAGTCCATAGCGTCACGAGTTGGACACAACTGAAGTGACAGCCCTCACACACTCATTCAAGAATGTACTCCATAATGTATATTTATGGACTATGTAAAAAATTCTTAACAGTAAAATCTCCTAATGCATAATAATGATCCTTTAAAAAAAGTATAGCTGGCTTTCAGTGTTGTGTTAGTTTCTGCTCTATGAATACATACATCTCCTGATTTTTAGGCTCCCTCCCCATGTAGGTCACCACAGAGCGCTGGGTAGGGTTCCCTGAGCTCGACAGTAAGTTCTCATTAGTTGTCTATTTTATGAGGTGAAAGTGAAAGTGCTAGTCACCGTGTCGTGTCCAACTCTTTGCAACCCTGTGGACTGTAGACCACCACGCTCCTCTGTCCTTGGAATTCTCCAGGCCAGAATACTGGACTGGGTAGTCACTGCCTTCTCCAGGGGATCTTCCTGACCCAGGGACCCAATAGGGTCAATAGTGTATAGACGTCAATTCCAATCTCCCAATTCACCCCACCCTTCTTTCCCCCTTGGTGTCCACATTTGTTCTCTACATCTGTCTCTATTCCTGCCCTGCAAATAGCTTCATCTGTACCACTTTTCTAGATTCCATATACATGTGTTAATATACGATATTTGTTTTCCTCTCTCTGACTTACTTCACTCTGTATGAGTCTCCAGGTTCATCCATGTGTCTGCAAATGGCACAATTTTGTTCCTTTTTAAGGTAATAATACATTCTTATGTACAGGAGACAGGGATCAAGACCATCCCTAGGGAAAAGAAATGCAAAAAGGCAAAATTGTTGTCTGAGGAGGCTTTACAAATAGCTGTGAAACAAGGAGAAGCGAAAAGCAAAGGAGAAAAGGAAAGATATTCCCATTTAAATGCAGAGTTCCAAAGAATAGCCAGGAGAGATAAGAAACCCTTCTTCAGTGATCAATGCAAAGAAATAGAGGAAAACAACAGAATGGGAAAGCCTAGAGATCTCTTCAAGAAAATTAGAGATACCAAGGGAACATTTCATGCAAACATGGGCTCAATAAAGGACAGAAATGGTATGGACCTAACAGAAGCAGAAGATATTAAGAAGAGGTGGCAAGAATACACAGAAGAACTGTACAAAAAAGATCTTCACGACCCGGATAATCACAATAGTGTGATCACTCACCTAGAGCCAGACATCCTGGAATGTGAAGGCAAGTGGGCCTTAGAAAGCATCACTACGAACAAAGCTAGTGGATGTGATGGAATTCCAGTTGAGCTATTTCAACTCCTAAAAGATGATGCTGTGAAAGTGCTGCACTCAATATGCCAGCAAATTTGGAAAACTCAGCAGTGGCCACAAGACTGGAAAAGGTCCCGTTTTCATTCCAATCCCTAAGAAAGGCAATCCCAAAGAATGCTCAAACTACCGTACAATTGCACTCATCTCACACGCTAGTAAAGTAATGCTCAAAATTCTCCAAGCCAGGCTTCAGCAATACGTGAACCGAAAACTTCCAGATGTTCAACCTGGTTTTAGAAAAGGCAGAGGAACCAGAGATCAAATTGCCAATATCCACTGGATCATCGAAAAAGCAAGAGTTCCAGAAAAACATCTATTTCTGCTTTACTGACTACACCAAAGCCTTCATCTGTGTGGATCACAATAAACTGTGGAAAATTCTGAAGGAGATGGGAATACCAGACCACCTGACCTGCCTCTTGAGAAACCTGTATGCAGGTCAGGAAACAACAGTTAGAACTGGACATGGGACAACAGACTGGTTCCAAATAGGAAAAGGAGTCCGTCACGGCTGTATATTGTCACCCTGCTTATTTAACTTATATGCAGAGTACATCATGAGAAATGCTGGGCTGAAAGAAGCACAAGGTGGAATCAAGATTGCCGGGAAAAATATCAATAACCTCAGATATGCAGATGACACCACCCTTATGGCAGAAAGTGAAGAGGAACTAAAGAGCCTCTTGATGAAAGTGAAAGAGGAGAGTGAAAAAATTAGCTTAAAGCTTAACATTCAGAAAACTAAGATCATGGCATCTGGTCCCATCACCTCATGGGAAATAGATGGGGAGACAGTGGAAACAGTGTCAGACTTTATTTTTTGGGGCTCCAAAATCACTGCAGATGGTGACTACAGCCATGAAATTAAAAGACACTTACTCCTTGGAAGGAAAGTTATGACCAAGCTAGAGAGCATATTAAAAAGCAGAGACATTACTTTGCCAACAAAGGTCTGTCTCATCGAGGCTATGGTTTTTCCAGTGGTCATGTATGGATGTGAGAGTTGGACTGTGAAGAAAGTTGAGCGCCGAAAAATTGATGCTTTTGAACTGTGGTGTTGAAGAAGACTCTTGGAGTCCCATGGACTGCAAGGAGATCCAACCAGTCCATCCTGAAGGAGATAAGTCCTGGGTGTTCATTGGAAGGACTGATGCTGAAGGCTGAAACTCCAATACTTTGGCCACCTCATGCGAAGAGTTGACTCATTGGAGAAGACCCTGATGCTGGGAGGGATTGGGGGCAGGAGGAGAAGGGGATGACAGAGGATGAGATGGCTGGATGGCATCACCGACTCGATGGGCATGAGTTTGAGTAGACTCTGGGGGTTTGTGATGGACAGGGAGGCCTGGCGTGCTGCAATTCATGGGGTCGCAAAGAGTCAGACACGACTGAGCGACTGAACTGAACTGAACTGATAATTATTTATACTCACTTGCCTTTGGCAAAATGGTCATTCAGTAAATCAGCTTCTAGATTTAGCATTCTACTAAATCAGCTTATTTATAAATAAATAAATATATTTATTCTAGAAGTTATATATATATACAACTGAATCATTATGCTATACAACTGAAACTTATACAATATTGTAAATCAACTATATAATGTCATTAAAAACTATAGATGTCATTAAAAACATTTTTTAAAGAACTAATCTAAAAAAAATCAATTAATTAATCAATCAGCTTCTAGGAGCCGGCCTGCTTAGAGATATGCAAAGAAAGTTGATGATGGTTGAATTAAGAGGGAGGTGCAAAAAACTGGAGACATGGCATATTATGGTTTCTACTTTTGTAAGAAAAAGGTTTAGACAAACAATCATCAAAGATTGTATACAATCTTTTACTTTACGAGCCCTGGCTATTGTGCAGGCTCTAAAGCAGTGTCAACAAATATTTGTGCCCAAGCCCTGTCCCCCTCCTCACCTATCCCCCGCTTCTGAGTCATTCTGCTCCTCCCTGCTTAAGTGCATGTGAGTAGAACCGAATGAGACATTCTGAGGTCAGTGCATTTTTTGGAGTGTGAATAACAGGAAATCTAATTGCCAACCTGAGTCTCCCAACTATATTATCACATGAGTGAACACAGCTGTTCTTCCCCAGAAATAAATTGTAAAAGAAATATACCACCATCTTAATGAGAGGGCGTGATGCAAAGACCAGGAAGACATGCCTAGACACAAACTGAAGGTCTCAGAGTAATTAAAGACTGTGTCAGGGACGAAGTTTGCTGAGTGAGCTGAAAGGAATTATGATGCTCTCCTGAGATCATGGGTGCCTTTCTCCCCTGATCCACCTGTGTGGTCCTGGAGTCAGCTACACTCATCTCATGAGATGGGAACCTTAGATTGCCATAACCTGACTCATTTAAAATTTTCATCCTAGATTTGACCATTTCTCCTTGTCATCTTATTTGTACAACATAGTTTCTAAATATGATTTGACATGGAACAATGGACTGGTTACAAATTGGGAAGGGAGATATATCAAGGCTGTGTATTGTCACCCTGCTTATTTAACTTATATGCACAGAACATTATGTGAAATGCCAGGATGGATGAAGCACAAGCTGGAATCAAGATTGCTGGGAGAAATATCAATAACCTCAGACACGCCGATGACACCACCCTTTTGGAAGAAAGTGAAGAACTGAAGAGCCTCTTGATGAAAGTGAGAAAGGAGAGTGAAAAAACTGGCTTAAAACTCAGCATTCAAAAAACTAAGATCATGGCATCCAGTCCCATCACGTCATAGCAAACAGATGGGGAAACAATGGAAACAGTGACAGACTTTATTTTCTTGGGCTCCAAAATCACTGCAGATGGTGACTGCAGCCAAGAAATTAAAAGACACTCGCTCCTTGGAAGAAAGGCTATGACATATCTAGACAGCATATTAAAAAGCAGAGACATTACTTTGCCGACTAAAGGTCCATCTAGTCAAAGCTATGGTTTTTCCAGTAATCATGTGTGGATGTGAGTGTTGGACCACAAAAAAAGCTGAGCACAGGAATCGATGCTTTTGAACTGTGGTGTTGGAGAAGACTCTTGAGAATCCCTTGGACTGCAAGGAGATCAAACTAGTCAATCCTAAAGGAAATAAGTCCTAAATATTCACTGGAAGGACTGATGCTGAAGCTGAAGCTCCAATCGTTTGACCACCTGATGCGAAGAACTGACTCACTGGAAAAGACCCTGATGCTGGAGGGTTGAATGCTAAAAGATGGAAGGCAGGAGGAGAAGGGGTCATCAGAGGATGAGATGGTTGGATGGCATCACCGACTCAATGGACATGAGTTTGAGCAAGGTCCAGGAGTTGGTGATGGAAGGGAAGCCTGGCGTGCTGCCGTCCATGGGGTCGCAAGAGAGTCAGACATGACTGAGCGACTGAACTGATAATTTGACTCCTGTGAGTTATGAGTATCTGAGTCTCTTAACATCTCTTTCTATAAATTCTGCTTTATAATCATTCTTAAGATAATCATAGTTATCATTTTTGCTCCATCTTGCCTGCTATGTCTGTTTGTATGTATACATCATACCCTTGGATCTTTACAATGATGTTATGAGCAAGATATTTGGATTCTCATTTATAGAGGAAATAGTGAAAGTGTTAGTCTCTCAGTCATGGCCGACTCTTTCAGATCCCATGGGCTGTAGTCTGCCAGGCTCCTCTGTCCACCGAATTCTCCAGGCAAGAATACTGAAGTGGGTAGCCACTCCCTTCTCCAGGGTACCTTCCCAAACCAGAGACTGAACCTAGGTTTCCTGCACTGCAGGCAGACTCTTTACCATCTGAGCCACCACGGAAGCCCATAGGGGAAATAACCAGATCCCAAATATACAAGGAATATGCTCAGCTCAGGAGACCTCAGCTGGACAAAAACCAAAGAGTATCTTTGACTCCAAAATCTGTGGTGCTCGACCCTTGCGTGCTAGCATTTTCTGAGTCGAAGAATCATGTCACTCTTGGGAAGTGACAAGACCAGGTATCTGAACCAGATTCTGAATTATGGAAAATCCATACTTTTTCAGGCAGTCTTACCTGGGTGTGATGGAATAATGTTCATATCTGCATCAGCTGTTTGCAACTTCCTGTTTTTCTTATGATTTGAAAGTCAAATTATTGGGTGATAATAACACTATACGTGTGCTTAATATTTTTCTCATATATATATATATAATAATATATATATATATTTAGATTACTGTAGTAGAAAAAAGGCCTTGTTTTTTGTTCAAAGAATATCTAGTAACATCTCACAGAGTAAGGGCACTTTTATTTAAACACATGAGATATGCAAATAAAGTGACCTAGACTCAGGCTCCCCTGAGATGAATTCTTAGGGTTAGGAGCAGCTTTTGGCTGAGACAAGGCAGTATACCCCGCTCACCACCAAAAATATAATAATGGCAGTGAGGCCAACCAAAACCTGGCCAACGCAGGAGTCCAGCCAGTAATGAAAACCAGACATTCTAGAGATGCTGGACATCAAGATCAAAGGCAAAGGCAAAAACAAAACAATACTAAGGTCAATGCAGAAATAGTCCTGTGATGAACACCCTGGAACAACTTGAAAAATTCTGATTCGTAAAAGCTTCCTTCTTTTCCTTTCTAATATAAATCTCCATCTCTCACAATTTGTGAAACATCGAGCCAATACTTGGATTCCTTGGATGAGAACAGTTTAGAAGGCAGTGAGGGCAGATGAAGGGCTTTCCGCTTTCTCAGTGGAGAGAGAGTAGGAGGCTTGATGGCAGGAACCTTGATAGGTACATATGATAATTCTCAGAATATTGAGTTTATCAGAACATCCTGTTCTTTGGTAAAATAAGGCCTTCCTGACACTATTATTCCTGACCTTGGGAAAATATTTATGAGTGTGTGTACAAAAGGATGTGTTTTTGTGTTTGCATCTGTGAAATGAGAGCAGTGAATGATGCTCGGAAAAGGCTGGAACACAATTCACTGGTTGGGATGCTTCCAGGATTTTAAAAGGCTTAAGTCGGCATTCGAAGAGAACATGAGAATTTACCTTCACACCACTTAAGTCTTAACAAAAGAAGAATGACAATTAATATAGGGAAAAGGAGTTTTTTTCAGAACACAGGAAACTGAGTCAGAGAAAAATCCAGGCCTTGGATTCCAAGTTCCAATTTTGGCCTGAATGAGCTTCACGGGCAGTAAGAATCTATGAACAGCAAACCTTCATGAAGGGAAGGTAGGGATGGGATGAGCCAGGGCAGCCCTGTATAATTCAACCCACAACCCCCCTGGTTCTTAAAGGTTCAAAAAAATGACATAGTAAAAACAGGAAAGAAAAACATCCACCAAGGTGGCGGTGTTAGTCGCTCAGCCATGTCCGACTCTTTGCAACCCCACGGACTGTAGCCCACCAGGCTCATGAGATTCTCCAGGCAAGAATACTGGAGTGGCATTATCAGAGAAATGCAAATCAAAACCACAATGAGGTACCATTACACGCCAGTCAGGATGGCTGCTATCCAAAAGTCTACAAGCAATAGATGCTGGAGAGGGTGTGGAGAAAAGGGAACCCTCTTACACTGTTGGTGGGAATGCAAATTAGTACAGCCACTATGGAAAACAGTGTGGAGATTTCTTAAAAAGCTGGAAATAGAACTGCCATATGACCCAGCAATCCCACTTCTGGGCATACACACCGAGGAAACCAGATCTGAAAGAGACACGTGCACCCCAATGTTCATCACAGCACTGTTTATAATAGCCAGGACATGGAAGCAACCTAGATGCCCATCAGCAGACGAATGGATGAGGAAGCTGTGGTACATATACACCGTGGAATATTACTCAGCTATTAAAAAGAATTCATTTGAATCAGTTCTAATGAGATGGATGAAACTGGAGCCCATTATACAGAGTGAAGTAAGCCAGAAAGATAAAGACCATTACAGTATACTAACACATATATATGGAATTTAGAAAGATGGTAATGATAACCCTATATGCAAAACAGAAAAAGAGACTCAGATGTATAGAACAGACTTGTGGACTCTGGGAGAAGGCGAGGGTGGGATGTTTCAAGAGAACAGCATCGAAATATGTATATTATCTAGGGTGAAACAGATCACCAGCCCAGGTTGGTTGCATGAGACAAGTGCTTGGGCCTGGTGCACTGGGAAGACCCAGAGGGATTGGGTGGAGAGGGAGGTGGGAGGGGGGACCAGGATGGGGAATACATGTAAATCCATGGCTAATTCATTTCAATGTATGACAAAAACCACTGCAATGATGTAAAGTAATTAGCCTCCAACTAATAAAAATAAATGAAAAAAAAAAAAAAAAGAATACTGGAGTGGGTTGCCATTCCCTTCTCCAGAGGACCTTCCCGACCCAGGGATCGAACCCATGTCTCCTGCATTGCAGGCAGATTCTATACCGTATGAAATACAGGGAAGTCCATATCCACCAAACAAACAAACAAACAAACAAACAAACGCAGAACAAAACGCTGTGAGGGCACGGTTCTAAACACAGCAGATCAAACAGCCATCAAGACTGCTTTCAGGCAGGAAATGAAGACACAAGTCCACGAAGCAGCTAATAGGCCTGAGACGACAAGATCAGATCTGTAAGAGCATCGGTGAGATGTGATCCTCACTGGATATACACAGTGACTCTAATGGGATTCCTTGGAATTGAAAAGGGGAAGCTGAATTTTAGTGTACATCCAGTAGCATAAACCACAATCACCTGCTAAAAATAAAGACTCTCACCTCACGCCATTTGAAGATGCTCAGGTCAATGGAAAAGTGGCACTGCTTTATCATTCTTCTTCACAGTTCAGTTTCCTGAGATAGACTGTTTTTTGTGCTAAGTCAGTTGTGACATTTATGACCATCCTACCCATTTGGTAATAGAGTAACTTCCATTTGTTGGTGGTATGTGAGGGCTTCTGGCTTCTCTTCCCTACCGTCACGAAAGGTTGCAATGAGAACCAGTCTACAACCAAGTGTTTTGGCACAAACAAACATTTATTACCAAGCAGGTATGACAACTGTTTGCAAACTAGCCAGTCAACTCAAAAAGGGCCAGCTCTCAATGCTCTGACAGTAACTCCAGGAAAGTTTCACTCAGGACACAGTCAATGAGGTTATCCTGGCAGTAATGAGGCTGCAAAGAACCCTAGGAATCTGTACCTGGACCTGGACCACTGTATTTCCTGTCTGTTTGCTTTCTATTTACCTTTATCTATATGACATCTGTCTATATTTATAAATATAGATAGATGATAGATATATGTGTGTGTGTGTGTGTGTGTGTGTATTTGCTATTATCTGAATATTTCTCTCCCCACAAAACTCAGAACCCCCAAAGGTGGGTTTAGGTCACTGTAACAAAATAACGCAGACTAGGAAGCTTATAAACAACAGAAATTTATTGTTCACAATCCTGGAGGCCAGGAGTCTGAGCAGCAGGCCAGCTTGGTCAGGTGAGGCCCATTTATCCAGGGCACAGACTGTCTGAATCCTAGAGGGTGGGAGAGGTTAGGGTACCCTGTGAGGTCTCTTGAGCATTAATCACATTCATAAGGGTTTCATCCTCACAACTGAATCATCTCCCAAAGGTCTCGCCTACTGATACCTTCACCTTTGGGAGGCAGGAATTTTGTGGCAGGAATTATATTCAGATCATAGCAAATACACACACACACACACACACACACACACACACACACACTCACACATAACGGGCTTCCCCTGCGGCTCAGAAGGTAAGGAATCCACCTGTAATGCAGGAGATGTGGGTTCAATCCCTGGATTGGGAGGATCCTCTGGAGAAGGAAATGGCAACCCACTCCAGTATTCCTGCCTGGAGAATCCCATGGACAGAGGAGCCTGGTGGGCTACAGTCCATGTGGTCACAAAGACCTGACATGACTGAGTGACTAACACACACACATACAATATATCATAGAATCAGAATGAATACTTGAATGTTTTTAACTGTGTATAATTATATCTTGATAAAAAATTACAAACAACATATCTAGTAAAGCCTCTGGAGAGCTTAGAAGTTACCATTTTACTAAGGAAGAACATGTACATTTGGTATCTTGAAAGTAATACAGTAATTCCTCTCCATTAATAAGCAGTTCCAAAGTGCCAGGCACTACACTAGGGATTTGCTTTATGTAATAATTCAGTAATTCTCTCAACAACCTTTTGAAGCTGGAATGGTCATCATTCCCATTTTATCAGTGGTGAGACTGGTGCCAGAAGGGCAAATATTCTGCCCAGTGTCAGCCTGGCTGCAATTTTGGACCTTTGGGCCATTATCAGAGTTCTGCATGACAACTATTTTACCAAAAGCAAAAGCAGGGAACTGTTAGCTGAGGGAAGGTTATTAAAAAGTCGACCAAAAGAAGAAGAAAATGGCAAAGAAGAAAAGAATGGTATTGATTTCGTGAGCTGGAGCCTTAAAAAAGGTTTTCTCCTCCACAAAGAGCAAGAATTTAATTGCTGTCAAACCAAGCTAAAATTATGAAACAGACCCTTTTTTTTTCTTGCATTCTAATAACTTCTCATGCCAACTTCAGATTGCTAGAGCATTTCTAAAAATTATTATTTACAAGGAATTCAATTCTGATAGGAGATGAGTTTCTATTCTTAAGGTTGTAGGTCACTTGTACAGTCTTCAGCTAATTGGGTCACCATTATTTCACTCTGCTCATTTAAAATTCCAGTTTTACTCTTTCCCAAGATGTTTTAACAACAACAACAACAAATCTAAAATCCCTAGTTAGTCTTATAATTCAGTTCATAAAAATAAAATCAAGGGAGATTCACTTTTTTCTTCCACAAAGTGGGACAATTTTTTAAAGATAGAACACAGGAAGATATCCAAATAAAGGAAGACTCTCACCATTTTTTAAGTCTAGTTTCATTTATACTAAACCAGCTTCATTTTGAATGATGCAAGGAACTAAACACTGTTTAGACCAGGCTTGGCGTGTCCAGTCCTGTGTGAGCCTGCGGCAATATTAGCTATATAACTTGGTCCCAAACTACTCCAGGAAGAAATTATAACTAGGATATTGTGTATGCATGCTCAGTCTCTCAGCCATGTCCAACTATGTGTTATGGCACAGACTGTAGCCCACCAGTCTCCTCTGTCCGTGGGATTGCCCAGGCAAGAATACTGGAGTGGGTTGCCATGCCCTCGTCCAAGGGGTCTTCCTGACCCAGGAATCGAACCCACGTCTCTGGCATTGGCAGGTGGATTCTTTGCCACTAAGCCATCTGGGAAGCCCAGCTAGGATATTACAGGGGTGCACACATTTGTCATGGCTTTAAAGAGACACGTTCACAGATTGTGAGTGTTCTGGCAAGGCTGCAGTAAGGATGGTTGTCCTTCTCTGCCTTTTTCTGCCTTTCTTCCTCCCCAGTCCCTGTCGTGTACACAAGTACACAGTGTTCACACATCCCCTTATACATATGAACCGAACTGCCTGTCCACAGGCACAGCCGAGCAGTATAAGAAGCTCTGCCGGCCCCCTTCGTGTGCTGTGCTGATCGGACAATTTATTCCTGCAGGTGGCTGCTTGTCAGTGCAATTAGGCCCTGCTCTCCCTGGGACAGATCAAGTGCACCACATGAGCTGGTCCAAGATGGTATTGATACTAGTAATTTTCCACCTGCCAAAAAGTGGAAAGCTTATGCCAAAAGAAGTGAGATGTATGGCCAGGTGCCTAGGCCACGTGGCCGATGCTGTTTTGTGCAAAGAAGTATTCAAGCCTCAGTTCATTATGTTTTGATGGAGGTAGATCATCCTGGGCCCGTTAACAAAGCTTTTTCTTCACAGCCAGAAAAAACCCCTGTTCCTCCTTGCGTGGTCCTGCCAATGAAACGTGTTTGCAGTTTAGTGGAAAGAACATGGGCTTCAGAGTAAGAGACCTGTACTCTCATCATAGCTTGAAGGTGTTAGCCCACCAATGAGTAGCAAGCCAAGATTTCAACATGGATTGCTTGAAGCTAGTCCTACCTGTTCCTTCTTAAAAAAAAAAAAAAAAATATATATATATATATATATATATATATATCTCCTTATTGTCTTTCCTCCATTCTTTCAAGTTTCTTGTTCAGAACATCTATTAGGCATATTTTGGGTCTTCCCAGTCCACCCACCTTGTCCTTTGTAAACTGTTTTGGCTGTGCTGGGTCTTCATCGTGGCTCACAGGCTTTTCTTGTTGTGGCGCGTGGGCTTAGTTGCCCCCATAGCACGGATGATCTTAGTTCCCCCACCAGGGTTTGAACCTGAGTCCCCTGCCATGGATGGTGGATTCTAACCATTGAACTGCCAGGGAAGACCCCGTGCTTTCTATTTGAATGTTAACTCAGGATCCAGGACCAACAATGAGATGAATGAACATCATATCCCAGGAAACTAATAATTGAGGCCTTGGTCAATTTCAGTTAACCTTTTAGAAAATACAGGTTTAAAAAGGCAGGTTATGTTATTTTGAACTAACACCTTAGAAGACCTTTCTGGGATTAGGATGCACCCTGAGACTTCATTCTCAGGTACCACATTACTCTCAGCTATCTAGAGACTTGTGACTTGTGAAAGTTCAGTTAATCTCAGATGATTCCTAATGTGAATCAGATAAATAAAAAATCAGGTGGCTTTGAGCTATAAGAGCTTACAGCATCACTGCCAGAGGGGAGGAAGGAGTGATGATGAGGAGCACTGGAGGAGGACAGGCAATAAGGGAGTCACTTGAGTCCACACCCAAGGAACACGAGTGTCCTGGAAGACAAACGAGAAGCCTACAGGTTGGCCAGAGCAAATTTCAGATATACTCACAGTAGAATAGGAGGCAGCACATGCTTTGTTGAGGCAGGAGAGGAGCATATTTAAGAGTTCAGTCTCTTCACAGTGACATTATTTACAGTAGCCAATCATGGAAGCCACCTACTAAACAGATGAGTGAGTAAAGAAGATGCAGTCCATATATGCAATGAAATATTACTCAGCCGTGAAAAGGATGAAATCTTATGTTTGCAGGACCATGGGCAGATTGAAGGGCATTATGCTAAGTGAGACAAGTCAGAGAAAGACAAATACTGTATGATAGCATTTATATGTAGAATCTAAAAACTACAAGAAACTAGTACATATAACAGAAAAAAATCAGACTCACAGATACAGAGAACAAACCAGTGGTTACTAGTGGGGAGAAGGAAGCAAGCAAGGGGCCAGGTAGGAGTGGGCTCTGGGAGGTACAAACTCCTGCTGTAAGACAGACTTAAGGACGTATTTTACAACATGGGGAGTGTAGCCAATATTTTGTCATAACTGCAAATGGAAAGTAACCTTTAAGGATTATATAAAAATATTTTTTTAGAAAAGAGTTCAGTCTCCAGAATTAGCCAGCATTTTAATCCTTATTGCATCACCTACTGACCATGACTTTTGCAAATTATCTGATCCCTTGAGGCTTCAAATGACATATTAAAGGCATCTCCTTTGCAGGTTGGTTGTGAAGGTTAAATGGGAAAATCTATGCAAAGCAGCTGGAAGATAGTAAGTGCTCACTTAGTTCTGCATATTAGATTTTGGGCATCACTATCATCCATGCTCTGATCTATATAACCTGGCTTATAAATACACCCCCCAAAGCAGTGTTTTAACCTGTTCCAATACAAGAAAAAAATGAGGAAACATCTATAAAAAGGGAAACGAGAGCTCTTAGCCCAGCCAATGCTAGTATGTGTTTCTCCAAACACAAGTTTATTCATCTCTTATCTTCGTTCTACTTATCCTCAAGGCCCATCTCAACTCCACTTGACTTCAATAAAGCTCCAGTTCCCCAAATCAGAGAATTAATTCCTCCTTGTTTTAAATTCCCAAAATTCATCGTATGACTCACTTGCTGCCATTAGTTCTCTCTGTTTGGTACCCTGGTTAATTGCATGACCCTCTCACCAGCTAACTTAGAAAATTCTTGAGGACTCATTGCTGATTCCAAATAGAGCTGCTTGCTTTCAGCTTAGCAAACAATTGTATTATTGCCTATTTAATTAACATTGAGAGCGGAAAATATTTTCATGGACAATAAGACACTGAACACACAAACTAATTGTGGTTCACCAACTTTGTCTCAAAAGTAAAAATGTACTCATAGGGACTTCGTTGGCAGTCTAGTGATTAAGATTTTGCTTTCTAATGCAGGCGGTGCAGGTTTGATCCCTGGTCAGGGAGCTAAGATCCCACATGCCTTGCAGCCAGAAAACCAAAACAATAAAACAGAAGGAATATTGTAACAAATTCAATGAAGACTTTAAAAACGGTCCACATAAAAAGAAATCTTAAAAAAAGTATACACACAGCCTCACTATACAGTGGAATTTTGGGAAAGACACAATACATGATTCTAATCAGTGAAAGACCCAGAGCCACCTCCACCCTCTCCACCATTTGGCAGCCTTCATGAGCCTCACAGAATAGATCAAGGAAGGAAGAAAGACCCATAGTTCTGCATATACAGCTGTATTGTTGAGAGGAAATGCCTATAGCTCTTTGTTAAAATGAAAGGGAAAATGGGAAGCCACCTAAAAACCCGAGAAAGACAGCTGAAACAGAGTTCAAGACAAATTTCCTTACTATATATATATATATATATATACATACATATACATACACACACACACATATAAAACTTCTTTCTCATAAAGGTCATTGCCACAAACCAGTCGACTTGAGCCCAGGATGCCTTCATACAAGTAATTCCTGTGCAGGGATAATTTTTAATTAAACTGCATTTACCTGCCTGTTAAAATTTATCACCAAAACCCTGCACACCTTAACCAATACCCACATATTCCGAGACTATTTAAAATAACTGGTCTCCAGCATTGCAGGCAGATTCTTTACCATTTGAGCCACCTGGGAAGCCCCCAACGGAGGCGAAGTTCTTGGAAAATTGTTGAAATTCTGTCTCTCTTTCATTCACTCACACACACACGCATACACATACACACGCATACACACATATATACACTATTTTGAGTGCACAGAATGATTCAAAATGTACCACCCATTTTGAATAAAAATAGCCCTTCTTCCTGCTGTGTAAGGGGAATTTAGACGGTTTTTTAAGTCAGGGTTTGGATCCAGAAAGGCTTTCCTTTTTAGTCTCAAGAAACACAATAATCCACTTCTATAAGAGAGAAAAATGTGTTTTCCCCAAATATGTTGCACAGAAAAGATAAGACGACTTCTCCCCAGAGGATGGGAAGAACAAACAGTGCTGTCAGCGCGGGAAGGGCTGCTGCAGAGGGGGCCACATCCCCCTGCCACCCTGATCAGAGAAAGCCAGGAAGCAGGCTGTTTACTTGGGAACCACCATGAGAACCACTGCGCTGCAGTCCTAACCCGAGGGGGCGGGGGAGAAATGACCTCATCTGGCATCTGGGATTCCAGCGCGGCGTGCTTCTCCATCTCCTGCAGCATGGCCTGCTCCTGAGTCTGAGCCTGCAATGCCAAGGTATCAGCCATCACGGCTGTCCTGGCCAGGACACAATGGGGAAGTGGGCCAGAGGTACCTGACAAGGATCTAGGACAGGAAGGAAAGTCACAAAACTCTTAATTCAGACGGTTGCTGCTGTTCAGTCACTAAGTTGTGTCTGACTCTTTGTGACCCCATGGACTGCCCCACACCAGGCTTCCCTGTCCTTCACCATCTCCCAGAGCTTGCTCAAACTCATGTCCATTGAATCAGTGATGCCATTCAACCATCTCATCCTCCATTGCCCCTTCCCCTCCTGCCCTCGATCTTTCCCAGCATCAGGGTCTTTTCCAATGAGTCAGCTCTTCACATCAGGTGGCCAAAGGACTGGAGCTTCAGCTTCAGTCCTTTCAGTGACTATTTTAGGGTTGATGTCCTTTAGGATTGATTGGTTTGATCTCCTTGCAGTCCAAGGGATTGTCAGACTGTCTCTAGGGAAAACAAGGTTGAATTGATCATCTCTGTGGCAGGTTGGAGCCATGTCAATTCAGATGAGCAGGAACTGTGTTTTATCAGGATTCCCTCCATTGAATAATTCCAGCTTAGCCTAGGTCACAGGAAACGTAAACGGTGGGATTTGGAAGTTGGGCATAAATCATATTCTTCTCAAACACTGAAGGTCACTGTGGGCACCCGGGCAGGCACCACACCCCATCGTAGCTCACCTGTGTGACGGCTGCTCTGGCCTCACCTGGCGGAGGTGGGTGGAGGCAGGCACTCTGCTCCTTCTTTCCCCTAGGTGCCTCCCTTCAGGTCCCAGCTCCCAGGACAGGCGCAGGCCCAGGGACCCCATGAAGCAGCGCTTTCTCCTGCAGGCCACTCACATTGCTGACGCTGAAAGCTTCCAGCCCTGGATCTGCTGGTCTCTCCCGCCTCACATCTATCTTTCTTTCTTTCTTTTGATTGCCTGCCCTGCTGCTGACTTCAGACTCAGTACCAGAGTCAGAAACAACATACAAACATAAACTTCTTAACCGCCCCCTCGTTGTGAGTGGTCAAATTTTGGTGAAAATAAAAAGAAATTTATTCTATACCACTCTTGGACTTTCCTGGTGGCTCAGCAGTAGAGAATCTGCCTGGAATGCAGGAGATGTGGGTATGGTCCCTGGGGGTGGCGGGGGTGGGGGAAGATCCCCTGGAGAAGGGAATGGCAACCCACTCCAGTATTCTTGCCTGGAGAATCCCTTGGACAGAGGAGCCTGATACACTACAGCCCATGGGGTTGCAAAAGAGTCGGACTCAACTTAGCAACTAAAAAACAATAAATACCACTCCTAGTGGTTCTGTTTCATTGGTCAAACCTTGCCTGATCCTGTCTAAATTCCCGAAGACAGTCTGTCCATGTCTTTGGTGCTGGGTTGACCTGGTTATTAACCAGATGGTTTGATATAGGCAAGTCAGGGCTCTTGAGATTTCTGATAAAACTAAGTCATGAAAATATAACTGTAGAATTGAAAAATGAGACAGGAACAGATGGCAATGAACAATACCCATTCTAAAGCAATGAAAATGACAGCTGTAAACTTTAAGAATTCTGAATCAGAGGCTATTTCAAGGAATGTATGCTCATTTTATGTGTGGAGCCATATATAAATATATATACATATATAAGTGTGTCTATACATATATATAAATATTATAAAAGTATAAATATATTTATATACAGAGAGAGAGTTAAGACACCATATTACCCAGCAGACATCTCCATGGGACTCATTTCTGTAAGCAAATATGAATCGATAAGCTGCCAAAGGAATACTGAAATGTGAATCCTTAATCCAGGCTGGTTTGTAGAAAATAACATTGCTTTGTAAATCTGAGAAATAAAAATGATTGGTTATATCAGATCATCCCACCCTCTTCTATATTTCTTCTTTATACTTTATCTCATTTCCAAAAGTATTTGAGGCAGCTTGTGACACATGTACACCAAAAAAATAAGTTGATGATGAAAATGGAGCAAAGGAAAACTATAAATATAAAACAGAGCAGGATTGAAATGAATTCAGAAACGTATACAAATTCAAAAGAATGCACACAACTAATTCCCGTGCAGCTGAGTATAAGATGTATCCACAGTGTGGCCCAGAGTCCTGAAAAGCGAAGGCAGTATTGGACTAAATGAATGAAGATTTAATATCCTGTGTATGGAAACCGATAATTTAATTTTGCTCTATACTAATCAGGTCTTTCCTACAAGGTTTATTCAATTTATGGTTTCAGGTCCTAAAAGATTTAGAGAACAGGTTCAGTTAAGACTAAGAAAGAGGCGGGGGGAAACTTGGAAATAATGCCTTGGGAAGAATGGTTAAAGGAGCTGAACAGTTTTAACCTAAAAGAAGGAAGATTTTATGAGACAGAATAATTGTGCTCAGTGGAATAGGGCAAAACTGAATGTATTACCTGGGGATAAACAGAAGGTCAGAGTAAGGATAAAGAAGATAAATGTAAGCTGAATGCAGGATTCACATTTACACACACATAAACATGAAATCAAAGTCTGTAAGCAAGTAAGATTCCTCCTTGCTGGGATGTCAGAGGAGAGGCAAACCCCAAGTGTGAGCCTGAAAAAAGATGTCAGCTGTCGCTTCCTGTCTTGATCCACATTATAAATGCCACCCCAGCACTGGGGGACACGCTTTTTCCAAAAGTCATAGGCCAAGTGCTTGCAGTTTAGAGACAGAACAAAGCTCTGGTGGGCTTCCCTGCTGGTTCAGCGGCTAAGACCCGGAGCTCCCACTGCAGTGGGACTGGGTTCAATTCTGGTCAGGAAATGAGATCCCAAGTGCCACAACTAAGAGCCTGTATGCTGCAAGGAAGACCTGCGTGCCGCAAATAACACCCAGCACAGCCAAACACAGACATAAGTGAAAATAAAAATTTTTTTAAAAAGCATTGGCCATAGTTTGAGTGGCCTTCTCAAACCAAAAAAAAACAAAAACCAAAAAAACACAAAAAAGGAACCCTAATTGTGAACAGCTGAGAGCTTTGTTCTTTTTCCTGGGGAACTGGCAAGAGAAAGACGGCCACACCTGAGACAGGCCTGTGAGGGACGCCCTCCCCAGTTCTCCTTGGTCATTTCTCACACTTAAGAACGCTTCCCGTGCGTGCTCCCTGTGGTAGACCACAGGCCAGAGGCTGGATGCCAGCCCACAGGCTTAACCCTATGTGGCATTTAAAGTTTTAAAATTAGTTCCCCAAAAAATAAATAAATAAAATAAAATAAAATAAAATTAGTTCCCAACATTTAAAACGAAGGAAAATTCATGCGGAATTTGAGATTGGCAACTAGTCTTGAAGAACAGAAAATCAGCATTCAGGAGTCTAGCAATGTCCTAGAACGTTGCTGTAATTTACCAACAGGGCGAATCTGTCTGGTGAAGCACTGCTGGTACAATACTGCTTCAAGTATTCAGGTGCACCCACTGTTCCCTGTAGCACTGTTTACAACAGACAAGACATGGAAGCAACTCAAATGTCCATCAACAGAGCAATGGATAAAGAAGACGAGGTACGTGTCTACAGTGAAATATTATTCACCCATTAAAAAGAATGAAATAATGCCGTTTGCAGCAACGTGGATGGACCTGAAGATTTTCATACTGAGTGCAGTAAGTCAGACAGAGAAAGAGAAATATCATGCCATGTCCCTTACATTCAGAATCTAAAATGAAATGATACAAATAAACTTATTTACAAACAGACTCACAGACTTCGAGAAATAACTTATGGTTGCCAGGGGGTGGGGTGAAGAATAGGGGGAAGGGATAGTTAGGGAGTTTGGGATGGACATGTACACACTGCTATGTTTAAAATGGATAAGCACCAAGGACCTACTGAGTAGCACAGAGAACCCTGCTCGATGCTATGTGGCAGCCTGGATGAGAGGGGAGTTCAGGAGAGAATGGATACATGTATAGGTACGGCTGAGTCCCTTTGCTGTCCATCTGAAACTATCTCAACATTGTTAATCGGCTGTACTTCAATATAAAACAAAGAGAAATTTTTTTTTTAAGAATAGAAAGACTTGGGACTCCTGAGCCCACTTTCCTGCTTGGCACCGCCAGTCCTGAAGCTGGATTCAGTCTCCGCAGCCTGGCCCCAGCTGCCACCTTTCCTCTCTGGTTCTTGCATTTACATGGCCTGACGGGCCCCAGTTGAATACGGAATCGCTGCCATGTATTTTGAGCACACCAAATGTTAGACTTTTTTACTTGTATTTTGTTGGACTGGTAAGTTTTTAGTGTTTGTGTTTCTTCTTAGGAATGTCTTAGCAGGGTTCTGCAGAGAACAGAGCCTGAGGCAAGGATTAAGTACTTTGGGAAGTCCAAACCTAGGGCAAGAAGAGTACAGAAAAAGGAAAGTGAGGCAGGAAATCATAGGCAGCAACTTTTGGGAGCTGGATGACATTTCTGGGCATCGCAAACCACTTAACAGGTGCAAACACTCAGCCGGGTGGGATGCAGCAGATGAGTTTGTACCTGAAACTTCCCTTCGACCTTTTCCCATTGGTCCAAGTTTGCATCATTGGAAATTGAGCTCTCTACGCTTCTGAACCTTTTCCTTTGGTGGCCTTTATGATGCCAGACTCAAGCCCCAAGTTTTGATGTGAAGTGAAAGTCACTCAGTCGTATCCAAATCTTTGTGACCCCATGGACTGTAGCCTGCCAGACTCCTCTGTCTATGGAATTCTCCAGGCCAGAATACTGGAATGGGTAGCCACTCCCTTCTCCAGGGGATCTTCACAACCCAGGGATTGAACCTAGGTCTCTTGCATTGCAGACAGATTCTTTACCGGCTGAGCAATAGTTCTATCCAATTCTTAAAACTAGAGGAGGAGACAGAAACTTCAGATGTATGACTGCTGGGGTGGGCTGTGTGGTGGCAGCCGAGGGCGGTGGAAGAGGTGCTTGGCCCAGGTGGTGGGACTCTGAATGGAATTTCAGCCATTGACAAAAAGCAAGTGAATGGGGACTTCCCTGGTGGTCCTGTGGTTAAGAATCTGCCATGAAATGCAGGGGACATGGGTTCAATCCCCAGTCAGGAACTATATCCCACATGCCACTAGGCAACAGGGTCCACACACCACAATTAAAGTCCATGAGCCTCAAGGAAAAATCTTACATGCTGCAACAAAGATCCTATGTGCTGTGACTAAGGCCCTATGCAGCCAAAATAAGTAATTAATTAAAATGTTAGAAACAAGTTAGTGTTATTAGTATGAGGTGGAGAGGGGTCTCATACCATCTGCTTTTTGTAGAGCTATAAGCTATAAATGACTTTACCTTTTTAAATGGTTGGAATAATTCAAAGGAAGACAACTTCATGATGCATACAAATTATATGAAATTCCCATATCAGGTCCATAAATAAAGTTTTCTCGGGACACAGCCATGCTGCTTCATTCACGTATCGCAGACATGTCGACGGCAGACACCATATGGCCTGCAAAGCATAAAATACCTACCATCAGGCCCTTCACAGAGAATGTTGGTCAACCTCTGGTCTAAGAAAGCCACTTCAGTGTCTTTGAGTCAAGAAGCAGAAATAAACATTCTCACCAAAATGCACTAGGGCTATAATGACTCAAAAATGATGCTAAATGTGACTACAACTGACACAGCCCACTTCTGCCCTCATATAAATAATAACTGTGCTCTGTGAGCAGTCAGAAGAGGCTTCATTCTTAATGCCCTGTGCTCTACTTATGGAATTACCTACAAAAAGGCAAAATAACTTTTATGGCTTTAACCCCAATAGCAATATAGTAATTCTTTTCTCAGATGAAAATAATCCCAGAGCATTATCCTTACACATGCAACAGGGCCAGAAAGAGAACTGATATTATTTGTCTATTATGTTTCTAATTCAAGCCACATTGTTTTTGAATTTTAAAATGCTACATGGAAAAAAATTTTAAAAAACGTGTATTCACAGAGAAACCCCAGCCCTGAGCAACCGTCTGCGTGCCCCAGGGGTATGTTTACCTTGGGTATCATTTGACCAGAGTTGAAGGCTCTCAAAATGGGCTTCCCAGGTGGCGCTAGTGGTAAAGAACCTGCCTGCCAATGCAGAAGAAGTAAGAGACGTGGCTTCTATCCCCGGGTTAGAAAGATCCCCTGGAGGAGGGCATGGCAACCCATTCTAGTATTCTTGCCTGGAGAATCCCATGGACAGAGGAGCCTGGCGGGCTATGGTCCATAGGGTTGCAGAGCGCTGGACATGACCGAAGCGACATAGCATGCACGCTCTCTAGCATAAAGGCTCGCAGTGGGCCAGGTGAAACCGAACACACTCACACGAACGATAGGCCCGATTTCGCTGACAGCTGGAGCCGAGAAGCAATCTGTGGGACTGCCTATATTAAGAACTCTGTACAAAGAAAGATTCTGAGCATTTCAAGGAGATCTTTTATTTGGACGTGAAGTTCTGTTTATTCGCGTGCTCCGAAGGCATTCTCTGAGAGTCTAACAGTGCTAGGTGTGAGGTGAGATACGCGGGACACAGGTCCTGCCCTGACACTTGGGATCTCATCAGCCGACACCCGGGCCCCTGTGGCCTGGCTGCTGTCCACACTGCATTCCCTCCCAGAATAGCCTTCTCTGGGGACCTGGGCTCCCAGGGGAACAGCATCCAACTGTTCTTGGCTCCACTTCCCAGGGCCAGCCTGGCTTTTCACGGCAGCTGGAGAGCAGGCCAGCCTCTCCTGGCATGCCTGCCTCTGAGCCAAGAGTGAGCAGAGCCTGTTTTTCCAGGAGAGGACCCAGCTCAGGTCCAGGACAGCAGGTTCCCCCACCACCCGCCCTGCACAGCAATGGAGACACCTCTCTGCTTCTCAGCTGCTGACCTACTCTGTGAGAATCAAGCACTCCCCTGATCTGTCTCAAAGTGGATCTTCCTTTGTTTCTTACCAGACCTCAGGATCTGAAGCTGGAATTTGAGTCCTTTCTGATATGACTGTCTAGGCATGGGGAGGGGTCTCTGAAACATCCAAGTGATAACACTCTGCATATATGATAAAAGCTCTCACCAGTGCCTCCTAAGAACTGTGTGTTAGCTGCTCAATTGTGTCCAATTCTTTGCAAGCCCATGGGCTGTAGCCTGCCAGGCTCCTCTGTCCATGAGATTCTCCAAGCAAGAATATTGAAGCGGGTAGTCATTCCCTTCTCCAGGGGATCTTCACAACCTAGAGTTCAAACCCAGGTCTCCTGCATTGCTGGCAGATTCTTTACCAATAGTGCTTTTTTTTTTTTATTTAAAAATATTTTTTAAGTGGTTCTCTATGAGGCAGCACAGTGCAGTAGAACTCATGTAAGTGTTCTTAGATTACTTCCCACCTTTTGGCCATTAAACCTGAATCCTTATTGTCAAAGCCCTCCTCCAAAGGTACAGGAAAGCTGTATTCCTGGGTGATCTGGGGTAAGAATTCTGTCACTTGAATATCATTCAAAATTCTGAATTCTTATCTTCTTTTAAGAATTTAGAAAAGGATATGGTCATAACATTTTAGAATGCTATGGAGACAATAAAAAGATCAGTGGTTGCCAGGGGTAAGGAAGGAGGGGAGGATGAAGAGGCAGAGCACAGAGGCGTTTTAGGGCAGGGAAGAAAGGCATTTTAGGGCAGAGATGGTATCTGCACGATACCATCATGGTAGAGATGTTATCTACATTTGTTCAGAAACAGACTGCTCAGCACCAAGAGGGAATGTAACAGGGCAGGGACCCTGACAGGGGGCAGAACCTTCACTGTACCAAGGGCAGGAGAGAGGTGGTCTCAGGCAGGAGCCAGTCAGTGATGGGAGTGAGGCGCCAGCTTCAAGGCAGCACAGGTTACCCTCCAGAGGGTCTGGAACTGGACACTAGAAGCCCAGACACCAAGACGGGGGTCAAATAGGACGGTTCCTGACCCCACGGGACAGATGGGCAGGCTGCTGTGGGTCCGGAGAGCATCTTTAAGTGAATTAGCACCAGGCACCCCCTTGGCAGACAGCCCTGCATCAGGGGCCGCGACTTGGCACCAGCTGGTGGACTGGATTTCTGCCCCGCCCGCTCTGCCAGCCCGGCACCTTTGTATAGGACTCAGATTGTAAGCTCACACAGCGACCCCGAGGATGAGAGCTGTGACGGCCAGGGTCTGCCTTAATCCTCCCACTCTGGGAAACTGAGTTGGCCCCCGGGGCTGGGGCCGTCTCAGCAGGTGGGGTCTGCAGAACTTGGAGGCAGGCAGCCAGGGCTCTCATTACATGTGCTGGGCTCCAGAACAATCCTTTAATCCCACCAACAATCCCTGCAAAGAGAAACACTGATTCTCCTTTTATTTAATTAGAGGACTGTTGTCTCATGAGCAGGCTGCCTGATTTATGAATGCCTATTGTTCAAAATGTAATTGCATATTCAGCCCTGCTCAATGGGAATGGGACCATGTGGGCTTGTAGTGCTTGCTTTACATTTTTAAAATCCTTTGCTTCAGTGTATAGAAGTCATTTCATTCTGATGCACACAATCAAGGCATTCCAGGAGGCACTGTGTGATTATGTGTTATTTTGGATCATCGTTAAGACTCACGGAGAAGACTGTGCCAAGCCAGCCAGAACGCAGCCAGGCTAACCATAAAGACTTGGCATTTGGAATAATAACCAGGCTAAGGCTGAATCGCAGAGGTGCCCATAACCCCAGTGAAAAGAGATCCATTTTAAATGAATGAATGACTGAATCATACTGTCAAGCGTGTAGGACCACATAACAGCAATCCATTATTTCCCCCCCGCCCACCCCGGATACCTTGATGTTCTCTAGTTACTCAGATACATTTTAGAGAAAATTCTGCAGGTTTGGGGAAAACTGTACAGACATTGCCACGGGGCTAGATCATTTCATGGGCCTTCACTGTGGCCTCAGGAGGTGGAGCTATGAAAGGCAGGCCTGGGGAGCGGAGATGGAAGCTGTGGTCATGCTTGATGTGCCATGCCACCCACCTCTCTCCCCCCAACTCTGATTTCTACCCTCACACCTCATTAACTCCCACTCCCCCACCCTTCAGCACCTTACTGCAGGGAGCACCTTACTCTTCTCCACATGTTCCTAGGCTGTCCCACTTCCTCGCCTTTGCCCAGATTATTTTTTCTGCCTCATCTCAGTTCCCAAGGAAACTAAGAGTAACAAAAATACCAAATAGCCTAAAACTTATTTACAACTGTAACACTGCATTTAACAGACATGAAGTAAGAATGCTGGCCACATCCTAATAAGACCATCTTCTCAGAGAACCAAGCATTTCTCCCTGACGGTCATCAACAGATACCTACATAGCATCTGTTATGTAGCAGGCATTGTTCGAAGCACTAGAGACAGAGCCGTAAACCAAAACTAAAACTCTTTCATTTATGAAGGATCTCAAATACATTTACTGATTTATTCTGAGAGATAAATTGGGTTTCCCCATCATAACACTAAAAATACCTGAAATTACACAATTGCACAATTAACCTGAAATCACTCAATAGGTGGAAACCATTAGCAGCTGGCATTCTGTTTATGTCCTTTTTTTCTTTTTTTAGAGAAGAGTTTGCAGGACATTCCTCACAGTTCTAGTGGAAGGGGTAATTTTGTTTCCCATTGTCTCTAGAATCAGTTCAGTTCAGTTGCTCAGTCCTGTCCAACTCTTCGCGACCCCATGAACTACAGCATGCCAGGCTTCCCTGTCCCTCACCAACTCCCGGAGCTTGCTACTTTTAATTTAAAAAACTGAGTTTTAGAATATTTTTGACCACTCAATTTGAAAAAGTTTTGTTAGTCTTTGAACAAAGCACACACACACACACAGAAAAGTACACAAAACATAGCCATACAGTTCAATGAATGACACAGTGAATTGCTCAAAGCAAACATCTGCGCTACTGAAATCCCAGTGCTGGGAGGGGCTGGAGTGGGGGCAGTGCCCTGTGGGCTCCTGGGAACGGAAGCTTTTTTTTCCTGTTTCTTGTGGGGAAGATTCCAGCCTGGGTGACCTTCCTGGAGTTCCAAAGGGCAGATTCAAACAATTGCTCCTCAAGGGAGGAGCAGCCAAGAAACCACCTGAGGCAAGACTCAGTGCAGGGGCTCAGTCCTGCCCTACTCTTTGCGACCCCATGGACTGCAGCACGCCAGGCTTCCCTGTCCTTCACCAAATCCCGGGGCTTGCTCAAACTCATGTCCATTGAGTCGGTGATGCCATCCAACCATCTCATCCTCTGTCGTCCCCTTCTCCTCCCGCCTTCAATCTTGCCCAGCATCAGGGTCTTCCTCTTTGCATCAGGTGGCCAAAGGATTGGAGTTTCAGATTCAGCATCAGTCCTTCCAGTGAATATTCAGGACTGATCTCCTTTAGGATGGACTGATTGGATCTCCTTGCAGTCCAAGAGACTCTCAAGATCTTCTCCAACACCACAACTGAAAAGTATCAATTCTTTGGTGCTCAGTTTTCTTTAGAGTCTAACTCTCACATCTATACATGACTACTGGAAAAACCATAGCCTTGACCAGACGGACCTTTGTCACCCAAGTAATGTGTCTGCTTTTTATTATGCTGTGTAGGTTGGTGATAGCTTTCCTTCCAAGGAGGCAAGACTAAAGGGACAGAAAAGCTCACAAAGATCAGGAGAGACCGTCTGAGACACGGCACACACCCTCATCTTGTCAGCAACCTCACCACTGAAACACTGCTATAAAACTCCTCAGCAAGTCTGCCTGGGCTGGGATACACAGCTGTTGGAGGTGGGAGCCACTTGCCTGGCAAAACAATAAAGCTATCCTTTTCTATTTCACCCAAAATTCTGTTTCTGAGATTTGATCCGGCACCTGTGCAGAGAAGCCAAGTTTTCAGTAACATTAACACCACCCAGATCTAGAAAGACACTATGACATACACCCACAATGTACTGCTTATGCACTCATCAGTCAACACACCTGCCCTCCTCCCCACTGATAGCCATGATCCTAACTTCTAGTACCCTTGTTCAACTTTACTTACTTTTTGAACTTCATATAAATGGAATTTAAAAATCTATATTCTTTCATATCTGGCTTTCTTTCACCAAACTCGGTGTCTGAGACATTCACACATGGCTGTACAGTATGAATACACTGTGACTGACTTACCTATTTTATGTTTAGTGAAGTCTTCATCTTCACCCCAACACCGATCACACAGAATTAACTCCTCCAAACTCACTGTCTACTTGAAGACAAGGTTTCATTATTTCCCTCATATTCTGGTCTCCTGATTACTTCAATCAAAGAGTGAGCCTCTGGACTCTACAGCATGTCAATTACGTCTCTGTGCTTAGTCTGAATTCATGAAAGTATGGTCTGTTTGTGTGTCCGTGGTTTACTTTTTTAAGATTTTTTTTTTAATGTGGACCATTTTTAAAGTCTTTATTGAATTTGTTACAATTTTACTTCTGTTTTATGTTTTGGATTTTTGATAGGCATTTGGGATCTTAGCTCCCCGATCAGGGCCTGCGCCCACACACCCGACGTTGGAAGCTTCAGTCTTCACCACTGGACCACCGGGGAAGTTCCTGGGTGTCTGTGCTTTAACTATCCCATGTAAGATACTTCACCGATTCATTTTCCCTAAAGAAAGAAAATCCCCTTCACCACCTCAGCCCACAATTCTCAATAGCCTCTTCCTATGCCACAGGGAATAGTTCAGGTTGATCTGAAACATGATTCCATGAGAAAAGGGGTCTCCTTTGTGGTTTCCAAACTGCATTCACTCTCTGCCCACGTCGAGTGGCTGATCACTGCAGCGGGCACCATCATAAAATGACAGCAGAGAGAGGAAGGGAGAAGCTGTATGCAATGTCAAACTTATCATGGTCTTCTGGGTTTAAAAGATGTTCATTATTTCCTAAATTTATCACAATCTTTCAAGTTTTTAAATTCAAATTTTCCCTTTTGGGGGAATGACTTGAATAACTTAGGAGAGAGATAACTGAGAATCATTTTCCCTAGAAACATTTTAATGCTTCTGCCTATCATTCCATATTATTGTCTGATACAGAAAGATCTTTAAGACACTCTATTTAAAAAGAAAAAAACTAGGATCCTATATTTTAGTTGACTTGAATAAACATAAAGGATCTCTAGAAAGGTATACAAACAATAGTGGTTACTTCATTGGAGGTTGGTAAATGGGGATAAATAGCCAACACATAAGGGAAAGATTTCACTGAATTCCTTTTAAAATGTATTGGATTTTGACACGATTAACATGTCACAGGGCTTCCCTTGTGGCTCAGCTGGTAAAGAATCTGTCTGCAATGTGGGAGACCTGGGTTTAGTCCCTGGGTTGGGTAGATCCCATGGAGAAGGGAACGGCTACCCACTGCAGTATTCTGGTCTAGAAACTTCCATGGACTGTATAGTCCATGGGGTCGCAAAGAGTCGGACATGACTGAGCAACTTTTACTTTCACTTTCACAACATGTCACGAATTCCAAAACTTAAATAAACAAACAAAAAAATCACATATAAAATAGTCCTCAAGGGACCTTCCCTGGCAGTCCAGTGGTTAAGATGTCAAACTTCCACTGCAGGGGGCACAGGTTCAATTCCTGGTCTGGGAACTAAGATCCCACATTGCCATGTGGCAGGGCCAAAAAAAAAAAAAAATCCTCAGGATGAAAGAACCTTTACCCCAATAAAGCAAAAACAATTACCATAAAATGGTGAATTTTTAGATAGTCACTCTAATGCGAGTTGAGAAATAAACTGGGTGCCATTATGTCAACATGCCAAAAATCTAAAAATAGATTATTTTTACTAATACGTTAAGTAGATTTGTAAAAAAAAAAAATCTAATAAATTATTTTACTACAATCTTCAAAATGAAGGGGACAAAATTTTGCTGTTGACCACGATGGAGTAAGTGGGGTTAGACTTGGCTGTTCACCATAAACACTAGGAAACTGAAAAATATACATGAATCATCTTTCAAACCCTGGACAATGAAAAAGAACAGGTCATGATTTTTGAGATAAGGGAACTAATGAAGGAAACCCAAAATTCACCCCACTCTCTGCCTAAAAGCACACTCCAGACTGCAGTGCAGAGAGGGAAATACAAGTGTATCACGGCATTGAGGCTGAGCTAAGGTATCACAGCTCAGAATTCAGGGTGCCGAGGCAGCTGAAATTTGGGAGCAAAATTCTAGAAAGGAAGAGGCTACACAGAGAAATCACTCCAGATTGATATCAGGGTCAGGAGTCTGTTGCTAAATTCTAAGCCATATATATGTAGCCTGAAATCCATGAGGCCAGGCAGAAATGGTTGGAGGTCTACCAGCTGACCCATCTCATCAAAGATTTCACAGAGCTGGGACAGGTGTCAATTCTGGGGGAGAATCCTGAGTGAGTGCAGGGCATCCAGTAGATTCCCAAGGGTGAGTGTGATGGTGTAGTAACGGTCCTAAACTAGTTCTAGAGAAGAGTCTACTTTAGGTCAGCCCTGTCCAACAGAACTCGCTGCGTTATGGAAATGCCTGGTATGTGCACTGTGCAATAGAGTAGCCGCAAGCAACATCTGACTTGTGAGGACTCAGAGTATGGCTAGTATGCCAGACAAAGTTAGTGTTCATTGTACTTAATGTCCACTAACTTAAGTTGATATGGCCATATGTTAGCTTCAGACTCATCAGAGCAGGTTTAAAAAACCTGAAAGTAGGGCTTTCCTGGTGGTCCAGTGGTTAAGAATCTGCCTGTCGATGCCGAGGACACGGTCTGATCCCTGGTCTGGGAAGATCCCACGTGCCATGGGGCAAGTAAACCAGTGCCCCTCAACTACTGAGCCCGCTGCCCCTAGAGCCTGGGCTCTGTGACAAGAGCAGCCACCACAATGAAAAGCCGGTGCACCACAGCTAGGGAGGAGCCCCGCTCACTGCAGCTAGAGAAAGCCTGCGCAACAGCAAAGACACAGCACAGCCAAAAATAAAGAAATACTTTCAGTTCAGTTCAGTTGCTCAGTCATGTCCGATTCTTCACGACCCCATGGACCACAGCACGCCGGGCCTCCCTGTCCTTCAACAACTCCTGGAGTTCACTCAAACTCAGCTTCATTGAGTCGGGGATGCCATCCAGCCATCTAATCCTCTGTCGTCCCCTTCTCCTCCGGCCTTCAATCTTCCCTAGCATCAGGGTCTGTTCAAATAAGTTGGTTCTTTTCATCAGGTGGCCAATGTATTGGAGTTTCCACTTCAGCATCAGTCCTTCCAATGAACACCCAGGACTGATCTCCTTTAGGATGGACTGGTTGCATCTCCTTGCAGTCCAAGAGACTCTCAAGAGTCTTCTCCAACACCACAGTTCAAAAGCTTCAATTCTTCAGTGCTCAGCTTACTTTATGGTCCAACTCTCACATCCATACATGACTACTGGAAAAACCATAGCCTCGATGAGACAGACCTTTGTTAGCAAAGTAATGTCTCTGCTTTTAAATATGCTATCTAGGTTGGTCATAACTTTCCTTCCAAGGAGTAAGTATCTTTTAATTTCATGGCTGCAGCCACCATCTGCAGTGATTTTGGAGCCCCCAAATATAAAGTCAGCCACTGTTTCCACTGTTTCCCCATCTATTTGCCATGAAGTGATGAAACCAGATGCCATGATCTTAGTTTTCTGAATGTTGAACTTTAAGCCAACTTCGTCACTTTCCTCTTTCACTTTCATCAAGAGGCTCTTTAGTTCTTCTTCACTTTCTGCCATAAGGGTGGTATCATCTGCATACCTGAGGTTATTGATATGTCTCCAAGCAATCTTGATTCCAGCTTGTGCTTCTTCCAGCCCAGAGTTTCTCATGATGTACTCTGCATAGAAGTTAAATAAGCAGGGTGACAATATATAGCCTTGACAGACTCCTTTTCCTATTTGGAACCAGTCTGTCAATCCATGTCCAGTTCTAACTGTTACTTCTTTACCTGCATACAGATTTCTCAAGAGGCAGGTCAGGTGGTCTGGTATTTCCATCTCTTTCAGAATTTTCCACATTTTATTGTGATCCACACAGTCAAAGGCTTTGGCACAGTCAATAAAGCAGAAGTAGATGTTTTTCTGAAACTCTCTTGCTTTTCCGATGATCCAGCAGATGTTGGCAATTTAATCTCTGGTTCCTCTGCCTTTCTAAAACCAGCTTGAACATCTGGAGTTTACAGTTCACATATTGTTGAAGCCTAACTTGGAGAATTTTAAGCGTTACTTTACTAGCATGTGAGATGAGTGCAATTGTGCAGTAGTTTGAGCATTCTTTGGCATTGCCTTTCTTTGGGATTGGAATGAAAACGGGACCTTTTCCTGTGCTGTGGCCACTGCTGAGTTTTCCAAACTTGCTGACATATTGAGTGCACTACTTTCACAGCATCATCTTTCAGGATTTGAAATAACTCAACTGGAATTCCATCACCTCCACTAGCTTTGTTCATAGTGATGCTTCCTAAGGACCAGTTGACTTCACATTCCAGGATGTCTGGCTCTAGATGAGTGATCACACCATTGTGATTATCTGGGTTGTGAAGATCTTTTTTGTACAGTTCTTCTGTGTATTCTTGTCACCTCTTCTTAATATCTTCTGCTTCTGTTAGGCCCATACCATTTCTGTCCTTTATTGAGCACATCTTTGTATGAAATATTCCCTTGGTATCTCTCATTTTCTTGAAGAGATCTCTAGTCTTTCCCATTCTATTGTTTTCCTCTATTCCTTTGCATTGATCACTGAGGAAGGCTTTCTTATCTCTCCTTGCTATTCTTTGGAACTCTGCATTCAAATGGGAATATCTTTACTTTTCTCCTTTGCTTTTGTCTTCTCTTCTTTTCACAGCTATTTGTAAGGCCTCCTCAGACAGCCATTTTGCCTTTTTGCATTTCTTTTCCATGGGGATGGTCTTGATCCCTGCCTCCTGTACAATGTCATGAACCTCCGTCCATAGTTCATCAGGCACTCTGTCTATCAGATCTAGTCCCTTAAATCTATTTCTTGCTTCCACTGTATAATTGTTAGGGATTTTATTTAGCTCATACCTGAATGGTCTAATGGTTTTCCCTACTTTCTTCAATTTAAGTCTGGATTTGGCAATAAGGAGTTCATGATCTAAGCCACAGTCAGCTCCCGGTCCTGTTTTTGCTGACTGTATACAGCCTCTCCAACTTTGGCTGCAAAGAATATAATCCATCTGATTTTGGTGTTGACCATCTGGTGACGTCCATGTGTAGAGTCTTGTGTTGTTGGAAGAGGGTGTTTGCGATGACCAGTGCGTTCTCTTGGTAAAACTCTATTAGCCTTTGCCCTGCTTCATTCTGTACTCCAAGGCCAAATTTGCCTGTTACTCCCGGTGTTTCTTGACTTCCTACTTTTGCATTCCAGTCCCCTATAATGAAATGATATCCTTTTTGGGTGTTAGTTCTAAAAGGTCCTTTAGGTCTTCATAGAACCATTCAAATTCAGCTTCTTATACTTTATAAAAACTTGAAAATGAATTTCAAAAGGCTCAAGCTGATTCTAAAGTACCTCAATTACCTTTGAGAATTAAAGTCTAATACTCCTTAAAGAGGGCTTCCCAGGTGGCACAGTGGTAAAGAATCTACCTGCCAATGCGGGAGATGCAAGAGACTCACTTCTGATTTTGGGTCAGAAAGATCCCCTAGAGTAGGAAATGGAAATCCACTCCAGTGTTCTTGCCTGGATAATCCCCTGGAGAGAGGATCCTGGTGGGCCACAGACCATGGGGTTGCAAAGAGTTAGACAGGACTAAGCGACTAAGCATATACACTCATTAAAGAAAGACAACAAAGTATGAAATTGAGGTTTCCCTGTATGACTGACAGCAGACTGTGCCCATGACACGGTCTGACCTCCATGGCTGGACCAAAAAGGCACTGCAGCTGCCGCCTTAGCCCCTCAAGCTTCTCTGCAGGCATGCTCAGTCACTTCAGTAGTGTCCGACTCCTTGTGACCCCAGGTCCTCTGTCCATGGGGTTCTCCAGGCAAGAATACTAGAGTGGGTTGCCATGCCTTCCTCCAGGGGATCTTTCCCAACCCAGGGATCAAACTTGGGTCTCCTGCATTGCAGGTGGATTCTTTACTGATGAGCTACTGGGAAAACCCCAAACTTCTCTAAGAGAGGCCAAATGCAAGGCTGGGGAAACTTTCAAGCCGCCCTGAAAAGAGGCTGAGCTGGGACGTAATTGAGGCCTCCCACCGGACACCAGCCCCAGCCAGCAAGCCCTGAGGGCGAGCTTCTTGGAAACAAAGCCTCTAAGCCCAGCCACGCAGTCATGTGACTGCAGCACCAGACACATAAACCACAATCTGGTAAACCCTGAGCCAGAACCAGCCGCACCACTTCTGAGAATTCCTGGACCACAGAATCCAGGAGAGGTGTAAATGATACATTATTGCTGTTTTTAAGCCACTATTTTGTGGTAATATTTAAAAACAGTGTTGTTAGTCACTCACTTGTGTCCAACTCTTTGGGAACCCCATTGACTATAGTCCACCAGGCTCCTCTGTCTGTGGGGTTCTCCAGGCAAGAATACTGGAGTGGGTTGCCATTCCCTTCTCCAGGGGATCTCTGTCTGACCCAGGTATTGGACCCAGGTCTTCTGCATTGCAGGCAAATTCTTTACCATCTAAGCCACCGGGGAAGCCCTATTCAATAACTAATACAATTAGGAATTATTTTATGTCAAAGAATTTGACAACCTAAATCTAAAAATAGAAATTCCTTAAAAAATACAAACAACCACATCTGATGCAAGAAAGTTTGGATACCTAACAACCTGCAATTTACTAAAGACATTAAATGTGTATTAAAATGTTCCCACAAAGAAACTTCAGGCTCTGATGACTTTACACTGATGAAGTCTCTCCAAGTTTTACAAAGTATACCAATTCCATACCCACTCTTTCGGAAACAGAAGAGGAAAAAACACTTCCAGACTCACTTGATGAGGTCAGTATAACTCAGATACCATATCCAGGAAAGACAGTAAAAGAAAAGTAAGCCATAGACTAACATCCCTAATGAATGGAAATTAAAATATTATTAAGAAAATATTAACATATTGAATCAGTTTATAAATAGAATAATGCATCATGACAAATGGAATTTTTCTCAGGAATACAGAGTTGGATTAGCATTCTAAAATCAGTTAATAATTGTTCTGGAAATAATAAATGTTCTAGAATTAGATTTTTGCACTATGAAATGAATAGACTAAAAACTACTGAATAGTATACTTGAAAATGATGAACTTTAATGGTATGTAAATTATATCTCAATAATGCTACTATAAAAAGTTCAATTAGTGTAAATCACCAGATTAACTGAAAAAGGAAAGAAAATTCATGTGATTATCATAAAAGATGAATAAAAATTACTATTCAGTAAAAGTAATCTCATGAAAAAAATCTCAGAAAACTACAATTAAAAGTTCAACTTGATAAAGAAAATCTATGAAAAGAAACTGAAGGTAACATTGTACTTGATGGTAAATGCTTAAGACTTTTTTTCTAAAAGCAAGAACAAGGCAAGAGTATCTACTCTCATCATGTCTGTTCATCATTGTACTAGAGACCATAGATAAGACAAGAAAAGAAAACAAAAGGAAGAAGGAAGATTGTCTTCATTCAGAGTCAACATACAGTCTGTAGAGAAAGCCCCTAAAAATCTACAGAAAAAAAGCTACTACAATCAAAGAGTTCAGTAATTTTTCAAAATAAAATGTTAATTCACAAATTAATATATTTTATATATTTATGTACTTGTATATATTAGAAAAAAAAAACACTGGGAATTGACATTGAAGTACAAAAGAAACACATTTCTAATAGCAGAGGCATTCACTTTCAGCCAAGATGGAATAACAGGAACCAGATTTGACCTTCTGCCTGAACATTTTTTTTTAAAGGACAAAATATGAAACAAAAGTTTTCAAGATGTTAGACATCAGATAAAGAAGGATGAGGATTCCTGAGAGATGGAACAAAGGAGATGACAGTACAGTAGCTCCGTGCTGCTGCCAAGAGAGAGTCTGCAGACTGTGGGGAGGAAGAGGGAGAATGCAGAGATAGATGCAGAGCCTGGTGAGTCCCCGAGTTAAGAGGATCAAGAAAAGCATCTGGGAAAACCAAGGCAGACAGACTCTGCAGGGCTGTGTCCTGGAGAGGAGGGGATCGCAGAGAGCGAGCATGGGATTTCCGCAGAGGGCTTCCCTGGACTCACAGTAGACTCCTGGGCAGTGCGTGCATGTGAGGAAACCACCAGAACCCAGGAAAGAACCACAAGAAGGATTAGAGGCAGCAGTTCCCCGCCCTCACCCAGGCCTAGGAGGTGCCAGTCCCGCCCACCAGAGTGGAGAACCTCATGATTCCCTGGGCTTTGGGTAGGTGCCCAGGGGCCTGGACCCAGCTACGCCTTTAGTCTCCCTGCCCAGCAAACTTGAAGTCAAGACTCCAATGGATCAAACTGTTTCCAGGTCATTTAGTTGCCTCTCACTACAAAGTTTAAGTTTAGAGCGATGCAAAAATATCCGTGTAAATTTCACAGCACTTTAAAGTTAAAAAAAATTACCAGACATGCTGTAATGGACTACTATGTGGCTGTGACAAAGACGTACGGTGAGGAAGATCTTCATTGAGATAGTGTGGGATGATTTCCAGGATATACTCAAGTGAAAAACGCAAAGCCTGAAAAAATTGTTTCCAGTGTGTTAACATTTATATAAGAAAGGAATAGAAGACAATACTGGTATCTGATCATTTGTCTAATAATGACTCTCTATTTTCCTTTGTTCCTAAAGAAGGCTTTCAGAAGCGAGACACTAGAAACTAAAGAGGTTGGTTACCTCCAGGGGTCTTAGGGAAAGGGTTGGGAAAAACAGGATGAGGGAATAAGGCAGCAGGCATGAAAATTGGGGTTGGGGGGGGCACGCACGTCCTTGAATGTAGCCTTCCATGTAACTGACCCTTAGAACCACACTATCCATATATCCTTCCCAACCCTCAAGTTTAAACTCTTTATTTAAAGCACACAGAACATGAGGGTAACTCAAAATGGAATACAAACACTAGCAAAGGAACCTAACAGGATGACAAATAAATGACCACACTGAAAGGTATGGAGGGAGAAGAGCCATCCAAGGACCTTTGGAAACTGTACATTCCTGGACTGGATATTGTAAGACTAAGGGCAAAAAGAACCGCAAAAATTGTGAGCCAGTTAGCCAAAGTTTTTGGTTTTGTCTTTACATGGGGGTAAAATCTTTTATCTTTCTTTAAAGTCTAGCAATTCTGCAACTACTTTCTGTTAATATTAGACTTGAAGAAAAAAGTGAATAGACTATAGACAACGGGAGGTAGGATTTCTCAGTGTTAGAAAAAGAATTTATAAATTAGGAAAAGGGAAAGACTAAAATAAACACCATGGTATCATATTAGAACCAGAGAGGGCAGGAATGAATTCAAGAGTTTTCGTCTTATCTATGTAGATATGTGCGTAAGTGTGGATTAGTACAGGCTTCCTGGGTGGCTCAGAGGGTAAAGCGTCTGCCTTCAATGCAGGAGACCTGGGTTCGATCCCTGGGTAGGGAAGATCCCCTGGAGAAGGAAATGGCAACCCACTCCAGTGTTCTTGCCTGGAGAATTCCATGAAGAGAGGAGCCTGCTGGGTCACAGTCCATGGGGTTGCAAAGAGTCAGAAACAACTGAGCATGCACGCATGCACACATGTGGATGAGTACACACGCATGGAGTAACCAGCTCTGCCCGAGCAGAGAGCAGAGCAATGGTGCCCCAGTAATGGTGAGGACAGCTAACACTCAGATACTGTCTCTAAGCACTGCATTTCAAAATGAAAGGAAGCAGGGCTCCTCAGAAAAGTGATTCATTTCACAGCTGGGACATCACAAATATAGAATGAGCCACAAACATCACATGGTGCCAGAAGGATAGGGGATGCTCAGAAAGTCAAGGAGTCTTGGCAACAGAACACACCAGTCCACCCAATGGCCCAGCTGGAAAACTGTTAGCACCAGAACTGCAGCAACAAGACAGGACTTTAATTCTGGAATAAACCCCCATGAGTCCAAACTGATGTAGATAAATAGTGGAATAAATATATACAGAGGAGAAGAGATAGTTCTTCTGCTCAGCAATATTAATTAATAAATGTAGAAGAAAAGAATCATCATTAGGGAAATACCACAGAAATAAAGGATGCAGAAAGATCTTGTAAACATTAGCAGCTCCAAGTCCCAGTGTAGTTTGCATACAATAACATGCCCTGGGACTTCCCTGGTGGTCCAGTGGTGAAGACTGCGCCCTTCCACTGCAGGGGGCATGGGTTCAATCCCTGGTTGGGGATCTAAGATCCTACACGCTACACAGAGTGGCCAAAAAAATAAACTATCCTAAAAAAAAATAATAAATAGCAAAGTAAAATGCCCTATTTGCAGGTAAACAATTCAGTGGCTTTTGACAAATATATATTCATATTTAGGCATCATGAAAATTGTGACTTGGAATATTTCTATCACATGAAAAAGCTTCCACCTACCACTCTCCCATCCATGGTTCAAGACATCTACTCTTTGCTTTCTTTCACTGTAAATTAGTGCCACTTTTTCTAGCATTTTATACCATATTATTCTAAAAGCTTTCTGACCGACATGGTAAAGTCAACCAACACACTCTAAAGAAAAACTACGAATGTGTGAAATCATCACATATAATTTCTGGGTCTCTACCTGGGCTTCATGTGGAGCTAGATTCTTCCTGGATGAGTCAAGGTCCAGGAAGAAAAATGTTCTCTGAGTCATGATATTCAGATGAAACAACACTGGAAATATTAGCTGCTACTAGCCCTGGGGTGGGAAGGACAGCAAAGGCGAGGCCATAGCCGAGCTGGACTGAAACTGGATCCAGGGCTGGAGCTGCAGGAGAGGGTCGGGACCGGGCAGGAGATGATGAGAGAGAGCCCGCAGCTGGGCGACATTGTCCAGCTGCAGCCTCTGTGCCTCCTGTGAGTTGGTCACAGCCGGAAGCCAGAAGCAAGGAGCCTGGAAAGGCAGCTGGGCGGGATCAGCCCTGTGGGGAGGCCGGGGGAGGCCAGGAGGTGGATCTCAGGGCACACAGGCAAGCGACCAGCCCGCTCCCAGTGGGACATGCTTCTTTGCCTTTGGTTGTGAGAAACTGAAGGGGAAATGGGCTGGTGTGGAAGGTAGCAGGTTCTAAATTTTATACCTTGTTACAGGGAAGAGCCAATTCTGACTCCATGATGGATCCGTTTCTTTGACTTTAACCTTTGTTTTTCGTTGTTTTTGTAATTATAATCATACAAAATGACCTGCCTAGGGTGCCCCCCTCTGCTTGAAGGGATTAACATATCCCTCCAGGAGGCTGGCCATTCCAGGAGATACTTGCAAGATAATGGTCTTTACTTTCTCAACTCCTCCCACCCCACCCCCATTCTGTCCTATAAAAAGAACCCGGCATTCAGACCCCCCCAAAATGGTTATTTTGAGATATTAGTCTGCCATCTTCTAGGTCAGCCAGCTTTCTGAATAAAGCCGTACTCCCTGCCTCAACACCTCATCTCTCGGTTAATTGGCCTGTCGTGGCAAGCAGACTGAGCTTGGACAAGGCAATATCCTGACCTTCCTGATCAAGGTAAATGGGGAGAGATCCTTTGGTTTCAAAATACCTCCCCCAGGGTGTTTCATAACATGATGCAAAGCTGCCAAGAACTTATCTCAGAATCCATGCCAGGTGAACGTGAAGTAATTTCTGGGCTTGAGATCTTACCTTGGTGGGTCATTCCACTTTGAGTAGAAAATGAAGTCAATCGTAAGTGAAAAAAGAACAAGTATATAAACATCTGAACATTCCTCTTGGTAACATTAAATAGAGCAGAGAAATGGATAGAAGCCTGGCCAGGGCATTTATCTTTTAGAAATGCTGAAGTATCACTAAGCAAATAATAAGCCAGAAAAAGCAAACATTCATTTTCCTGCCATTTCTGGGTGTGATCCTAATTCCTTCAATTCAGCATATTTGTGAGCTGCCTTGCCCTCTTTCCTGCATTCTCCCAATTCCTGTGTCCTTGAGGGATGCGGTCCTTTCACATGTGTGTTTTCTGTGCTTAATAAAGTCAGAGCTGACCCCGCTTGCGCTCTCCAGGGAGTAATCGCTTGGCTGTTGTTATTGATTCTGTTGCTAAGGTCCTAGAATTTGCTGATGCTCCCCTGTGGGAGTGGAGAAACATGTTCTTATAATTTTCCCATAAACCAGATGTTTTCTTTAACTCTTACATCTTTAAAATATTTTCTCTTGAGAAAAGAGAGGGGAAAAAAAGGATCAGAACAAGTTTGGGATGCCAATTCCTATTTTCTCAGCATACCACAAGCACACGCCCGGAAGAGCGGGCAGAGAATTCAGGCTGCAGGCGCTCCAGAGTGTGCTGCGCCTCTGATAACGGACAGAATTGAAGGAAAGCATGTTCCTTTAGTGGGTTTCCCAATGGTGCTGATGGTAAAGAACCTGCCTGCCAATGCAGGAGACATTAAGAAATGTGGTTCGATCCCTGGGTTGGGAAGATCCCCTGGAGGAGGTCAGGGCAACCCACTCCAGTATTCTTGCCTAGAGAATCCACATGGACAGAGGATCCTGGCAGGCTACAGTCCATAGGGCCACAGAGTCAGACAAGCCTGAAGGAACTTAGCATGCCTGCACATGTTGCTTTAGTTAATTATACTTTTCCCACCTTCCAGTGATTCCGTTTCGATTACCATTGCTGTATTAACTTGCCACGCCAAGCTTAGGTAAAACAACAACAATTTTATTTCACAGATCTGGGGGCCAAGATTTTGGGCAAGGTTTAGCCAGGGCAGTCACCTGGGCTCAGCCAGGATTGTCATATATGATGTATACGTGGAGTCTCTCCAGAGGGGCAGCTTCAGGGAAGCTAGATTTCCATCGTGGTGGCCTCCTCCCAGAATGAGTGTCCCAAAAGAACCAGGAGAATTCTGAGCAACCTTTTATGATGGCCTGACTTCAGTAGTCTCAGAACCTCATTTCTGCCAGTGCAGTGATTCTCAAACCAGGGCCATGTTTGCCCCCAGGGAACATTCAGCAGTATCTGAATATACTTTTACTTTGCAGGACTGGGAGGCTACTGGCACTAGTGCCTCCAGCCCAGGAAAGCTGCTAAATATCAGACAGTGCACAGAACAGTCCTCCACCCCACAGCAGAAAGACTCCCTGGTCCAAAACATCAATGATGTTGAGGTTAACAGACCCAGACAATGGTACAGATGAACTTATTTGCAAAGCAGAAATAGAGACACAGACATGGATACAAAGGATACAAAGGTGGGGAAGAAGAGGTGGGTGGGATGAATTAGGAGACTGGGACTGACAGATATACACTATTGATACTATTATAAAACAGATAACTAAGGAGAACATGGATGGATGTTAGAGCTGGACCATAGAGAAAGCTGAGTGTTGAAGAATTGATGCTTTTGAACTGTGGTGTTGGAGAAGACTTTTGAGAGTCCCTTGGACTGCAAGGAGATCCAACCTGTCCATCCTAAAGGAGATCAGTCCTGGATGTTCATTGATAGGACTGATTTTGAAGCTGAAACTCTAATACTTTGGCCACCTGATGTGAAGAACTGACTCATTGGAAAAGACCCCGATGCTGGGAAAGATTGAGGGCAGGAGGAGAAGGGGACAACAGAGGATGAGATGGCTGGATGGCATCACCGACTCAATGGGCATGGGTTTGGGTGGACTTCGGGAGTTGGTGATGGACAGGGAGGCCTGGTGTGCTGCGGTTCATGGGGTCGCAAAGAGTCGGACATGACTGAGCGACTGAACTGACTGAATGAGAACTTACCGTATAACACAGGGAATCCCACCTCGGGGCTCTGTGGCAACCTAAATGGGAAGAAAATCCAAAACAGAGGGGATATGTACATACATACAGCGGATTCACTGTGTTGTACAGTGGAAACTAACAGAACATTGTAAAGCAACCATACTCCAATAAAAAATAATTAAACAAAAAAGACCCAGCCATAGCTGCCAGATTAAAGAAAGGGAACACGAATCCTCATCCTTGATGAGAAAACAGTGAAAAAGAAAAACTGTGGACCGTTTATTGAAAACTACCACAAAGTTGTTAATTTACATTTTTTGGTAAATCAAATACCAAGTCTCCTGGTAATTCAATTCACGTGCAGTAAATCAGAGAAAATAAAAGCTGTGACAGCTTCAAAGCCATGTTAAACATAAATGTAAATCCCTGGATCCAGTCACACGGTCAAGCAGTACAGCCAGGCCCAAATATCAGGTGTACAATGTGATGTCCCCAAGCCATCCCGTGCTCTTAATTCTCCTGTCTCTACTTCATTTCAGGTATTCCAATGTTGTCCAGCTTTAGATGTATTATTTTTAGATGTTCCTGTGGTTATATTTACACAATTTTCAAATCGACCTGCATGAAGTCTGTATCTGGAAGCCCCAGGGAGGAAAACAGCATCCCTGGGAGACAGAGGGGGATGCTCTGTGCCCGAAGGAGGCTTTGCCAGCTGGACCTCAGCAAGCCCGGGCGCTGTGGACAGTTTCTGCAGCCCCTCCACGCTGACGAGCAGCTGCAGTGAAGACAGTGTCCAGACAGTCCCCTGGCCCAGGGTGACGTGTGTGTGGCAGCAGGATCAAGGAGAGAGCTGGTGGGTTTTATACAGGGAAAGCGTTAAGTGCTCCAATGCCTTCTCTCTTTTCCCACTTTCCTTTTACTCTTTTCTTGACACTTTTCTTTTAAATGTTCCTTTATCTGCTCCACGTCTTTCCTATTGTCCTCAGCACTTGCTTTCTTATTGCCTCTTACTCAGTTGATGAGAGGATAATGATCTGGTTTCATTCCCACACTCATCAGATGTTTCCGGAGCAGCTCTGATATTCCAGCTTCTGCACTACATGATAAAGAGTGTGGTAGTGACAGACAGGCCCGCACGCACTGTGGAAGCCCCTGGGGTCACGGGCTCCACGGGACCTAGTGGGATTCATTCACATTATTCATACACATTATACATACCCATAAGTATATAATGACATGGGTTATAAACAATAGAACAACCATCAACATGTTGAGTCTGGAAGCCTTCCTGGAGGAAGAGACATTGAAATGGAAAGCGAGCATCCAATAAACATGTTTGGAGTGAAGCAAGGAGGAGGGCTTTCCAAGCCAAGAAAGCAGAGTCGATGGAGTCCCTTTTTCAGGCTCAACATTCTTGTTGTTCTTTCTGTTTGTTATTGGATTCTCTGCCTGCTTCTGTACAGGTTTAAGATGTAGAGACAAATTCTTAAATCTTTGCACAGAAGCAGCAAATAATTTGGAATGAGCTGCTGGGTATTAGCTCTATGGTGTTGTTTAGTGGCTACATTGTGTCAGACTCTTTGACCCCATGGACTGCCACACGCCAGGCCTCCCTGTCCTTCACTATCTCCTAGAGTTTGCTCAAACTCACGTCCATTGAGTGGGTGATGCCATCCAACCATCTCAGCCTCTGTTGCCCCCCTCTCCTGCCCTCATCAGGGTCTTTATCAGGGTCTTAGCTCTATAAATCTCTATTTTTCTGCATGTGCTCTGCTTAGCTGCTCAGTCATATCCTACTTTTTACAACCCCATGGACTGTAGCCCGCCTGACTCCTCTGTCCATGGGGATTTTCCAGGAAAGAATACTGGAGCGGGTTGCCATTTCCTCCTCCAGGGGATCTTCCCAACCCAGGATCAAACCCAGGTCTCCTGCATTGCAGGCAGATTCTTTACCATCTGAGGCACCAGAGATATGTGTTATTTCCATCTTATATCCTTTTTCACTTGTTCTGCACTACTTCTCAGTTCAGTTCAGTTCAGTCGCTCAGTTGTGTCCAACTCTTTGAGACCCCATGAATCACAGCACGCCAGGCCTCCCTGTCCATCACCAACTCCCAGAGTTTACTCAAACTCATGCCCATCGAGCCAGTGATGTCATCCAACCATCTCATCCTCTGCCATCCCCTTCTCCTCCTGCCCTCAATTCCTCCCAGCATCAGGGTCTTTTCCAATGAGTCAACTCTTCTTCGCATGAGGTGGCCAAAGTACTAGAGTTTCAACTTCAGCATCAGTCCTTCCAATGAACACCCAGGACTTATCTCCTCTAGAATGGACTGGTTGGCTCTCCTTGCAGTCCAAGGGACTCTCAAGAGTCTTCTCCAACACCACAGTTCAAAAGCATCAATTCTTCGGTGCTCAGCTTTCTTCACAGTCCAACTCTCACATCCATACATGACCGCTGGAAAAACCATAGCCTTGACCAGACGGACCTTTGTTGGCAAAGTAATGTCTCTGCTTTTTAATATGCTCTCTAGGTTGGGAATAACTTTCCTTCCAAGGAGTAAGCGTCTTTTAATTTCATGGCTGCACTACTTCTAGAACCCAGAAAAAAATCATTTCATCCCTCTTTGTTTTCAGTGATGTTTTCGATCGGGGATCAACCTGACTCTCACCGATGATCTAAGATGTGCCTTTGGCCACACCTCCCGAGGCAGATCCCAGGCCCTGAGCTCTCTGAGTCATCCATCACTGCTAACCACCTCATATGCATATTCAGCAAAGTAGCCATGGAGCCGTTCTGTTGTTCCTTTCTGGCTAATCTACTGAATAACACACTTGTTGGTTATGTGAACAACGGCATGTTAGCTGTTTTCACTTATCAAAGGCTGCCTTTGTGAACGGCGCTTGTTGCAGTCACTTCTGTGCAGAATAATGGACTTGCTCTTTGCCTCACTTAACAAAACCTTCCAAACGGGTTTGTTTCTAATTTCAGTTATAAGAAGACAGCCCTCCAAACTGCAGGACATTCATGCTATAGGGATCGTGATAAAAGAAGGAACGCTTAAAGTGAGAAGGAAAGATACTGTTCGACAAAAATCTAGGTTTCCAGAAAAAGCAAGTACAGTGAGAACCAGTAAACGTCCAGGTAGAACCATGCTCTTTCTGTAACAGCTCAAGGCTTTTTAACAGTTATGTGGACCCCCTGGTCCAGCCCTGGACTATTCCCTACCACTCCCTTTCACACTTTCTCTCCATCACAGCCCCTGATCTGAGTCCTAGCTCTCACCCATCTTTCACATATTACTTCCACCCTCATGGTTATTTTTATCCTCCTGACTTCTGATCTTGTCTTGCTCCTCTTTCTGCCCTTAACTCAGGCTTTCAACTTGATATATTATAACAACATCACAACTATAGGTTTGACTTAATCACTATCAAATATATCACTCTCGATTCCAAAGCATATGTTCTCAGACTACTTAAGGTGCTCATTATTGGACCCCTAGGACTCCCATTCCTAAAACCGCCCCCTGTCAAGGTTAGAGATCTAATATGTGTCATGGAGATCCCAGTGGGAATTTATCTGCAAACAATATAAGGCACTGGTTAAGACTGTAGACTCTAGAGTCAGACACTCTGGATTGAAATATCAGCTCCCTGAATTACAAGTTATGTGACATTTGTAAGTTTAGTTAAAATCCTTAGATTTAATTTCCTCATAAAATGTTGGTACTGACAGTATATATCTCCTGGGTTTACCAGAACTAAATATAGAGAGAAGACGATTAGTCTATAGGGTTACTGTTGTTCAGTCATTAAGTCATGTCTGACATTTTGTGAGCCCATGGACTGCAGTACACCAGGCTTCCCTGTCCTTCACTATCTCTAAGTTGCTCAAATTCATGTCCATTGAGTCAGCGATGCTATCCAACCATCTCATCCTCTGCAAGATCAAACCAGTCAATCCTAAAGGAAATCAACAATAAATATCCATCAGAAGGACTGATGCTGACTGAAGCTCCAATACTTTGGCCACCTGATGCAAAGAGCTGACTCACTGGAAAACAGCTTGATGCTGTGAAAAGATTGAGGGCAGGAGGAGGAGGGGGCAACAGACAATGGGTCTACAGGGAAACAGAAATCCTCATTAATGGTACTATTATGATTATTGGAAGTGATCAAACAGGAGATAGAAAGAGTGAACGTCGACATTTTAGGTATCAGCGAACCAAAATGGACTGGAATGGGTGAATTTAACTCAGATGACCATTATATCTACTACTATGGGCAAGAATCCCTCAGAAGAAATGGAGTAGCCATCATAGTCAACAAGAGTCCAAAATACAGTACTTGGCTGCAGTCTCAAAATGACAGAATAATCTCTGTTGTCTCCAAGGCAAACCATTCAATATCACAGTAATCCAAGTCTATGCCCCAATCAGTAATGCTGAAGAAGCTGAAGTTCAATGGTTCTAAGAAGACCTACAAGACCTTCTAGAGCTAACACCCCCAAAAGATGTCTTTTTCATTACAGGGGGCTGGAATGCAAAAGCAAGAAGTCAAGAAACACCTGGAGTAACAGGCAAATTTGGCCTTGAAGTAAAGAATGAAGCAGGGCAAAGGCTAACAGAGTTTTTCCAAGAGAACTCACTGGTCATAGCAAACATTCTCTTCCAACAACACAAGAGAACACTCTACACATGGACATCACAAGATGGTCAACATCGAAATCAGACTGATTATATTCTTTGCAGTCAAAGATGGAGAAGCTCTATACAGTCAGCAAAAACAAGACCAGGAGCTGACTGTAGCTCAGATCATGAACTCCTTATTGCCAAATTCAGAGTCAAATTGAAGAAAGTGGGGAAAACCACTAGACCATTGAGGTATGATCTAAATCAAATCCCTTATGATTATACAGTGGAAGTGAGAAATAGATTTAAGGGACTAGATCTGATAGACAAAGTGCCTGATGAACTATGGATGGAGGTTCATGACATTGTACAGGAGACAGGGATCAAGACCATCCCCAAGAAAAATAAATGCAAAACAGCAAAATGGCTGTCTGAGGAGGCCTTACAAATAGCTATGAAAAGAAGAAAAGAGAAAAACAAAGGAGAAAAGGAAAGACATACCCATTTAAATACAGAGTTCCAAAGAATAGCCAGGAGAGATAAGAAAGCCTTCTTCAGAGATCAGTGCAAAGAAATAGAGGAAAACAATAGAATGGGAAAGCCTAGAGATCTCTTCAAGAAAATTAGAGATACCAAGGGAACATTTCATGCAAAGATGGGTTGAATAAAGGATAGAAATGGTATGGGCCTAACAGAAGCAGAAGATATTAAGAAGAGGTGGCAAGAATACACAGAAGAACTATACAAAAAAAGATCTTCATGACCCAGATAATCACAATGGTGTGATCACTCACCTAGAGCCAGACATCCTGGAATGTGAAGTCAAGTGGGCCTTAGAAAGCATCACTATGAACGAAGCTAATGGAGGTGATGGAATTCCAGTTGAGCTATTTCAAATCCTGAAAGATGATGCTATGAAGGTGCTGCACTCAATATGCCAGCAAATTTGGAAAACTCAGCAGTGGCCACAGGACTGGAAAAGGTCAGTTTTCATTCTAATCCCAAAGAAAGGCAATGCCAAAGAATGTTCAAACTACCACACAACTGCACTCATCTCACACACTAACAAAGTAACGCTCAAAATTCTCCAAGCCAGGCTTCAACAATACATGAACCCTGAACTTCCAGATGTTCAAGCTGGTTTTAGAAAAGGCAGAGGAACCAGAGATTAAATTGCCAACATCTGCTGGATCATTAAAAAATCAAGAGAGTTCCAGAAAAACATCTATTTCTGCTTTGTTGACTATGCCAAAGCCTTTGACTGTGTGGATCACAATAAACTGTGGAAAATTCTTCAAGAGATGGGAATACCAGACCACCTGACCTTCCTCTTGAGAAATCTGTATGCAGGTGAGGAAGCAACAGTTAGAACTGGACATGGAACAGACTGGTTCCGAATAGGAAAAGGAGTACGTCAAGGCTGTATATTGTCTCCCTGCTTATTTAACTTATATGCAGAGTACATCATGAGAAACGCTGGGCTGGAAGAAGCACAAGCTGGAATCAAGATTGCTGGGAGAAATGTCAATAACCTCAGATATGCAGATGACACCACCCTTATGGCAGAAAGTGAAGAACTAAAGAGCCTCTTGATGAAAGTCAAGGAGAAGAGTGAAAATGTTGACTTAAAACTCAACATTCAGAAAACTAAGATCATGGCATCTGGTTTCATCACTTCATGGAAAACAGACGGGGAAACAATGGAAACAGTAGCTGACTTTATTTTTTTGGACTCCAAAATCACTGTAGATGGTGACTGCAGCCATGAAATAAAAAGACGCTTACTCCTTGGGAAAAAAGTTATGACCAACCTAGATAGCATATTAAAAAGCAGAGACATTACTTTGCTGACAAAGATCTGCCTAGTCAAGGCTATGGTATTTCCAGTAGTCATGTATGGATGTGAGAGTTGGACTATAAAGAAAGCTGAGTGCCAAAAAATTGATGCTTTTGAACTGTGGTGTTGGAGAAGACTTTTGACAGTCCCTTGGACTGCAAGGAGATCCAACCAGTCCATTTTAAAGGAGATCAATCCTGAATATTCATTGGAAGGACTGATATTGAAGCTGAAACTCCAACACTTTAGCCACCTGATGCAAAGACCTGACTCATTTGAGAAGACCCTGATGCTCAGAAAGACTGAAGGCAGGAGGAGAAGGGGACGACAGAGGAAGAGATGGTTGAGTGGCATCACCGACACAATGGACATGAGTTTGAGTAAACTCTGGGAGTTGGTGATGGACAGGGAGGCCTGGCGTGCTGCGAGTCCACGGGGTCGCAAAAAGTTGGACACGACTGAGCAACTGAACTGGACTGAACTGATTATCATTATTGGTAGTATTGTATAACTAATAATGAATTATAAAGAAGTGCTTTTTAAATTATCTTATGTTTCTTTAAAATCCCATAGTGGTTATTATTATGTACCGTCTACAGGGCGTACAGCAGAAACAAGTAGCTTGACTTGATATGTTCACAGAGAGTTAGTGAGGGCATTTCACACTGAGAGAACAGTCTGTGATGCTGATTCAAATTGTTGCCATCAAAGATTTCACCTCAAGTGGAAACTGTGTCATTATTTAACAACTGTCTTTTTTGGAGGCATTTCACAAATATTTTGTTGAAATGACAAATGAGGGAATCATTATTTAGTAAAAAATTAAAATTCAGTTGTCCATCCTCATAACTATAAAGCTTCCCCTAAACCAGTGAGTCTCAAGCTTCAGTTCGCAGCAGCATAACCTAAATGTTCCAGAACCTGCCCCCAATAGGTGTGTCATGAGTCAAGAGTCTGCATTTTTAACAAGTACTCCCGTGTCGTCGTTACTGTGGAGCTGCCTGAACCTCAAACTTCATGATTATTCTGAATAGGAAAGATAAGAAAGAAAAAAAAAATGTTTAAAAGTCAGTTTTTCAAAAATTGAGATATAATTGACATATACGTGTACATGCTAATTTGCTTCAGTCATGTCCAACTCTTTGCGGCCCTGTGGACTGTAGTTGGCCAGGATCCTCTGTCCATGGGATTCTCCAGGTAAGAATACTGGAGTGGGTTGCCATTCCCTCCTCCTGACCCGGGGATTGAGCCCACATCTCTTCCGTCTTCTGCACTGGCAATCAGTTCTTTACTGCTAGCGCCACTTGGGAAGCCCTAATTGACATATAACATTGTATTAGTTTCAGGTATAGAACACGAAGATTCCATAGTTTTACATAAATATATATCATGAAATGATCACAAGTCCAATTAATATCCATCATCATCCATGGTTATCAAATGTTTTCCTGTGGTGAGAATGTTTAAGATCTATTCTCTAAGCAACTTTCAAATACATGCTACAGTTTTATAACCTAGAGTCATCATGCTGTGCATTCCATCCAATGACTTATTTATTTTACAACTGGAAACTTGCATCTTTTAACCCCCTTCATCCATTTTGCTCACTCCCTACATCCACCGCTGGCAACCACCAATCTATTCTCTGTATAATGCAGTTTTTAAAAAGTTTTGACCATTAAGTTTTGCAGTTGAATTATCATATTAATTGCTTAAGTCTTGCCATTTTGCTCTTGTCCATGTAAACAAGCTAAAGGGTTGGCCTATAGCAGAAAGAGGTTTTTGTTGCTTTCCCGTTTCCTTAGTTAAACAAGTCAGTCTGGTTAAACAACAAACAAATGCGTTGCTCTGACCTCCCTGGATTTGTTTCGTATCTAGGTCATAGGGCATAGGGGTCACAGTCCCCGTCACAAACAATAGCTGTCATTTTTTGGTGTTCTCCTATATCCCAATTGCAGGCCTCAAACTCCAAACCCAGAACCAGGTTATCATCCATAACCCAGCACCATTTTCCATCCATTGGCTTCTCCGTGTACGAACCTGAAAAACACAGTCTCCACAAATTCAGAGAAAATTTTTATGCTTGGGCAGCAAATAAATTCAAGGAGAAAAAATGAGTAAGTCATTACTCTGTGTCCAGAGCCCATCCCTCAATAATTAACTCATCTGTTAGACACTTTAGGATAATACATTCCCTGGAGGCTCCCAGATACACTTCCAATACCTGGGCCAGGTCAGTGACCTCGGGGGTTGTCTGGAGCTTTACTGAAAAGCAGGAACCAAGCAGAAGCTTAGTCTGAGATGAAGCAGAGATGAATTTAGGGAGAAATTAATCATATTTTTCTTCCTTGGTGTCTCAGTCAAAAAGATGCTTTAAAATCTGAAAAGGGGCAGAGAACACATGTGGGAGAACGTGGGGAGATGACCTCATCGGGGATCTCCTGGGGCAGTCAGGTCCCCTGAGTCGTGTTCCAAAGAGCTATGACCTCATACAGCAAACAGGCTGAAACAAAAGACACAGGCCACCTCCTGTGGCCTGAGGGCTTGTTCAGAGCTGACTGAAGGAAGATGATGAGAGTGACTATGACGCAATCCGTACATAGGTGCATTCCTACATGTTGACTCAATTAAAGATGGGATTAGGTGCCCTCTGGTTGATGTCTCATCATCTGAATGGCCTTGGTATTATTCGAGGGGTCGGCAGAGCTAGGCCGAGAACTAAGCCACATTCTCCGGATACTTACTTGTCAGAGCTGTAGCAGGAGTTCAACTTTAATACCTTGCAAGCACCTCAGTCATTGGAATGCTCTCCCAATTTTTGTTATTTTGTCCTCTGGAAAGCACATCATCTGCTGTGAATCTGACTGTCTTGAGGGACAGGACGTAATACAGACACCACCTTAGGGAAGGAAAGCCAGTGGTTTGACCAGCATGGTGGACAGAAGACCGGCCTCCCAAAGATGTCACGTTCCAGTCTCCAAAACTGTGAACAGGACTTTGTCTATGTGATAAAGTTAAAAACAGGACATGTGAGATTATCCTGCGTGATTCAGGTGGGGCTAATGTAACCATGTGGGTCCTAATAAGAGGATCAAGGTCGTAGAAAAGACATGTAATGCATGAGGTAGGGCTTAGAATGATGAGCTGTTGAAGATAAAGGACCACAAGCCAAGGAATAGAGGATTCCTCTAGAAGCTAGAAAAAGCAAGGAAACAGTTTTCCCAAGAGATCCAAAAGGAACACACCCCTGCTGACACCTTGATTTTAGGGCCAGAGGACCTATTTTGAACTCCTTACCTCATGAACTATTAGATAATAAGCCACCTAGTTGTAAGCCATTATGTTTGTGGGAATTTGTTAGAGCAGCAACAGGAAATTAATACAGCCAAGGTGCCTTCAACTGAGAAACACGTGGTGCGGTATGTCATTGCTCCTGAGACAGATGCTGTTTAGGTTACTGAATCATTGTTCTGCAGGTGATGTTAACTGAGGTTGCTTATAGAGAGACAGGAGGTAAACACAGCAGTAGGTAAGCAAACAGAAGAAGAGTTATTAATATGCAACAACCAAAAAGACAAGAAAGCGCCAAGGACAAAAAGTAGGTTAGGAAAACGTTTATTATAAGCATTGGTGGTTAGAAGTTCTCAGACTGTCCCAATACGATAAGCTGAGGTAGAGAAAATGTGGCTGCTCTTACACAGCTGGTAACTGGCAACCAGAATCTGCACCAGGAAGTCCGACTTCAGAGCCTGCGCTCTCAGCCTCTCTGTTCTGCAGCCTCCTGTGTGCCTGTGACACCATCTGTGATTGGATGGGCAAGTTCTTCCAACATGTCACAGACTGAAGAACTTTGGGGGGGACCACTGATGGCATGGGAGTGCTTTAGCCAAAGGTGGTAAACATGGGCAGGAGAGGACCCAAGGAATGCCATCAGTCCATCAGAGGCAACAGGCGGTCCGCTGAGAGAGGTCAGATGAGTCAGATGGCAGAGATCAAGACTGTACAGAGAGTCTGGGTGGCAGGGAGGGTGGGGGGCTCAGAAGAGCAGGAGCACAATTGAGGGGAAGGATGCTTGAAGCCCAGGCCAACCTCTGCCTCAAACAGGATTATCAAGGCAGCCCCTGGGATGGACCCAGGGGCCAATAACTCTAGCATCTCGGAAATCCCTTAGAGTGGACCCTGGGAATACAGGAAACTCAACAGATATGCAGCGTTCAACTGTGCACCAAAAGTCATGTCCGAGAATATTTATAGAAACTATTTATAACAGCTCTACCCTGGAAACTACCCAAATGCTCATCAACATCAGGATCTATAAATAAATTACAGCACTTTCACACAGCGAAATACTACTCACCAAAGTAAAGAGAAGACTTCCAACTACACTTGAAAATATGGTTGAATCTTATAAACATAATGATACATGAGGGAAACAAGACATAAAAAGTACATACTTTATGATTCCACATATGAAGTTAAAAAACCAGCAATCAGAAGTATTCAAAGTCATGACCGGTGTTACCCTGGAAGGGGTGGGGGGGTGGGGGTGGTGTCTGGAGGGGAACACAGAGGGAGCATGGCTTCTGAAGCACAAATAACCTGTCTTTTAATCAGGGTAGTGCTTACATGGGTGTGTGTTCAAGAATTCCACACTTATGTGCGCACTTTTCTGAACAATAATAATGTTAATAAAAATAGGAAAAAGGTAGAAATATGGATGGATCTCTGGGTGACAGGAAGTGTTAAAGATTATATTTGAATCCAAACCCAGAATTAAACTGGGCTCAGCATCTGTAATTGGCTGCTGGAGGAAAATCCAATAGCTACTTGAGAAGAATCAGGACTCCACACTGTTGTCAGGTGAGCTGTATTTAATGCCACTTGGCCTGCACATGGTCGCTCACTGTGTTAGGGATAAATCCTTGTTGCTCGCTATTAATAATTACTAGCCACAGTTCAATTGACTTACCTTACTTCTCACACTGATTACATATGTCTTCTGATGAATAGTTCATTCACATTGGTAGATGATTCCAAATCATTCATGTCCTAAATATGCATCCATGTCGATGGTAAAAGAGATGGCAGTTTCACAGCTCTGTGAAATAAGCCAGATTCTGTGTTCAACCATCCGGTGGCTCAGATAAACTTTCTGTCATCTAGATACACACAATATCATCTAGATCCATTTCCTCTCTTTTTTGAATATTCATTAGTTCCCTGCTGATGAGCACTGAATTTGATTTGGGCTCAAAATCACTTTGTCTAAGAAAATTTCCTTTAACAAGACGTTACCAAGATAATCAAGTCAACAGTTTGTTTTGCTTTAAAATAATGGGGATTATAAGCACAAAATCAGGGCAGGATGGGTGAAGACATGGAGATGGTTCAGGATGTGTCTAAACTGATACTGTTACAGGCAGTTGTACGTTTTTGCAGCGTTTACACATAAAAGCAGAAAGTCAAAAATATGAATTGTATAATTTTTAAATTTTGTCAACAAGTCTTGAAAATTTCATTTGGTACAAGCCAAGCAAACTGAAGCTGAAGCTCCAATACTTTGGCCACCTGATGTGAAGAGCCAACTCACTGGAAAAGACCCAGATGCTCGGAAAGATTGAGGGCAGGAGGGGAAGAGGGTGAAAGAAGATGAAATGGTTGGATGGCATCATTGACTGAATGGACATGAATATAAGCAAACTCTGGGAGTTAGTGAAGGACAGCCGGGCGTGCTGTAGTCCACGGGGTCACAAAGAGTGGGACACATCTTAGCAACTGAACAACAGTACTGAACAAGCAAACTGTATCTATGGGTTGGGATTCAGCTCAGCATGGCTAGTGTGGGCTTCCACTAGTGTGATTTTATTCACTCTGCAAAAATGCCCTTCAGTAAAACTGTTTGGGTCAAGTTCACACAGCTACGGAAAGGCCACGCCAGGACAACACTCAAGTCTAATTATCCAAATTAGTCTTCCATTCCCCAATAAAGGCTTCCTGTTGGCTCAGGCAGTAAAGAATCTGCCTGCAATGCAGGAGACACGGGTTTGATCCATGGGTCCGATCCCCTGGAGAAGGGAATGGCAACCCACTCCAGTGTTCTTGCCTGGAGAATCCCATAGACAGAGAAGCCTGGAGGGCTACAGTCCATGGGGTTGCAAGGAGTTGGGCACGACTGAGCGACTAACACACACACCCACAAACACACCCTCCCACAAGCTTTCCACCTCCCTATCCTGAGTGTGGTTTTCCAGAGAGAAGTCTTAAAATGACCTCAACTAGTCATCCAAGTGTATACCCATTTTACCTGAAAACCTTTCCTCTTTAACAAATGAAGAAATATTTTTAAAAAATTATCTGGAGAACCAATAGTACAGAATTGCTAGGAAATGCCTCTTGCTTTGTTTGTAATATTCCAAACAGACATTAAATACATCTTGTCTTTGAAGAAAAGTACAACCATTTGTAAATAGTATGAAATGCGATTGAAGAATTACATGTGAGGAGAAAAGATGGCCTATTTATTTAAAAAAAATTTTTTTGTTTTTGTTTTTTCTAATATAGAAGCATGTAAGCTAAATCTAGCCTTATTTTAAATTAAAGTTTATTTTAAACTATCTTTTTAGTTTTTGTTTTCTCTAACATACAAGGGTATAAGCCACATCTAAGGGGTTCCAACCCTTTCAGATTGCAGGGCTGGGACCAGGCCTTGATCATCTCTAAAAATCACAAGATTCCTTTGAAATGAGATGCTTGTTTGCTTCACACCTCAGTATGGCGTTAGCTATTTTAGTTATAAATTTGCATCTGTTAGGCTCCTTGGTTGATATATATGGGAAAGGGGATGTATGCTCACATCATCCTTCATATGTTCACTGTTCAGCAAGCTATGTGGGAATGTGCTGAATGCAAATTCATTTCAACCTGCTAAAACCACGGAAATATTGCCATTTCCTCCTTTTGCTTTTACTGCTTAGTCGTTTCAACTTTTCATACGCATTTGCATAAAGATCTGACCACATATACCATCTTCCTTCCCAGGACAGTGACTCAGACCTTGACACCAAACCAAGAACGTTAATTTTGTTCCCCTCATACTGTTGATCACATGAACTGGCTTAGACTTGAACACAAAAATATTCACCATAAGTATGGCTTCACCTTTTACTCTAGACACTACAGTTTCATGGACAGAGAATATCAGGTACTTAATCTTAAAAAATAAAATACTAAGGCCCTAAAAGGAGCTTCTACTTGGTTAGTGTTTTTCCCTGGAGGAAATCAGCCAATTTATTCACCAATTCTAACATCATTACTACCTTGGGAGCTGAAGGAGAAAAAAGAAAGAAATGTACATGTTATTTACATATAGCTTAATATTTAGTGATGTATATTATTACATATAGCAATTCTTATAATTTAGTGATTTATATTATATATGTTAACATATATGTATCAGTTCAGTTCAGTCACTCAGTCATGTCCGACTCTTTGCTATCCTATGAACCGCAGCATGCCAGGCCTGCCTGTCCATCACCAACTCCCGGAGTTCACCCAAACCCATGTCCATTGAGTCAGTTGATGCCATCCAGCCATCTCATCCTCTGTCGCCCCCTTCTCCTCCTGCCCCCAATCCTTCCCAGCATCAGGGTCTTTTCCAATGAGTCAACTCTTCGCATGAGGTGGCCAAAGTATTGGAATTTCAGTTTCAACATCAGTTCTTTCAATGAACACCCAGGACTGATCTCCTTCAGGATGGACTGGTTGGATCTCCTTGCAGTCCAAGGGATTCTCAAGAGTCTTCTCCAACACCACAGTTCAAAAGCATCAATTCTTCGGTGCTCAGCTTTCTCTATAGTCCAACTCTCACATCCATACATGACTACTGGAAAAACCATAGCCTTGACTAGACGGACCTTTGTTGGGAAAGTAATGTCTCTACTTTTAAATATGTTATCCAGGTTGGTCATAACTTTCCTTCCAAGGAGTAAGCGTCTTTTTATTTCATGGCTGCAATCACCATCTGCAGTGATTCTGGAGTCCAAAAAAATAAAGTCTGACACTGTTTCCACTGTTTCCCCATCTATTTGCCATGAAGTAATGGGACCAGATGCCATGATCTTAGTTTTCTGAATGTTGAGCTTTAAGCCAACTTTTTCACTCTCCTCCTTCACTTTCATTAAGAGGCTTTTTAGTTCCTCTTCACTTTCTGCCATAAGGGTGGTGTCATCTGCATATCTTAGGTTATTGATATTTCTCCTGGCAATCTTGATTCCAGCTTGTGCTTCTTCCAGCCCAGTGTTTCTCATGATGTACTCTGCATATAAGTTAAATAAGCAGGGAGACAATATACAGCCTTGGCGGACTCCTTTTCCTATTTGGAACCAGTCTGCTGTTCCAAGTCCAGTTCTAACCGTTGCTTCCTAGCCTGCATACAGGTTTCTCAAGAGACAGGTCAGGTGGCCTGGTATTACCATCTCTTGAAGAATTTTCCACAGTTTATTGTGATCCACACAGTCAAAGGCTTTGGCATAGTCAACAAAGCAGAAATAGATGTTTTTCTGGAACTGCCTTGCTTTTTTGATGATCCAGCGAAATTGGCAATTTGATCTCTGGTTCCCCTGCCTTTTCTAAAACCAGCTTGAACATCTAGAAGTTCACAGTTCACATATTGCTGAAGCCTGGCTTGGAGAATTTTGAGCATTACTTTACTAGCGTGTGAGATGAGTGCAATTGTGTGGTAGTTTGAGCATTCTTTGGCATTGCCTTTCTTTGTGATTGGAATGAAAACTTTTGAGCATTACTTTACTAGAGTGTGAGATGAGTGCAATTGTGCAGTAGTTCGAGCATTCTTTGGCATTGTCTTTCTTTGGGATTGGAATGAAAACACATATACATATATGTATATATATATACATATTAATGTAACATTCTATCTTCAGATGGCTTACAATCTATTAAACAGTTGAAATTTAAAAAGTATAAGACTATGTCAAGTGAAAATATATCTTGCTTGTGTTTTTATTTAAAATAGCCCAAGATAATATTAACACACTCTTACACAGCTTTGGACACTAAATAAATATAAAGCAGGTGGTACATCAGATTATTTAGAGAATGTGTTACATGTCTATTTCATGTAGTTCTTAACCTCGTATAGGTTAATTTAAAAAACAAAAACAAAAAAAACAGTGGACTAGGAAATGTTTCTACTTAAGGGAAAATTGCAAAAAATTTCTTTCATTGATAAAAGTAGCATAGAATACCCACAGAATCAAAGGCCATTTTAAAGAGCTTCTGTCTTTATCTTTAGCCAATACTGAATTTTGTTGATTTTCAAATGATTATTACACACAAAGCCAAATGCTAAGCCAGGCTCCTGGGAGAATTAAAACTGTAAACGGTAGTCCCCACCCTAATAAAATCCCTCATCCAAATGGATGACATGAAAGTAAAATCTAAGTGGATGCCTGGTGGTGAGGGGAGCCAAGTGCTGGTCTGTGCAATCCAGTTTAGACCCCCTGCTGTGATGGAGTTGCTCTCAAATCCTGTCTCAGCAGCACATGCCGTGGGGAAACAGCTGCAAACATCAATCATGAAAATATCCACACACCAACTACATGTCAGCGTTTCAAGACAAATTACATTGATGTCTCTAGGTTCTACTGTTCTTGGCTTTTGCCCCAAACGCAAAGCTCTCCTCCAATACTGTGTCCTTATTGACCCTCTCTGGGCACTTGACGATTCTAATTTTTCTGCTCACATCTCTACTAGTGTTTCTGTTCTTCCTCCTACTGATTAGAGCTGTTCGTGATATATTCTGGCTATTAAGTGTCATTATTTTTCAAACATCACCCAGTGTGTCATCCGTCAACTTTGTTTATGGTGTCCCTCACTGAAGACAAGCTTTCAGTTTCGAAAGTCAAGTTCACTGATGTTTCCGTTTTGGTTTGTGATAGAGGGAGAAGAGCTTATTTATAAAATTCTTTCCCACTAGAGTATCTCAAAGACCTTCCTCAGAAGAACCCTTACTATTTACTCTTTATTTTTCAAATCAACTGGGCCTCAATTCTTCTGTATGAATTCAGAACAAACCTATCATTTTCTTTAAAACAATCTTGCTGGAATTTTATTGAATTTATAGACCAACCTGAGTTATTGTTCAGTCACTCAGTTGTGTCCGATTCTTTGTGACCCCATGGACTACAGTACGCCAGCCTTCCCTGTCTTTCACTATCTCCTAGAGCTTGCTCAAACCCATGTCCATTGAGTCGATGATGCCATCCAACCATCTCATCCTCTATTGTCCCCTTCTCCTGCCCTCAGTCTTTCCCAGTATCACCAATTTGGGTAGCACTGACATCTTTAAAGCGTTAGCTCATTGCAAATATAAACAATATAGCTCTCCATTGATTCAATTCCTCATCAGCATCCTACAATAGAGCTTACAAAATGTCCTTTCTACGGTTCTTTTATTGTCTTTGTTAAGTTAGTTCCTGAATAATGTAGCACTGTTGTTAGTTTCAAGAATATCTTATTTTTTGTTTATAATTTCTTAATTACTGTGAAAAGAACACTATTTATATTTATCTCCTCTTCAACCATGCTCTTTTATTAATTCTAATAATATCTTGATTTTGTATGATTCTTTGTAGATAATTAACACATCTGCAAATAATAATATTTTTGTCTTTCTGTCTTCTATGCTTATAACTGGACAAAACCTCCAAACATATTGAACAGTAATGGTGATGAAAGGGTTTCTTGTCTTTTTCTGGTCTAAAAGAAAATACATCTAAATGTTTTCCGCTATGTTTAATGTTTGTCTAAGTTTTGGATATACAGTTTTAATGACTGAAAGATATTTCCCTTTTGATCATCATTTTCTGAGAGTTTCTCCTATAAAAGTTTCTCCTATTGAAGTTTCGGCTATTTATGCAGCAGATGAGATATCCATGTGACTTTTTTCAATTCAAGCCAACTTTTCCAATCATGGTGTGGCCCAGATTTTGGAATGACTTCAGATCTCAGGAGCTGCTGAGAAGTAAGTGAGAGAGTGCTGGATCCCAAAGAAGCCGGCTGTGGTGTTGGAGCCTGGTTACCGGGAATGACCCCGGAAGGAGCAGCTCGGGTCAGCACCTAGACACGCAGGAACAAGGACACCCTGGGTGGTCCAGCATGCAGGGCTGCTGGCCCAGGCTGCCTGCTTCCCCCCGGGGATCTTACATGACCATAAAGCCCACCAGAACTTAGATGCCACTCCAGGAAACAGGCAAGGCGGAGGAAATCAGAACAGAATGTCCGAAAGTTTTCATCCACTGGCCAAATGAAGGAGTTATCGTAGAAATGGTGTTCTCGGTGGAAACCTGAAGTGATGTTTCTTGCACACTGAGTTTGTGAAATGAACTTTCTCCCCACTATACACTTTATATCTCCCAACTGAAAAGAGTACTTGTCAAAGATGTGGCATGTGGTCCACTGGAATGTAACCACCAGAGGTCATGACTTCTGGCAAATGATTCATCCTCTCACTGCCTCAGTCTCCACATTTATGGTGGGGACTTTATTGCAATTTGTTTAATACCGAACTGAAGCACTGCGTGTTTCCCAACACAGAGGGTCTAATTAGTATTCAGTGTTTATCTTTTCGTTTCCTAAGTCTAACTCCAGGGATAAAACAGGGAGAAAGTGGCTACAGAGATTTAAAAAAAACAAAGAGCTGGGGGAAGGTATCAGCCAGATCACTAATGCTGTTACTGCTAATTATGAGGCTGGGTGTGCAGCTCCCGGACAGGGACCTCGATTGGCAAAATTTGTGATTGGGGGCTCACGTCAGTTAGTGAGGCCAGGCCTGCTGGTTAGCCGGGACTCCAAGTTCTTATCAGCCTTTTTCACCTCCACTTGCAGCAGCTTGGGCATCAGCTGTGCAAGACGGGGCCCAGAGGATACCCATGATGCCTGTTTATCCGAAGGTCAGCAGACTACCTTCCAGGTCTGTGCTATTGCAACAGGGAGTCCCGTCAACACTCCACCACGAACTAACCCACGTGGAAGCAAGAACTGGTTTTGTGTGCTCACTGTCTTAGTCCTTCTGAGCTCCTGAACAGAAAAATGTATGGGTACTCCTCCTGATTTTGTTTTCTGCTACTTGCCATATGGCCTACCCGATCCAGCCATGTGCCTGTAATTAAACAGCATGTGGTTTCCCCCACCTTGCATTCACAGCTTCACCCTTAGAGATTTGTTCTTCTAAGTCCTGTATGATCTTCCAGTGTAAGGAGTTCCCCCTGGAAATGTAGTGGAGAAACTACTTGCTCTTCCCTGCCTCAAGTTTTATGTGGATTTGTGAGTGACAGCCTGGAAGATTGTTTCGGAATTTCTCGGCACTGGGGCTTTGGGCCGTATCTGAACGCTTTGCCTTTCTTGTTGATAAAAAGAAGTGTGAAGTTAAGTCATCTGTGGTTACATGGAACATACATCATACGTTTTCTGAAACAGACTCCATTTCAAAGATTCCTTCCCTTTGTTCTCATTAGTAGATTCATTCCTTTTAGACCCAGAGTTCAAAAAAGCATCTCAATTTACTTTCAAGATTATAGCTGATCAAAGTTTCTATGATTCCGTTAGAGAACAAAATATAAAACACCTTGGGAGAAGGAAATAGAGTGAGAAAGGGAGGAGGCTGGAAGGTGCCATGTTTCAGAAGGGAAGAAGTGGGTTCGGAAAGAGATGCTGGGAATGGACCGAGTGTTGACCTCAACTTCTTCACAGATTTGCTCAAGCTTTCCTGGCGACCCTGCAGCAGACATGAGCATGTTCTTCAAGATCAGGGCAACAGGTCCCTTCTGTGTAACTGTTTTCTTGTAAGTTAGAAACTAAACATTTTGGTACATGCTTTAAATATAAACGGGGGTGTGGAGTGCTTTCAGAATCAGAACTGAGCTGCAAGTGACAAAGAACAGACACAATTCATTCACTGGAACGATGTCTACAGACAACAACGGTCCCTCAGGTGCGGTGCCCACCAGTGGGAGAACAGGGATGAGTGAAGCCCTGTCTCTGTCCTCAAAGACCTCAGAGTCTAGGGGAAGAAGCAGAGGTATCAGTAAGTACAACGGAAATATAAACATGCATCAAAGGTAGCTCAGAGCAGGTGAGTAACTCCTATGGGGAAATAGTAAAGAAGGGATTCCTGCAGAAGTGGAGATCTGAGTTGGATTCAAAGGACGAAGAGCACTTCCTCTGGTGATAGTGGACAGCACTGAGGGGGACAGAAGGCAGATGATTCTTTACCATCTGAGCCACCAGGGAAACCCCACAGTACGTTTAGGAGATAGAATAAGACTCTCAGATGCTCTAAGAGGCTTGATATTTCTAGAGCACCAGGTGTAAGACGGGGCATTGTGGAGGCAGGCCAGAAGAAACATAAGCCTCAGGGAGTCTGTGAATTCAAGGGCAGGAACCCGTTAGAGCATTTCAACCAGAGCTACACGCCCATGAGGAGCTGGTGAAGCACCTAAAGCAGCGGAAAACGGGACCGAGTTTGCCAGCAGGGCTGGAAGCAACTGAGGAGGTACTGAAGGGCAGCTAGCAGGAGGTGTTCCCGAGCATACAGAAGCAGTACAGGTGGGAAGTCAAGACGGCTTCATCAGGGACAGCAGCAGTGGGAAGAGAAACAATGTCTCATTGGCGGGATGGTCACAAAACTCAACAGAATCCGATGCCTGACGTGAGGGGTGAGAGTGACCACAATCCTCAGGCCCACTGGACTGAGTGGGGTTTGGCGTCATCAATTGAAAAGTAAAATGAGAAAGGGGCGTGTGGAATGAATCTGAGGGGCCAGAGGTCAATCCAGACCCGAGGAGATGATGGGCAAGAGCTGTAAAAAGCTCCAGAGAGACAGCTCTGTCCAGCTCTGGAGGGCGCCACTCATCATCACTTATGTATCTGATGCCTGTCACACAGGAGCCACCAAGCTAGACTCAGGGCACACGTGGAAATCACCCCAGCCCCAAATGTAGTGGCCTCGAGGGGGTTTACAAAGATGATGTGGCAGAGGGTTCTCAGTGCTGTTAGGGGGGAGGCAAGGACTGTTGACAACACACACAGAGGGTTCACAGCAAAGACCTGGCCTTGAGGTGTAGCGGCGTGGGGCACGGGACAGGCCGCCTGGGAAATACAGAAAATGAAGAGTTAGTAGGAATTACAAAGTGAGTGAAAAAGAGGCAGCAAAGAACTTGCCAAGCAGAGGAGGCTGCAGGCCAAACAATCACAAGGAAGCATAAGGACAGGATCCTGAGGACAGGGGGAGGCCCCGTGGGCTGGATGGGGTATCGGAGAAGGGCCAGAGGCGAGGCTGTGAGAGTCAGCCCTGCAAGAGGCTGCAGAGAGCGCTTTGCAGAGCTGAAACTTCATCAGCCCTGTAAGAGAAAGCCACTCGAGGCTTTCAGCAGGGGACTGAGACAATTATAAGCCTCTTATCCTTATCCATCAGAGGGCAGACCGAATGAAAACCACAGTCACTGATCACATGGACCACAGTCTTGACCTAACTCAATGAAACTAAGTCATGCCGTGTGGGGCCACCCAAGACGGACGGGTCATGGTGGAGAGGTCTGACAGAATGTGCTCCACTGGAGAAGGGAATGGCAAACCACTTCAGGATTCGTGCCTTGAGAACCCCATGAACAGTATGAAAAGGCAGAAAGGTATGACACTGAAAGAGGAACTCCCCAGGTGGGTAGGTGCCCAATATGCTACTAGAGATCAGTTGAGAAATAACTCCAGAAAGAATGAAGAGATGGAGCCAAAGCAAAAACAACACCCAGCTGTGGATGTGATTGTGATGGAAGCAAGGTCTGATGCTGTAAAGAGCAATACTGCACAGGAACCTGGAATGTTACGTCCATGAATCAAGGCAAATTGGAAGGGGTCAAACAGGAGATGGCAAGAGTGAACATCGACATTTTAGGAATCAGTGAACGAAAATAGAATGGGTGAATTTAACTCAGATGGCCATTATATCTAATACTGCAGGCAAGAATCCCTTAGAAGAAATGGAGTAACTATCACAGTCAACAAAAGAGTCCGAAATGAAGTACTTAGATGCAATCTCAAAAACAAAGAAATCATCTCAGTTCATTTCCAAGGCAAACCAATCAACATCACAATAATCCAAGTCTATGCCCCAACCAGTAATGCTGAAGAAGCTGAAGTTGAAAGGTTCTATGAAGACCTACAAGACCTTCTAGAAATAACACCCAAAAAAGATGTCCTTTTCATTATAGGGGATTGGAATGCAAAAGTAGGAAGTCAAGAGATACCTGGAGTAACAGGTAAAATTGGCCCTGTGAATACAAAATGAAGCAGGGCAAAGTCTAACACACTTTTGCCAAGAGGACGCACTGGTTATAGCAAACACCCTCTTCCAACAACACAAGACAAGACTCTACATGTGGACATCACCAGATGGTCAATACCAAAATCAAATTGATTATATTCTTTGCAGCCAAAGATGGAGACGCTCTATACGGTCAGCAAAAACAAGACCGGGAGCTGACTGTGGCTCAGACCATGAACTCCTTATTGCCACATTCAGACTTAAATTGAAGAAAGTAGGGAAAACCACTAGACCATCCAGGTAAGATCTAAATCAAATCCCTTATGATTATAGAGTGGAAGTGAGAAATAGATTCAAGGGATTAGATCTCACAGACAGAGTGCCTGAGACTATGGACAGACATTTGTGACATTGTACAGGACACAGGGATCAAGACCATCCCAAAGAAAAAGAAATGCAAAAAGGCAAAATGGTTCGCTGAGGAGGCCTTACAAATAGCTATGAAAAGAAGAGAAGCAAAAGGCAAAGGAGAAAAAGAAAGATTTGAATGCAGAGTTCCAAAGAATAGCAAGGAGAGATAAGAAAGCCTTCCTCAGTGATCAGTGCAAAGAAATAGAGGAAAACAATAGAATGGGAAAGACTAGGGAACTTGAAGAAAATTAGAGATACCAAGGGAACATCTCATGCAAAGATGGGCACAATAAAGGACAGAAATGGTATGGACCTAACAGAAGCAGATGATATTAAGAAGAGGTGGCAAGAATACACAGAAGAAGAATACAAAAAAAGATCTTCAGGACCCAGATAATCACGATGGTGTGATCACTCACCTAGAGCCAGACATCCTGGAATGTGAAGTCAAGTAGCCCTTACAAAGCACTGCTACGAACAAAGCTAGTGGAGGTGATGGAATTCCAGCTGAGCTATTTCAAATCCTAAAAGATGATGCTGTGAAAGTGCTGCACTCAATATGCCAGCAAATCTGGAAAACTCAGCAGTGGCTACAGGGTTGGAAAAGGTCAGTTTTCATTCCAATCCCAAAGAAGGGCAATGCCAAAGAATGTTCAAACTACCGCACAATTGCACTCATCTTACACACTAGCAAAGCAATGCTTAAAATTCTCCAAGCCAGGCTTCAACAGTGCATGAACTTGAAATTCCAGATTTTCAAGGTGGATTTAGAAAAGGCAGAGGAACCAGAGATCAAACTGCCAACATTCATTGGATCATTGAAAAAGCAAGAGAGTTCCAGAAAAACATCTATTTCTGCTTTAATGACTACGCCAAAGCCTTTGACTGTGTGGATCACAACAAACTGTGGAAAATTCCTAAAGATGTGGGAACACCAGGCCACCTGACCTGCCTCTTGAGAAATCTGTATGCAGGTCAGGAAGCAACAGTTAAAATTGGACATGGAACAGACTGGTTCCAAATAGGAAATGGCTTCCGTCAAGGCTATATATTGTCACTCTGCTTATTTAACTTATATGCAGAGTGTATCATGTGAAATGCCAGGCTGGCTGAAGAACAGGCTGGAATCAAGATTGCCAGGAGAAACATCAACAGTCTCAGAAATGCAGATGACACCACCCTAACGGCAGAAAGTGAAGAACTAAAGAGCTTCTTGATGAAAGTGAAGAGGAGAGTGAAAAAGTAGGCTTAAAACCTAATTCAGAAAGCTAAGATCATGCAATCCGGTCCCATCACTTCATGGCAAATAGATGGGAAACAATAAAAACAGTGAGAGATTTTATTTTTGGGTTCCAAAATCACTGCAGATGGTGACTGCAGCCATTAAATTAAAACACACTTGCTCCTTGGAAGAAAAGTTATGACCAACCTAGATAGCATATTAAAAAGCAGAGATATTACTTTGTCAATAAAGGTCCATATAGTCAAAGCTACGGTTATTCCAGTGGTCATGTATGGATGTGAGAGTTGGACTATAAAGAAAGCTGTGCCCCACTATGAAAAAGAATAATTTGAATCAGTTCTAATGAGGTGGATGAAACTGGAGCCTATTATACAGAGCAAAGTAAGTCAGAAAGAAAACCACCAATACAGTACATTAACGCATATATATGGAATTTAGAAAGATGGTAACGATGACCCTATGTTGAGACAGAAAAGAGACACAGATGTAAAGAACATACTGTTGAACTCTGTGGGAGAAGGCAAGGGTGGGATGATCTGAGAGAATAGCACTGAAACATGTATATTATCAGATGTGAAACAGATCACCAGTCCAGGTTCGATGCATGAGACAGGGTACTCAGGGCTGGTGCACTGGGATGACCCAGAGGAATGGGATGGGGAGGGAGGTGGGAGGGGGATTCAGGATGGGAACACATGTATACCCATGGCTGATTCATGTCAATGTATGGCAAAACCACTACAATATTGTAAAGTAATTAGCCTCCAACTAAAATTTAAATAAATAAAAGAAAAAAGAAAAAAAGAAAGCTGAGTGCCAAAGAATTGATGCTTTTGAACTGTGGTGTTGGAGAAGATTCTTGAGAGTTCCCTGGGCTGCAAGGAGATCCAACCAGTCAATACTAAAGGAAATCAGTCCTGCATATTCATTGGAAGGAGTGATGCTGATTGAAACTCCAATACTTTGGCTAAACCTTTTGTGAAGAACTGACTCACTGGAAAAGACCCTGATGCTGGGAAAGATTGAAGGTGGGAGGAGAAGGGGACAACAGAGAATGAGATGGTTGGACGGCATCACTGACGGAATGGGCATGAGTCTGAGTAAGCTCCAGGAGTTGGTGATGGACAGGGAGGCCTGGCGTGCTGCAGTCCATGGGGCCACAAAGAGTCAGACACGACTGAGTGACTGACCTGAGCTGAACTGAGACAATCACAGCTGTATTTTAAAAGCTCACTCCAGGCACTGTGCAGAGGAGAGACTGATTAAGATAGGGAGCCTGGCATGGAGCACCATTTCATTCAGCATGCTAACGTGCTCTGCCCTGCGGCCTGCTTTTAAAAATTGCATTCTGAATTAGTTGTGGGCATTGAGCAGTTGGGAGCTCTCACATACACTTACAGTTACAGGCTTCTTTTGAAACTTAGGTGACCTGGCAATGCTGGGGACATATTCCTGACCTTTTGAAAACTGGCTGGAGCATGAGCCTTCTAAACAGCGACCCTTTTTGGTCAAAATGGGTGCTCTCCTGCATGCCATGGTCTGACAGAATTTCTTGGTTCAGTTTTATGGCTCCTGCCTTACCAAGAGAACATAAAGACCAAGGATGAGGGACTATGGTGTGCAACTATGTTAGACCAATATTGGGAGTCATGTCCCATCCCCAGGCCTGAGTCACTACAGACTTCACGCAAACAATTCTCCCCTTGATCATGGGATTTCCCCTTTCTCCAGGATCATTCTCATTGACAAAAGAACCTGTTGTCATTTCTTTGATCTTAAAAATAACTTCTCCTGTTCTGCTTTCTTAGAGCAAGAGGGATTGCACCCAAACAAACCTCCCCTTCACGTTGTCAGGAATTGGCAGCTGGCGAGTTTTAGCAGGCATCGCTGCCCTAGGCTCAGACTGCCTGATGCGTTCAAGAGCTGTTCATCCTCACTAGCAAGGCTGTGCTCACTCTGGCCCTGTAGCAGGGAGAGTAACAAGCAAGCACGTCCTTCCTTAGAGTTCATCTAACTGCTTCCGGCTCCGAGCACATTCCTCCAAGACAGCAGGGAACTGCATGCCTGATGGCATCTGTCACTGATGTCACCAGAACCCTGCGCACACCCCCCTGACCTTTTCTTTTTCTCATCTCTCACATCCTCCTGACTCTTTCCTCAAGGCTGTAGCTGACCACTTCCCTTCACCTCCAGTGGCACTCCCTGATTGAAGCCATGGTCTTCTCTGGATTAACAATATTCACTGTTTTAGTTATCTATTGTTACCTGTTAGTTATCTATCACTGTATATCACATGTCCCCCAAACTTCCTGGCCTGGAACAGCAACATCCATGCTCTCAAAACTCATGCGGATCAGGAGTGCACATGCGGCTTAGCAGGCTCCCCTGCTTTAGAACCCGTCATGGTCTCTAGGTATCCGCTGGGCTGCCCAGTCGGCTCCAACACACTGGCCTCCTCTCGCTTCTTCAAACATGCTGGTCATGCCGCTGCCCCGGGCCTCTGAACTGGCTCCTCCCTCCTCAGGAAAGTTCCTTCTCCAGGTTTCTGTATTGTTGATATACTCAGTGGGCCTCCCCGACGGCTCAGCTGGTAAAGAACCTGCCTGCCAATGCAGGAGACACAAGAGACAAGAGTTTGAAGCACTAACCTTCTTTAAGGCTTTGCTCAAACATCATCTCCTTTTTGCAGTCTACCCTGGCAAAATCACCCCATCCCCGGAACTCCTGATTTCTTTTATATTCTTTTGTTTTTCAATAACAGTTCTAATATACTAGTTAAATTACTTACTCATTACATAACATATAACGTTAAACCCATAAGGGTGAAAAATCTTTTTCTGTGGTTTATGGCTGAATCCCAAGTGCCTGGAAAAGAATAGGTGCTCAAGAAAAATTTCCTAAATGAATAAGTGAAGATGGCTGAGGACCAGCCTTGGGAAACACCATGTTTAAGTGACTGGCAGAGGAAAGGGACCCAGGAAGGAAATGGAGTACCGAGCATCTCCTGTGCCCTATTTCATGTCCTACTGGCCCCTTTTCTCTCTTTTTTTAAAGCGATAATTCTCTCAGTTTTACTAATTTAATTTTTGTCCACATCCTTCAGCAATGTGTGACCTTAGTTCCCTGATGAGGGACCAAGCCTGCGCCCCCTGCATTGGAAAGTGGAGTCTTAACCACTGGACCGCCAGGGAAGTCCCCTCCTTTCTTAATTTTGCCGTTTTCGCAGGTGCGCCCAGCTGAGCTCACACACAACCTGAAAGTATCTCATCACAACTGTACCAAGTGAGCGGGGGTTTTGCTACAAGGATTCGCTGCCATCGGCAGAAAGGGTACCTTCAGGGACCCCCTGGACTCTTTTCCCACTCACACAAATGGGGGAGCGAAATGCTTTTAACAGCCTTGACCAGTGGGGGATGGGAACTGATGGGTGAAGCCTCCCCTCTACTGAACCTCTGGAGGAACACTCCCAAGTGCATCTTTGTAGCTCTCTATACTGTCCCTAGCAAGATAGAATCTGGTGGCCATAGTGGTGATATTCTCAGTCCAGGGTAATACCAGAAAATCAGTTTGTTTTCCTTCTCTGCTTTACTGTTCCAACTCCCTCTGAACTCACGTTTAGACAGAAATCACTTTCAAAAATTAATTCCTGGCTTGCATGCCTTTGTTTCATCATCTGCAGGGAAAGCTATGTTGAGACATGTCAAAGTGAGACTGCTATTTATTAAAAAAATGAATCCACAGATAATCAAAAAAGCATGAATGAAAATACTTTCCAATGCTATACAGAGTCGAGTGAGATTAGGAAATCTGGAGACCACATTGAGTGCACTAGAGAAGGGGGGTGGGGAAGCAGTGTCAGAAAACTACAGTGAGGTATCAACTCACACTGGTCAGAATGGCCATCACCAAAAAGGCTACAAAGACAAATGCTGGAGAGGGTCTGGAGATAAGGGAGGCCTCCTACGCTGTTGCTGGGACTGTAAATCGGTGCAGGCACTAAGGAGAACCATATGGAGGTTTCTTAAGAAACCAAAAATAGAGCTACAGTATGACCCAGCAATCCCACTCCTGGGTGTATAGCCAGAGAAAATTCTAATTCATAAAGGAACTCTAATTCAAAAACTCTAACTTGAAAAAGCGCTCCAGTGGTCACAGAAGCACTGTTAACAATAGCCAAGGTCTGGAAGCAGCCTGAAGCAACCTGAGTGCCCACTGACAGATGAATGAATAAAGAACATGTGGTATATACATACGATGGAACATTACTCAGCCAGAAAAGCAATGAAATAATGCCACTTGCAACAACATGGATGGGCCCAGAGATTATCATACTAAGTAAATAAAGTCAGATAGAGAAAGTCAAATATTGTATGCTAACACTTACATGTGGAATCTAGAACAGGACACAAATGAACTTGTTTATGAAATAGAAACAGACTCACAGGCAGAGAGAGCAAACCTCTGGTTACCAAAGGGGAGAAGGTGTGAGGGGGTAACTGAGAAGCTTGGGATTAGCAGACACACACTACTATATATAAAACAGATAAACAACAAGGTCAGGGAGCTAGATTCAATATCCTGTAATAAGCCATAATGGAAAAGAATATGAAAAAGAATATGCATATAAATATATATGCATAATAACTGAATCACTTTGCTATACACCTGAAACAAACACAACAGTGTAAATCAACTGTTCTTCGTTCTCCAAAAAAAATAAAACAGACCATGTAGTAGATGAAGGTAAGAAAATGGAGATGACTCTGTTTTGAAGGAAATGAGCAGATTGGGGAGACAGCTTGAGGTGGGGGGTGGGATGCTGGGCACAGTGGGACAAAACAGATGTTCCAAGAATAAATACAATTTAATGAAGAAAGTGTCATAAAGTCATAACACAGGGATCTGCATGCCACATCGGCTGAGGAAGGAATACAGGAAGGCGATCATGAGCGGAGTCTTCCAGCACAGCGTTGCTGGCAGAACTGTTAAAGGGTTGCAGGCCCACAGCCTCTGAAAGGCACTGAACGCTGAATGAGAGGTGTGCCTGAGGAATTTCAAGTTCATCACCCAGGTTGGAGCCTACGCTGTCCTGATGGTTACAGGTGGCACCAGAGTCGTTACGGGGCCAGAAGGTTGTCTGAATAGTTTCTGAACAGTGGCTGAGTAGTGTCTCTCAGCGAGCTTTCCTTCATTAGGAACAGTTCAGTTACAGAAGAAAGAGTGCCGTGATCACCCTAACAAAACCGATAATTCCCTGGTGTCGTCTAATACTTGGTCCATCATTTATTGAGCCCAACTGTTTTTTTTTGTTTTCCTTTTGGCCAACCCTATGGCATGTGGCATCTTAGTTCCCTGACCAGGGATTAAACCCTTACCCCTGTATTGAGAGCACGGAGTCTTAACCACCGCACTGCCAGGGAAGTCACTGACCCAATGGTTACAAGAATATTTTTTAGAGTTGGTTTGCTGGAATCAGAATCTAAACAAAAGCAACATTTTATATTTTAAGTGACTCAAGTCTTTTTCATCTAAAGAAGTAGCCCGCATATTTTTTTTCCCATGACATTTACTTGTTGTGAAAATTGAATTCAAACATTTTAAAGTGTGTCTACTGAATAGCCAGGCAAGATTGATTTTATAATATCTGCTTTCTGGAAATTACTGAGATTTTCTTTACCACTGAAACATGGTCATTTTTGGCAAATGATTAATGGGCCCTGGAAAAGGAGGTCTGCTTTACATTTGGACAATCATGTTAAGGTTTTTACAGTCCTGGCAGCCCAGCAGCTGCAGGCTATACTCAGGAAAGGTGAAGACCAGGATCAATAAATAAAAAAAAAATACCTGTCCTGGATCAGCCCATCTGTTTGCTAAACAAGCATCCCTTTGTTTGTCAAGAACATGAAGCTAGTTGTCCCCAAGTTCTCCACACCCGGGGTTCCAGGCAGTCAACCAAAATTCTGTAGGAACATCTTCAGGATGACTCCATCCACAGGGGGAGACGAGGAGGAAAGGGTGGCAAATGACAAAAGGGAGCTCCTGGCTCATGTTTTGCCACAAATACTTAGGAGGAAGACTTCTTGTATAAATAATGTGGGGCATGACCCCTTAGCCCTCAAGGAGGTCTCATGATGACTGGCAGACAATTTACACCTCCTCTGCCTAACTGTGATGCTCAGGCAATGAAGGGCGGATGTGTCAGGACCTGAGCTGCTAAGCCCACAACTTCATGCTCCAGAGCCTCCATCTATAACCGTTATGCCAAGTGCCTTCATCCACAACAGTTATGTGCATGCTTTTGCCCCACAATCCTTGTACACATGCTCCTCCACTAAGGATCCTTGGGCACAAGCTCCTCCCCTCTCTCCCCAGAGCGGTACCCAAAGCTAGGTCCTGCGGGGTGACTGCACACTGACCAAACCCAGACCATGACCCCCCGAGTCTCCCAAGTTTCCTGGGACAAACTCTTCTCTGAGTCTTTTGACTGTATCACATCAGCTTAAAATTGAATGCAGATATTGGTAATAGAGACCAGAAATTCTAGCGGCTTCAGTTTGCTTTTCTTTTCTGTGTAGAGTATCTCTGAATTAGTCAGGACATGAGGAATAACAGTGGCTTCAGGACACCACTGAGGAACCAGGGTCCTCCCACCTTTCTGTCATGAACCAAGGTTTTTCAGCACGTAAGTACCTGCATTTCTGGACTTCCTCTTTCCCTTCTATTCCTACTGGAAGACAGGCCAATGATTTTTCTGAGTTCACCCCTTTAACGCGAAGTTCAGCCAATAGCACCAAGTCAGGCTACTAGTATTCTGTTTGTGACTCCTAAGACCACAAGCTCACTGAGCTCATTATCTGTCTTCCAAGTTAGTGGTGAGAATTAGATCAAATGTTTCACTACAGCATAAATGAGATGGATGGTGGTTTCATAACTTTCCTTGCCATTCTCTGACCAGACCCAGAGTTGATGCACATATATTGTTTGCTTGTTTTTCCCTCAACACTTACTTTTAGACACAGGTGCTTGTTGGGATGGTCTGGCTGTGTTTCTGTAATAAATAACCTCAAAGATTCTGAGGCTTATAACCACAAATTTTCTTTCTTTTTCATTCCCACCTCACTGAGATTCAGCTACGTATTTTCTACAATTCAAGACTGAGATTAAGTGAGCACTTCTCCCAGATGTTGCTGGGTACAAGGTAATAGAAAAAAGAGAAGGTGATGGCTCTTAAGGCTTCTGTTACAAAGTTGAACACATTATTTCTGCTCAAATTTCGTTGGCCAAATTTTCATGGCAGTGGCATAGAGCAACAAAATCCTCCTGTAGAGAAGATGATGCATTACATGTTCAAGCTTGAAGCCAGAGCAGGATATGCGTGCCTTTCCCATGGAGGGCAAAGCAGATGAAGCGAGCCCCCCATGAGTATTCCCTGGGCCTGACTATTTTGGTACAAATTGGCTTCAGATGCAGCTGCCAGCATGGAGCGTTCCTGTCCATGTTTAGAACAGGGCCATAATGCCAGGAAATCCATGCCTCCTCCCACTGTCCCCCACCCCCAGGAAGTCTTCCACCCAGTGAACATTCCAGCTCCCTCATCCCTCAGCTGCCCTCTGTGGTAACCTGCTTTATAACATCCCCTTTGCTGGCTTCTGTCCTGTTTCTATCTTGCTTTTCATTCCCAAGTTTGTTTTTCCTGTGATCACTTCCCATACAAACTACTTGCACTTGAATCTTTGTTCTGGGGTCGCCTTCTGGGAATCCAAACTAAGGCAGAAGGACATAAAATATTTAGAGCAATGATACAATCTGCCCGGAAGAGAAGAATGGCTTTGGGCGGTAGTTAGCCTTCAAGGCCAGAAATCCCATCTGGAGAATGGACCCACCCTTCTCCACGTGTCTGTCCTCAAATCTGTTCATCTCTTAGGCAGACCATAAACACTGTTTCCCAGAAGTGATAAGGACTCCAGTACTAGATTTTTTTTTTTTTTTCCATTTTTGGGCTACAGGAAGCAAGACTGGTTGTTTACTCTTAACAAATCTCACTACCTGTCACAGGGCCTGGAGGCATTTACACAGGAATTCCTTTTATAGGCAATTTATAGGCCCCCCGCTCACAGTACTGATGCTGCTGTAGCAGGTGGAGAGGCTGAGAGCAGGTGTGTCCCAGCCCTTCTCTATGGCTCACCTTCCCTGCTTCCCAGACACACCCCCTCCCCACGTGCCCATTCACAGAGCATTTCTAGTCCACAAAAATCACCCTGCACTGCTGCCCAGCATCTAAGAAGCCTCAAGCGTATACAAAGCACTCTCTCCACGAACAAAGGCGTGTGCTGTGTGCTAAGTTGCTTCAGTCGCGTCTGACTCTTTGCAACCCCAGGCCTGCAGCCCTCCAGCCTCCTCAGCCCATGGGATTCTCCAGGTAAGAATACTGGAGTGGGCTGTCGTGCCCTCCTCCAGGGGATCTTCCTGACTCAGGGATCGATCCTGCTCTCTTACATCTCCTGCATTGGCAGGTGGGTTCTTTACCACTAGTTACCTGGGAAGCCTGCACTCAGGCATGCCTACAAACTAAAGCAGAAATGAGACAACTTAGTTTTCTTGTTTTGAAGCAAAAATTAAAAAACAACAACAGAAAAAGACTCAAAAAATCTTTCTAAATTGGCGCGCGCTCTCTGTCTCTCTCACACACGCGCGCGCACACACCCCGAGTCAGTGTGATACTCACGGTTCTCCCACTGGAAATGCTGTGACACTAGGAAGTGTGGAAGCCCACAGTTCAGCAGCATGTGCTGTGCAGGGCAGTGTAAACTAGAACTACATCCGTCCGCAGGAACGAAGTGCTCTCGCCCCTTTAAGAAGAAAGTACATGTAAAGACATTTTAAAAGGAAAACCAAAACAGGAGTAGAAAAATCCCTATTCAATCTAGTGCAGGGCTTCCCTAGTGGCTCAGGGGTAAACAATCCACCTGCCAATGCAGAAGACATGGGCTCAGTCCCTGGTCTGGGAGGGTCCCACGTGCCACGGAGCCACTAAGACCGTGCATCAAAACTCCTGAGCCTGTACTCAGGAGCCTGGGAGCTGCAGCTTCCGAGCCCACCTGCCGCAGCTTCTAAAGCCCGCGTGCCCGAGAGCCGCGCTCCACAACAAGAGAAGCCCCTGCAATGAGAAGCCCACTTGCCGCAACTAGAGAAAAGCTGGAGCAGCAACGAAGACGCAGCACAGCCAAAAGTAAATATCCACAAGCTAATACAATTATTTTTAAAAATCCTGTCCAGAAATCAGAACTTGGTTATAAAATATTTTAAAGCCCTTTAAGAGGATGGATGTTGCTTATTACTGTAAAAGTAATCAAACCAAACCTTACATAAGGATGGAGCCATGCAGACTGTGACAGGAAGAGCAGAAGCCCTGTTCTAACCGACATCCTGCACACAGGCTGCAGCTGTCACACAGATGGGACAGGGAATGAGCTTCTGTTCCAGGGAAAAGAGACACACACTTGTGTCCAAAGGAAAAAAAGTTCTCAGCTTTTTGTGTCATCTTTGAGTTGTCATATATTTTCGCTTCTTTGTATTCTAAGTGTCCGCTCTTCTCTCTGGCCGCCTGTCATCATGGGTGGCTGATTCGCTGTTTTCCAGCCATGATCCTCCCCTGAAAGGGAGCAGTACAAGGACTCAGCCCCTCTGGGCAGGGCACGCTGGGTGGGGGGGACCTGAACTTCCATCTGGATGTGACTTTCGATGACGCCAGTTATCATTTCTTTGAGGAGATGGCCTCAGAGGGGAAAAATCAATGGAGTGACATGCAAGAGGCAATTGTGGGTTGGAGACACACAGCTAGAATCCAGACACTGAAGCTGACACAGCCCTTACATGTAGGCTCCCAGACTAGGAATCTAAGGGAAGTGAGGTTAATAGCGAAAAACTGGGGGATGGGGCAAAGCCTTGCAAACTTTAAATTTTACCGAGTGAGCAGATTAAGAAAAGCCAACCTACAAAAGATACCACTTATTAGTGCCACTATTTTCAAAAAGAAGGACATCTGACCCTCCCCTTTCAACTGACTGTATGTTGCTTTATGAGAATGGATAATACGGTCTTAGTTTTCCTCCAGGCTGACGTCTAGATTAGGCTGGGGAAAGCTCCACGTGGGTCTCACTCTATTCCAAGGATGGATGTTAGGGAAACACTGTTTCAGGGAGCCCCCTGGAAGAGCTTTTATCTCCTGGGCAGGAATCTTGACAGGCTTCAGGTGTCATAATGTTGAGCACTGAAGCCTCTGGTTCATCCCTGAATTCCACAAATGTTTTAAGTAACTAGTTTGGCAGTGGTCTCCCCTGATAGATTTATAAAAATTTATATTTTAATGCCATTCATGTAATTCTTGAATTACTCAACTGATAGGTTTGCACACATGGGTGCACAAGAATGAGCTAGAACAAATTTACTGGGCCAAGTGTCTTACTATAAACCATTACAGCATTGTAAGATAAACGATTGGCCCACGTATTTTAAAGTGTTGTCTATCTTTCTCTGCTAAGCAGAACATATATTTAAAATACATCTGGTCTTTCCTCCAGCAAAAAAACCTGAGCCAAAGGTAAGGAGAATGTGCTCTAGTTAAGCATCTTCCTTGAGGATAATGCAACATGTATCATCTGGGTCCTGTTTAATGAGTCTGGTAAAAGAATTGTTAAAAGATCTTTAGGGACTTACCTGGTGGTCCAGTGGCTAACACTGTGTACTTTCACTGTAGGCGGCGCTGGTTCAATCCCTGATAAGGGAACTAAGATCTCACATGTCTCACAGCGTGCCAAAAAAAGAAGACCTTTCATCAGGAAACCAAGAGATGTTGCTAGTTCTTTTCATCAAGGTAATTAATTTGCTTTTCTCATTTAAGAAAATGTCCATATTTTAAAATAATACGCACTGTTCAAGGTCAATAAACTTGTGATGACTATAGTAAGGACTGGTTCCCAGGCAAGACTCTTCAATGGATACTAAATATAGAGGGACATTTTTAATGGAGAGCAAAATATTTGCATGGTCTTACAGTATCTCCCCTTAGAGAATCTCTTAGTTGAAAGAAGAAAAAAATATCCTAAATATACAGTAGAGTAATTGGAAAAGCCTTGGAGCAGGTAGTCACAGTTAATGTCAGGTGGACATCATGGGCCTGCAGGTGTGGACCTGCCCTCACCTTTGTAGTGATTACACGGACAAAGGTCAAGTCCAAGGGATGTAGGTGCAAGACCTGAGATGAATCTTGGGACAACCATGGGAGGAACCACTTAGTGGCTATGGATCATCTTAGAACTAGTATTATGTGGAATGGAAATAAGCTACCTTTTTTTTTTTTTTTTAACATTTAAAGACAGCTAAAATCCAACTTAGATACTTTAAAGATTTCTACATTCTTGATTCAGAAGGAATATTAAAAACAACTGTAGAAAACTCATATGTGAATTTGTGGCCTGTTCTAAGAGGTATTTCATTGTTATAAATGCTATAATTATTAAACAAGAAAAATAGCACAAATGAGAAAGGATTCAACTCAAGAAGTTATATGAAGAGCAATAAAACAAACCTAATGAAATATAGGGAGTTAATAAAGTTGAAAGCAGAACATAAATAATTAAGAAAAATAGACTGCATAAATAATATATTCTTGAGGACAACAATGAATTTTTCTGTCAAGTGTCATCTCAGAAAGAAATTAGAGAATATAAATTCACAAAACTAAGTTGAAAAATATATCATATTTTTTCATAACCAGAGAAATGAATATTGTTTTCAAAGTTTTAAAAAGTAATATATATTACCAATTCTTACACAAAATAGTACAAAATTGTACACAGATAAAATAGGTAACGAATAGCTGCGAAAGAAATGGAAAATGTTACCAAAGTAAGGTTCACTCAGATATGGCTTTGTAAATTAGTTATTTCAAAGTATGAAGGGACAGAAAATTCTCATAATAACTATTTCTATCACTGAAAATGATGGGAAGCTTCATAGCTCATTTATGGAATGAGTGTAAGGCTGAGGCTGAAACCTAACAGAAAAGACTAAAACATAAAATTTAAAGCTGAAGTAAAATATACAATAAAACAAATTCCATGTGATTGTTTCATATTTATGATTTGAACTTTTCTATATAAATGTGACACTTCAGTAAATACTTAAAATAGAAAAACATAAATCTCACTGTTGATATAAATAGTAAGCTCTTAAATAATAGTTAGATTCAGTAGTTTATTAAAAACAGCCACCTCAGGAGCAAGTGGGGCACTGTCTAAAATTTTTATCCTTGAATTAAGATTTCTTAGTAAAATATGTAATAATTTATCTCATCAAATAAAAACCATGTAGTAAAAAGTCATTTGGTGAATATAAATATACACAAAACATTGAACTAGAAATACAAAGAACATTTAACATGGTAAAAAAGAAAATATAAGGCTAGCTTCAGTTCAGTTCAGTTCAGTCGCTCAGTAGCGTCCAACTCTTTGCGACCCCATGAACTGCAGCACGCCAGGCCTCCCTGTCCACCAACTCCCGGAGTTTACTCAAACTCATGTCCATCGAGTTGGTTATGCCATCCAACCATCTCATCCTCTGTTGTCCCCTTCTCCTCCTGCCCCCAATCCCTCCCAGCATCAGGGTCTTTTCCAACAAGTCAAATATTCGCACAAGGTGACCAAAGTATTGGAGTTTCAGCTTCAGCATCAGTCCTTCCAGTGAACACCCAGGACTGATCTCCTTCAGGATGGACTGGTTGGATCTCCTTGCAGTCCAAGGGACTCTCAAGAGTCTTCTCCAACACCACAGTTCAAAAGCATCAATTTTTTGGCGCTCAGCTTTCTTCACAGTCCAACTCTCACATCCATACATGACCACTGGAAAAACCATAGCCTTGACTAGATGGACCTTTGTTAGGAAAGTAATGTCTCTGCTTTTTAATATGCTATCTAGGTTGGTCATAACTTTCCTTCAAAGGAGTAAGCATCTTTTAATTTCATGGCTGCAGTCACCATCTGCAGTAATTTTGGAGTCCAAAAAAAAAAAGTCTGACACTGTTTCCAATGTTTCCCCATCTATTTGCCATGAAGTGATGGGACCAGATACCATGATCTTAGTTTTCTGAATGTTCAGCTTTAACCCAACTTTTTCACTCTCCTCTTTCACTTTCATTAAGAGGCTCTTTAGTTCTTTTTCACTTTTTGCCATGAGGGTGGTGTCATCTGCATATCTGAGGTTATTGATATTTCTCCCGGCAATCTTGATTCCAGCTTGTATTTCATCCAGCCCAGCATTTCTCATGATGTACTCTGCATATAAGTTAAATAAGCAGGGTGACAATATACAGCCTTGACTGTTTGGAACCAGTCTGTTGTCCTTGTTCAGCTCTAACTGTTTCTTCCTGACCTGCATACAGGTTTCTCAAGAGGCAGGTCAGGTACTCTGGTATTCCCATCTCTTTCAAAATTTTCTACAGTTTATTGTGATCCACATAGTCGAAGGCTTTGGCATAATCAATAAAACAGAAATAGATGTTTTTCTGGAACTCTCTTGCTTTTTTGATGATCCTTAGCTTACAAAAATACCAGAAACATTCTCATTATAATAAGAGACAAAGAGGGTGTGGAGAAAAGGGAACCCTCTTACACTGTTGGTGGGAATGCAAATTAGTACAGCCACTATGGAAAACAGTGTGGAGATTTCTTAAAAAGCTGGAAATAGAACTGCCATATGACCCAGCAATCCCACTTCTGGGCATACACACCAAGGAAACCAGATCTGAAAGAGACACGTGCACCCCAATGTTCATCACAGCACTGTTTATAATAGCCAGGACATGGAAGCAACCTAGATGCCCATCAGCAGACGAATGGATGAGGAAGCTGTGGTACATATACACCATGGAATATTACTCAGCCATTACAAAGAATTCATTTGAATCAGTTCTAATGAGATGGATGAAACTGGAGCCCATTATACAGAGCGAAGTAAGCCAGAAAGATAAAGACCATTACAGTATACTAACACATATATATGGACTTTAGAAAGATGGTAACGATAACCCTATATGCAAAACAGAAAAAGAGACTCAGATGTATAGAACAGACTTGTGGACTCTGGGAGAAGGTGAGGGTGGGATGTTTCAAGAGAAGAGCATTGAAACATGTATATTATCTAGGGTGAAACAGATTCCCAGCCCAGGTTGGGTGCATGAGACAAGTGCTCGGGCCTGGTGCACTGGGAAGACCCAGAGGGATTGGGTGGAGAGGGAGGTGGGAGGGGGGACCGGGATGGGGAATACATGTAAATCCATGGCTAATTCATTTCAATGTATGACAAAAACTACTGTAATGATGTAAAGTAATTAGCCTCCAACTAATAAAAATAAATGGGAAAAAAAAAATTAAAAAATAAATAAATAAATAAATAAATTTAAAAAAAAAAGAGAGAGAGACAAAGATTTGAACTATTGCCATTGCTTTTTCTTACACCTTATTTTGAAAGATTCAATTAATAACATAAATGTAACTAAGATATTTAACAACTGAAAAGGAGGAGATACAATCATTATTTGTAGTTGCTATCATTTGACTTGAAAAATGAAGATAATTCAATAGAAAATTTTACAGAACTAATAAAATGCCCAGGGACAAGGTATATATGTAAAAACCAATAGCTGCAGTGGAAAAACTATTACTTCCACAATAGACAATAAAATATTTAATATCTAGGAATATGCTCAACAGAAAAAAGTGTAAGACAATTCTATAAGAAAAATAAAATCTGTTCTTATGTACAATATTCTGGAGTCAAAATAAATTCTTACCAAATAAATTTAATACAGCATGTCCTTTAAAACAGCTCAAAGTGTGTGTGTGTTTGTTTTAACCTGGCAAATTGATGATTAAATTTCATTTTGCAAAATATACTTGCCAAGAATATTTTGAATAAACAAGTAGTATTAAAAAGAAACCACTCAACTAAGTATGAAAATACACATAAAGAGACAATAATTAAGTGAAAATAATTTAAACAACAGAAAAAAATGGTTTTTATATACTAAAAGAAGACTCTCAAAGGTAACGTTTTGCACCAATAAATATTACTATGACCATTGGTTAACTATTTTTTGGGGGGTGAGGGAGGATTAAGAAAGGCTTCTTAAGTCAACAATGCAAAGAAATAGAGGAAAATAATAGAATGGGAAAGACTAGAGATCTCTTTAAGAAAATTAGAGATATCAAGGGAAAATTTAATGCAAGGGTGGGCACGATAAACGTTAGAAACGGCAAGGACCTAACAGAAGCAGAAGAGATTAAGAAGAAGTAGCAAGAATACACAGCAGAACTATAGAAAAAGATCTTAATGACCGAGATAAGCACAAAGATGTAATCACTCACCTAGAGCCAGACATCCTGGAGTGCGAAGTCAAGTGAACCTTAGGAAACATCACTATGAACAAAGCTAGCGGAGGTGATGGAATTCCAGCTGAGTTATTTCAAAGCCTAAAAGATGATGCTGTAAAAGTGCTGCACTCAATATGCCAGGATATTTGGAAAACTCAGCAGTGACCACAAGATTGGAAAAGGTCAGTTTTCATTCCAATCCCAAAGAAAGGCAATGCCAAAGAATGTTCAAACTACCACACAATTGCATTCATTTCACATGCTAGCAAAGTAATGCTCAAAATTCTCCAAGCCAGGATTCAACAGTACGTGAACTGAGAACTTTCAGATGCTCAAGCTGGATTTAGAAAAGGCAGAGGAACCAGAGATCAAATTGCTAACATCCGCTGGATCATCAAAAAAGCAAGAGAGTTCCCAAAAAACATCTACTCTGCTTCTTGACTATGCTAAAGCTTTTGACAGTGTGGATCACAACAAATTGTGGAAAATTCTTAAAGAAATGGGAATACCAGACCACCTGACCTGCCTACTGAGAAATCTGTATGCAGGTCAAGAAGCAACAGTTAAAACCTGACATAGAACAACAGACTGGTTCTGAATTGGCAAAGGAGTACGTCAAGGCTGTATATTGTCACTCTGCTTATTTATCTTATATGCAGAGTGCATCATGCAAAATGCCAGGCTGGATGAAGCACAAGCTGGAATCAAGATTGCCGGGAGAAATATCAATAACCTCATATATGCAGATGACATCACCCTTATGGCAGAAAACGAAGAGGAACTAAAGAATCTCTTGATGAAGGTGAAAGAGGAGAGTGAAAAAGCTGGCTTAAAACTCAACATTCAAAAAACTAAGATCATGGTATCCAGTCCCATCACTTCATGGCAAATAAATGGGGAAACAATGGAAAAAGTAGCAAACTTTATTTTCTTGGGCTCTAAAATCACCTCAGATGGTGATTGAAGCCATGAAATTAAAAGACTCTTGCTCCTGGAAGAAAAACTATGACCAACCTAGACAGCATATTAAAATGCAGAGACATTACTTTGCCAACAAAGGTCCATCTAATCAAAGCCATGGTTTTTCCAGTAGTCATGTGTGGATGTGAGAGTTGGACTATAAAGAAAGCTGAGCACTGAAGAATTGATGCTTTTGAACTGTGGTGTTGGAGAAGACTCTTGAAAATCCCTTGGACTGCAAGGAGATGCAACCAGTCCATCCTATAAGGAAATCAGTCCTGAATATTCATTAGAAGGACTGATGTTGAAGCTGAAGCTCCAATACTTTGGCCACCTGATGCAAAGAGCTGACTCATTTGAAAAGACTCTGATGCTGGGAAAGACTGAAGGCGGGAGGAGAAGGGGACGACGGAGGACATGATGGTTGGATGGCATCACTGACTCAATGGACTTGAGTTTGAGCAAGCTCGGGGAGATGGTGAAGGACAGGGAAGCCTGGCGTGCTGCAGTCCATGGGGCTGCAAAGAGTCAGACATGACTGAGTGACTGAACAGCAACAACAATATCACCTTACACAAAACATCAAAACGGATTCCAGATTATTAAACAGGTGAACATCTTCAAACAAAGCCTATGGATGAGTAGGTGATGAAAGGTTGGATATTAAAGCCTTCTCTTACAAATTCTAACTGAAGTGGTCAAAAATATATAAAAAGAAAATGAACTGTTAAAAAAATAACAGAAATAGATCAGTGTTGGAAAAAAAGAAAATGTGTAAACATACACTCCAAACTTTAAGTGTTAACATGAGAACAGATTACAGAAAGGCAACAAAATTCTGATTTCCTAGTAAGCAACGAAGAAGTCACCTACAGAGTAACCAGGGGACACACCTGAGAAAATGCAGGACTCCCCTGAGCTCGAAGCTGGGTAGCAGGACCGACTGCGGGCAGCCCTGAGAGACTGGTGAGAAGTCCATGGGGGCACCACTGCCCTGACCCCTGAAAGTGCCCTCAATGCTCATCCAGGTCCACAGGGAAGCTGGAAGCTCTGACCATCACTCCGCTACCTTCCCACAGTCTCCAGAGACAAAAGAGAGAAAGCTGAAACAAGGGCAGCAAGTGGATAGAGGCACTGTGGTGCAGACATGCATGCATGTGGAATCTAGAAAAATGGTGCAACTGAACCTTTTTGCAGGGCAGGAATAGAGACGCAGATGCAGAGAATGGATGTGTGGACACAGAGCGGGAAGGGGCGATTAGGCCTGATACACACACACACACACACACACTACCACGTGTAAAATAGACAGCTAGTGGGAAGCCACTGAACACCAGTCCGGTGCTCTGTGATGACCTAGGCAGGTGGAATGGGGGGTGGGGGGGTGGTAGGAAGGAAGTCCAAGAGGGAGTGGAGGGGACATATGTACACAAGTAACTGATTCAATTCCTTGTACAGCAGAAACTAACAACATTGTGAAGCAACTAAAATCCTAACTAAAGAGGGCTACGGACACGGCAGTCCTTGGGATGGGTGGTGGGAGAGCCCCCTAATGTCTAGTCACCTCTGCCCTGGGGTCTGTGTCCAGTGGAAACTTTCTTTACATTTGGGAATCCCAGGACAGAGTGAACTTGCACCCCTGCTTGTCAGAACTATAGGTCCCTAGACGCCTGGAAAAGAGAATGATGATTAGGGCTCCTGTGAGGGCCTGAAAGCAGCTTCACTCCTCCCCGCCTCCTCCACCATCCCCTGATCCCCTGCAGCCTCACAAAGGCAGAGGAGACTCCCAGACCCCATCCTAGCTCAGGAGGAGGCCATGGAAGGTCTGAGGGAGGGCCCACTGCTGAGAGGGGCAGCCTTCCCAGGCCTGGTGACTGGAGGGTTGGTGGGGCCAGAGTCACGTCAGTGGGGACAGAACTGATGGCCAGTCTGCAGTGCAAGACAACTGGACAACTGCCAGGGGTCCACAGGGATGAGGACAGGGCCTGAGTGCTGGCAGCGATGACTAGAGAAGGAGCAACGATCCAAGCGCCCCACCACCATCACAGAGACCATCACCTCTGCACACATACCAAGCACATCTCGGCAGGATGCACGCAAGCCCCTACTCCCTGGAAAAGGAAGGGGTGATTGAATTATACTTTCGGATTTACTAAAAAGTCACTGGATTGAACCGAGAGAAACTTGCAATTGGAGAGATCTGACTGATTGCTGCTGGGCAGCCCGGGGCTAAAAATCAGAAGTTAAATTGGGTTATGAAATAAATTCCATTTTTCCATGCCTGTGGCTGAGACACGCGTGCCTGTTACACCTTCATCAAGTCCGGTCTCCCCTGGCTTACCAAGCCGCTATAGCTTCTCGGCTGTGTGTAGGGTTAGAATCAAGTCGTGGCTCCCAAATCTTGGTGAGCTCCGCCCTGTGTCCCCCCGCTGGTTCATCTCCCCAACTTCCTCCCCTCCTTTCAGACACCCCAGCAGCACAGCCCTGTCCCCACCCTGAACAGAGGAAGACCTCTTCTGTCTGAAGGCTTTTGACCTCCTGGGCCCTTTGTCTGGTCTGCTGTTCCATTGCTTGGAATACAGTTTTCTTTTAACTTCCTTTTTAGTCTTGAATTCTCCGTTCCACTGTCACATCCTCAAAAATGGTCTGTCTGACTTTCCTAACAAAGACAGAGCTCTCTCCTATTATATCCCTAATGTACTTTCTTCATAATACTTTGTAAATCAGATTCTGTATTTATCATGTTTACTTGTTTACCACGTATTATGTGCCTCCTCTCATTGAATGAGAACTGCCTGGTGCTAGGACATCTTTAGCTTTCTTTTTTTTTTTTTTTTAATTTTGTGAATCCCAATTTCCTAGAATGATGCCTGGTTCATAAGATGCATTCGATAAAACTTTTTTGATTGGACAAATTACTCAATGATTTAAAATCATATTAAAGGGACTTCCACGGTGGTCCAGCAGTGAAGACTTTGCCTTCCAACGCAGGGGGGGTGCAGGTTGACCCCTGGCTGGGGAACTAAGATCTCACATGCATCATGGCCCAAAAAGTAAAACATAAAACAGAACCAACATAGTAACAAATTCAATAAAGATTTTAAAAATAGTGCATATAAAAAATATTTAAAAATAAAATCATATTAAAGGAGAGAATGTGTAGAAAGGAAATGTTCATGATATATTAAGTGGAAAAAGCAGATTGCAGATTGCTATTGTTGTTTAGTTTTTAAGTCATGTCCGATTCTTTGAGACCCCATAGTTTATAGCCTGCCAGGCTCCTCTGTCCATGGGATTTCCCAGACAAGAATACTGGAGTGGGTGGCCACTTTCTTCTTCAGGGGATCTTCCCAACCCAGGGATCAAATCCATGTCTACAGCATTGGCAAGTGGATTCTTTACCACTGAGCCACCAGGGAAGCCCAGATTATAGATAGATGACTTCAACATACAGCTGAATACTGAAAATTTTAAGTCCTGGAAGGAAATGTACTGAAAACTAACAGTGACTATTTTGGGGGTACTTATCATTTCAACTTCCTCTTTTACACCTTACTGGATCCTCCAATTTCTTGATCCTATACATACAGACACTTTTTTTGTATTAAAGATAGCAATTATCTGGTGGAATTTTATATTTTTTAGTCTGTTTTCCTTTATCTTTTAATTCTTTCTTAATCCTAACCCAAGAAAGGGGATGTTGCCATGGAAACAACAGACTTAGCCTAAACTCCATCTGCCTCCTAACGAGCACGTGATGTGGGGCAAGGTATGCCTCAGCTTTCCTGAACTTCCACTTCATCGTATAATAGAATCATGTTACAGGGGAAGAATGGACAGTACCTCACAGGAGACGGTGCAGACTCCCGCCCTTCACGCTGCGCCCACCTGCTGTCAGAGAACCCGAGAGGAGAGGGGAGCTACTGCCTCCCCTTCCACTCTTGCTCCTCATCAATCTTTTACTTATAGTTCCTCCCTTTCCTATTTGATCTGCATTCCATCAGTTCTGGAATCATGTCACAGGCATCTTCATTTATCTGAAAAGGCTCATCTGCTCACTGAAAAATGGACTAGTATGGGCGGGGCTAGAGAAACCCAGAGTAAGATTCTTAAGATGCTTTGGGTTCTGCTTCTAAATCCCCATCATCCTTTCCGTTTCTCTCACTGCTCCCTTTCAGGCTTTGAAACTCTTGACACTAGAGAGGAGAAAATGGAAGTCTTTGGACTAGAGTTGGAAAATCTTAGAGAAAGAAAAATGATCAACCAATCATATTCTACATTGTCTTTTCCTAGCCAAAGAACAGGTCAAAAACTGCAAAATTCAACTTGCAAACTATATTTGGCTTAGACCAGGGTGGAGTGAGGTGGCAATGAATCTAATTCTAAACAAGAGAAAAATAAGTTTGGATTTATTTTCTAACCGACTCAGGATTTCGGAGTAGAAATGTTTCAGTGTGGCTGGCTTCTCTCTGCCAACACCAGGCATTTCCATTCCACGTGGGAAGAACAAAATGAGGCAAACAATCCACGATTAAATGAAAACAGGTGGATAGGGAGCTGCATTTACGTTTACCACCTGGAGAAAGAATATTTTCCTCTTGTGGTTTTTATAGACTTGGGGGCTGTTGAAGAAATCACACTGTCTATAAATTGAATCAACACTCACTAAGCTCATTGGGAGAGATTCTGTTAGGAAAACAACCTACATGGAAAACAAGCCCTTTGTTTCTACTGGATTTTACAATAGGGAGCACTCCAAGTTTGCAGACATTAAGGTGAGAAGGAGCTAAGTATAGAAATTATCTTGTATGATTGGATTTGGGGGAGACTCTGTGTCTATAGAGAGATAAGCGTATTTATAGCAGAAGACTGAGATTAGACAGATATTTTATTTTCTTAAACCCCCCAAATAATCACCTCACCATCACCGTACCCTCTTTCCCTACCACCAACAGACTCCATCCCCTGCCTGCTTCTCCCTCAGTTTCATAGCTCTGCTCTAAAGAGCCAGCTTTTCAAAACACCTCGTTCTGCAGCCTGATGATGTGAAGCTTACCGCTCAATGTCCAGAGCTGCAAACGTTACATAATCATAACTATACACAGCACTGCAGAGCCTTATCTCTGAAAAACAGCCCTGAAATGGCCACTTAAAACTCAAGTAAGCTCTCTTTCCATACCAGACTGGTCTTTCTGTAAAGACCTTCCAGGGTAAAGAAGTCACTCTTCCGAAGTCCACTGCAAACTGGTTTCAGTGTAAACACATCCCAGGCGCCAGCAGCTATGCTGAGTGCTGCACGTAGTATAAACAAGGGAAAGGGGAAGGGGAAACTGCCAGACTCTTTCTGGGAGCTCTAGACCTTGCTTTGTTGGTGACCATTTACTGTCCGTTAAGCTGAGTTACAGGGGATAATTGTTACCAGCTAGAACCCTAGAACTGGAATGCAGTTAAATTGTTCTAAAGCTCATGATTTTTCCACTATCCTAAAGTTTGAGATGACTCAGAGGAAATAAATATTTAGCTTAGTACCAGCCAAAACTCTATGCACAAGAAGTACTCCTGGAAAGAGAGAACATTGTTCACTTGGGAGAAATTCTTTGATATGCCCATCCCGCCACCCTGTTCCTGGTAAGATTCTTTGTTCATGATGGGATGCTGAAGGCATGATGGACAAGAAAAGGGATCTGTCCTGCTTCTGGGAGGGAGAAGGCAGGCAGGTGAGCAGAAAGTGTCTCAAGTCTTCTGCAGACTCCCCCGTGTTAATGAGTGCTGCTAAGTCATGTCCAACTCTTTGTGACCCTATGAGCTGCAGCCCTCCAGGCACCTCTGTCCACAGAAGTCTCCAGGTAAGAATACTGCAGTGGGTTGCCGTCTAGGGGATCTTCCTGACCCAGGGACTGAACCTGGGTCTCTTACATCTGCATTGGCAGTCAGGTTCTTTATCACTAGTGCCACCTGGGAAGTCCATTAATGAGTGGGGTATCCTGAAGACAGTTGGAAAATTAAGTTTTGAGTCATAACTGACCTGGAGGTGAGACTCAGCTCACGTGATCTGGGAATTGAAGCAACGGAGAGGATGCTCCTGATCTGGGAATTCAAGTGACAGCTCATGGATTCCTTCTGCTTCCTGGACTGCCTGACTCCCCTGTTAGTAAAGAAATTCCCACCTTCCCATAGAAAACCAGCTATTTAGACCAAGGGTCTGTGGCAGGAGAAGCTGAAAACCACCTCTAAAAGAGCAAACATATATTCTGCCTTCTTTAAAAATTGCCTTTGCAGGTCTGGATATGTTCAAAGTGTCACTTTGTCAGACGGCAGCAGGAAAGCCCATCACCCTCGGATAAACTTGTGCTCACAGGGAAAGCTCAGGACCCCAAATCGAAAGGACCCTGGCATGTCACCAGGGACTCAGGCAAGTGTGACTTTAGGACTTACCAGAATCAAGTGTTCTTTCAACAGTCTAAGTCTACCAAGAAAATGTCTGCAAAAATCAATTAGATGCTTTTTAAAGAAAGTTGTTCATGCTTTTGATGCATTTTTTTTCAGTTAAATAATGAAGCAACAAGCAGGCCAAAAGCATTCTCCAAATTAAAATGTTAAGGTTATTCTAATTGTACCTAATCTTTATTGTTTCAGAGACCAATATTAAAAGCGCTTCATGTGAAACCATTAATCAAAATGAAGTCACTGCTCACTACCCAGAGAATTAAATGCACCAACAGGGTTTCACTTTCTGACCAGGGGATGTAGCAGTCAATCATTTACTTATAATGCAGTCCCTTTAAATAATTAAACTGTATTTTCAGGTCTTATGTGCTGTATGAAGAGGAACAATGAGGTTTTTAACTGCAGAATTTCATGCTTGAATTTCCACATCTTTGGAGGAGAGAAAGCCAATGTTCTGGAGTGGATGGTGGGGATATCAACGTGTTTCCTGATGTAGTTTTTTTTTTTTCTACAGAAAAGAACATACTACTCATTCCTGTCCTCTAGATCCAGCACGGATTATCTACAAAGCCATTTACCTCAAATTAAATAAACAATCTATTTGCCTCCTTTTTAGCACCTTGGCGCTGCCAATCCAAGTAGAATACAGTAAGCACCCCCGCCCCATACAAACGTTCAAGTTGTGAACTTTCAAAGATGCAAACGTGTGCTCCATCACTGTCAGGCATGAGGGGGATCACAGCTCGCCCTCCATCTCCTGTTACTGACGACCCTTCAGCTCCACCGTCTCCCACCTCCTGTCCCTACGCCAGGCAGTAACTCTCCTTGCCTGTTCACTTGATGCCAGCCCCTATATGCCAACTGCTGTACTGAACTACTGTACTTTTCAAGGTACTTCTACTGTAAGATTAAAAATGTTTTCTTCATATTTTTGTGTTTGTTTTTAATGTATTATATGTGTGAAAAGTATTATAAACCTATCACAGCACAATACTATATAGATAGATGATTGTGTTTGTTGGGTACCTAGACTAACTGTTGGATTTATGAACAAATTGGACTTACGGACAACCTCTTGGTGTGGAACTCGTTCACAAGTAGAGAGCTCACTGTATACAAATTTAGTATCATTACCTGTTTTTCTGGTGCATTAGTTTTTTAGGTTTGGGGCCTTTCTGCCAATTTCATTTAGGATATGATTCACAGATAGTACAGTTCACTCATTTAAAATATAAAATACAATGGATTTAAGCATATTCACATTACACAATGATAGCTACATGACTTTTTGAACATTTTTATCACTCTAAGAATAAACTGCATTTATTTTAAAATATTTTTAAAATATTTATTTAGGCTTTGCCAGGTCTTAGCTGTGGCACAAGGGAATCTCCTGGAATCTTCAATCATGAGAACTTTTAGTTGCAGTATGTGGGATCTAGTTCCCTGACCAGGGATTGAACCCAGGCCCCCTGCATTGGGAGCATGGAGTCTTAGCCACTGGATTGCCAGGGAATTCCTATTTTAAATTCCATTCCTATTTGAGTTTTGATACATGGATCACCTATGGGCCTGTTCCTCTTGACGGTTTCTTTTCTTTCTTAGTTACACTTATTTTGCTCTGTATCCTGACATATTTGGTAGTTTTGAATGAATGCTGAACATTGCAAATGAAGTATTACTGAGGCTCTGTGTGAAGTTACTTTTTTCAGAAAAATTTCATTTTCTTCTGACAGGAAGATAGACTGGGGGCAAATCATCTGATCTGATCAAGAATTGAGATGTTTTCAGCTTGAGAGTTTGTCATTGTGAGGGCTAGTCTAGTTCTAATTGTTCATTTACTCCCAGTCTTCTCAAATGAGATCCCAGCATATACACCAGGAACTCCCTTCAAAGAGCCCTGAAATTCAAATTCTCTCTCACCAGCATGATAGGTTTGTTACAAAGCTGTGCTAAATTAACATTTTAGCTTTTAGCTGCTGTTCTCTGCTTCCCTTGTATATACTTCTACTACACGTAGTTTATGATTTTGCAAGTGTTTGGCAGGTAAAACCTGAATAAAATTTTAGAACCACTTCTCTGGAGTTTCCCTTTCCTCTGAGACAATAGGCCCTCAAATTCCAGCTATTTAATAATAACCATGAGCACCAAAGTTGTCTCCTCAAGCTAGTGAGACTAGTAGGCTTGAGCTGTCATTTTTCTGCTTTTTTCTTAGCCCTCCACCTCTTATAAATTAGTAAATATGTTAAGAAGAAAAGTAGCCAGGAGTCCTAGACTCACCATGATACATTTTTCTTCAAAATCACGGTTGCTTTCCAAGGTCTTCAAACAGCTAGGAGAAAGGGAGATTGTTTAGTTTTGTTTGCAGTTTACTCAGCTTTTAGAGATTTCTAAGCAGTCTAATTGACCTATGTAAGCTACCTGATCATTGCAAAAATCAGAAGTAATATTCTATTAAAAGATTTGCTGATGGAAAATGTTATGGGAGTTTCAGGTCATCATTAGTGCCAATCATAAAATTTTAACATGATCCCCATAAAATTGAATCTGACTTGCTGCTATATATACATGGAAATTTATAACTGGAAAAGACCTAAGAACATATCCCTTTATAATTTCCCTGTAAGTGAACTGATGTAAGTGACCCATCAATTTAGTGATGAAGTTGGGGGTGGAACCCTGGTCCCCAGGCTTAGTCCAGTATGGGCTCCTAGGCCATGGTGCCTCATGAGTAATGCCACCACATTTTCAATAACTGCATCTCCATAACTACATCCTTCCAAAATTCCTTCAGCAGGGTTAAGTTGCAACGACTTGGGAATAAACATATTCTTGAAGTTCTACAAGGAGTTTCTACAAATACACAGACAAAGTTTAGTCAGACCAGTCTCCCAGTAGGAAACTGTCATTCTTTCATCCTTTGGCTTCTATTCCTAAATAAAAACAACCCCTATGTCCCAGATAAATAAATGACAATGTCTGTAGGCAGAATCATGCTAAGAACCCAGGGCAGGTAGAATGGCTCTAGGACTGGAGAAATGTCCACATCTACTGGTGAGGACTTTGGGACTGAAACCAGAGAAGCCCATTAATCTGAAATAAACTGGAGCGCGTCAGCCCAGTTCAGCTAGACAACTCCCGCGGTGCTGCTTCTGCTGCTGGCACTAAGTCCAGTTAACGGGGGTTCATGTTTGTCTCAGGAGGTCCTAGGATGGGAAAGGCATCTTTAATTTTAAAAAGCAGGATGAATCTCTTTCTCACCCTTTCCCTAACAAGTGCTTCCACAAACCTGGTGGTGGGAGTGGAACTCTGTAAGGCAGTGTGTCTGCATATGGCTTTGGTCCCCAAAGTCAGAGTGTATTTAGTAACTGTTTGCTATTGAGTCCACAGTCCAGGCTGAGTATTTGGGAGCCTTTCAACAAAACATTGGTGGAGCGACTTTCAGCCTGGCTGTCACGTGACCAGGCTACCCCAGGGTGTGAGTGATATACTCAGCTCAAAGACTTTCCAAGGGCCAGCTATAAAAACACACAGAATTCTCCCCGGTTACCCTTGTGAAACTTTATTTCCCCAGTGCTTTTTCTTTCTGAAATTAAGTTCCCTCCATTGAGAGAGATGGGAATTTGCTTAACCAGCCGGAGAGTCATAAAAGGCACCTCCCGATATTTCCTGCCCTACAGCCCGGAACACCCTTGGCATCAGAATCCACTCTGTTTAATGTACAGCAACGCATTGCTCCTACAGCAAGCAAAACAAAAGTTCCATATTGAGAACCTAGGCATTCTGACTGCGCTGTCTTATTTTCAGAGATTGTATAAAATCATCAGTGATAATTACCACCTAGAAATTCATTAAACACCCCATCAGTCGAGGTCACGGAGAGAACTACGGTTCCCGCACTCTTGACTCTGGTGTCTGTCAAAGGAAGTCACAAAAGTGCTGTCAGGTAATGAAGGAAAGCAGATAAACTGTTTTTACAACCACAGTTTATCTCTTAGGAGGCAGGCAGTACAACAGAATGTTCTGGAAAGAGTCTGCATTTTAATTGGGGCGTGAGTCAAACAGATACATGCATTTGTCCAAGCTCATCAAATTCTACACTTATGACCTGTACATTTCACTGGTGTATAAATTGTACTCTGAATTTAAAAAGAGTTGGGAGGAGGAAAGGGAAAATGACTCCAGTTTTGGCATGAACAACAGGTGTCATTTACTGAAATAGAGAATCAGGAACTTTCCTCAGAGTCATTGGAGGAACCAGGTGGGAGAGGCAGCCTCTGGCATAGCTGGCCAGGGAGCCTGTTTGCAAAAACCCTCCACATGAGGTTTAACTTTCTGTTTCTAGTGTGATTCTCTTAATGTGTCTGTATCTTTTGGTATAAGTCATCTCACACTCCTTTTGATAATAGAAAGAACATAAGCCACCAACAGATTCAATTTATCACACCCTAATGACCAGCTCAACTCAGCACAGGCATCTCTTTATCTCACATCCGTCTGACCAGCTCCTTCCTACTTGGTAAAGATCCCATGGTTCTTGTAGAGTGCTGGTCACTCTCTGGAGCACAGTGAATTCAGCAGAACAGTAAGGAAAAGTTCCATAGCACCTATAATGTCCTCTCCTACAATAAAAAGGAAGCTTTGTTTAAGAAACAACTGCTTGCTTCTTCTCCCCCCAGGAATCTCTCTATGCTTCTTTTCTTTAATATTCTAATTGTTATGACTAAAGAACAGTTAAGAAAAAAATGCCAGAGATCTAGATGCAATTTTAAAATAGCAAACAATTGTTATCTTTCCAAATTGGCAGGTATGTTAAAACAACACTTTCTCAGTGTATCTTGAAGGGAAGTAGTTTTTCTCTGATTTCCTACAGTGACTGTAAGATAATAAGGCAGGTACTAAAAACTAGCTTTGGCAATTAATAAACATGTCCAAACCTACTTCTGCTGTTTCTTTGTGTAAGTGGTTGTAGCTTATGATGAATAGTTAACATGGCCCTCATTTCCAATGGGACTGCTGCCCAGCTGTTTCCGTTCAGGGAAAAAAAAAAAAAAATCTTGAAAAATAAATTCCATCAGTGGAATACCTTAGGACTCTTACTGTGGTTCACCTTACAACCCCCCACTATTTCCATGAAATAGCTCCACTCTAAGGCCAGAAATCAGATGTCATTTTATAGAATAGGTTCTAGAGGCAAGAAGGTATAACAGCACAACCTTACTTCATACATTTCCTTATGTATTGCTTAAAAAAGAAATGTCCAACACAAAATACAATGGTGGAAGGTGGAAAATGAGTGGGTTAAGAATCTGGAAATCTGTTTCAAAATATGCTGATTGAAGAATTTTAAGTGCAGGATTGTACTTCAATGGTGCTGGTGGTGAAGCAGAGGAAAAGAGTTGACAAGATTACTAAAAACCAAAGGAAGTGGGTTCAAGTCATGGTCGTGCTACTGGTTGCAAATGTTAGCTAAAGCATGGACAAATGCATGCATTGGTTTGACCCACAGCCCAGTTAAAATATACACCATTTCTAGAAAATTCTGTGGTACCCACTGCCTCCTAAGAGATAAATTGTGGTTGCAAAAATCTTTCAAGAAACCTGTTTTCTCACCCTTTCAATTAGAGCACAGTTCTGGGCAATCTAGCACTCCCTCTGGACCTAGGATTCTGTGCAGAGTGTGTGAATGCGGAGGCTAGATCAATACTGATTTGTAGCATTTTAAATCACCTAGGCAAATCTCAACATAAAAAGTGCATCCATTTATTTATTCCTATCGTGTGCACCTGTCCACAATAGAGCATCTGTTTTCATTTCCCAAGTAATGGCCATTTATAGATCAAGAAGTTAAATGAGCAAAAAAGCAGATGGGTTGGCACATTTTCTCTTTTTCCTAATACTCAACTTCCGGTAACGGCAGTGAAAGTCTTATTTGCTTAGGGAATAGATCAGCCGTTAGGATCCCAACTGACTATCCAGTCAAGGTCATTGCAAGGGCAGAGACCAGCCAAGGTAAACAATTCAGAACTCCCTAAGCTTATTTTTAGTTTGAAGTATCAGCCTGCTCTCTTGTTTTCTTTCCAATGTGCTTCCACATAATATGATTCTGATTACTAAATTAATGAGGGAATTTTGAGATTTGGCTGTTGTTCATCTGTCTTGCTCAGGACAAGAACATGCCTCTGGTTCAGAACATGCCATTTACTGTTCTGGAGATGTTAGTCCCTCCTATCTGAAAAACGACTGGCAATTTTCTGTCTCCCAAGAAAAAGGAACACATCCTGGTGTGTGGACTCTTGCATTATTATTTACCATCTACATAAATAAGAGGGTCCAAAGAGAAATGACATATTGCACAAATCACAAACTTACAACATTAATAAACAAAAACCACACAGCTGAGAGCAGCTGTTTACAGTTTCCTTTGGGGCCCTGACGTTGAACCCAGCAAATGAGTAAGAACTTGATGATTTCCCCATAACTTCAACAGTAGGTGGCACTAAAAAATCTGTTTCCTAAACCCTGTGTATTCTATAGGATTTGATGCATCCCCACCGCTCGATCCTGAATCAGAGCTGTTGCCCTTCTGTGAAATCAACACCTTTGACTACACTCAACCAGTGGCCAGGGGTCTCGGTCCCTCGCCTGTACAGATAGTTAATAAGGCCAAGCCCTAGGCTTCAGACAGAGTTAATGATACTTCTTAGGACTTTAAAACTCCTGTCTACTTAGAGTTGTGCTCTAAACAAAGCACTAACCCCAGCCTGCCCAGGAATCGCCTGGCATCCTTGGCAGAGCTGCTGTGTGTGGATCATCAGCAGGTTGAAAGAGGGAATGGGAGTGTACCCAGGATATCCCTGCCTCTTACTCCTTCCACCTGCACGCCTTTGCTATGAGCCTGTGGGTCAAATGTAACTTCTGTCTTCCGAGGAGAGAGAAAGAGAGGAGGGGAGTAAGCGAGGCAAGAGAGCTATTAAAAATATATATTTTTCATGAGCCAGGGTCCATGTCAGATTCAGGCAACACAAAGATGGATAAAAGGCATGAGTGTAACCTTCAGACATGGCCCCCCCACCCCCGGCCCGGTCCCGGCCCAGTCTAACGGTGGAGGCAACATGTGCTCATGACGATTACAAGAGTGTGATCAAGTCAATTAGAACTACATAGTGATTCCACTCTGTCCTCCCAGTTGAACTGGAACCACAGAGTCTATCTGTTAAGATCCTGAGTTCCAAGTTCACAAGGTCTTCATCAAGGTCCTGATGATGACTCCATGCAAGCTCTTGCTTAACTACCAGACTCCTCTTGATCTTCAGTAACCCCTTCTGTGATGTGGGAGTGGGGAAAGGACTAGCAATAACACCTATATCATAGAAGTGCTCATTAGAACTAGCACAATAATACCTGCCAGTGTTTACATAGGGGCTTCCCTGGTGACTCAGTTGGTAAAGAATCTGCCTGCAATACAGGAGACCCAGGTTCAATCCCTGATGGGGTAGGAGGGGAGCGGAGATTCCCTGGAGGAGGAAATGGCAACCCATTCCAGTATTCTTGCCTGGGAAATCCTACGGACAGAGGAGCCTGGCAGCCTCAGTCCATGGGGTCACAAGAGTCAGACACGATTTTGTGACTAAAACCAATGTTTACATAGGGTTTGCAATGCAGTAAGGATGCAATAAAAATGTTAGCTCTTTCTATTAGATCACAGATGAGAAAACAGGCCCAGTCTATGCAAGGGCCTTTGTGTTGCAAGAACCCAGCTTGATTCCATATGTGACTCTGAGCCCAAAGCCCTTCCCCGTACAGGACTAACAGGAAGATAAAGTGACTCCGTCAAGGGCTCTGTCCGCAGAGACGCATCGTTGTGCTCCAGAGTTCTCTCCTCATGTGCTGCTGGCTGCAAGCTTATTCCTGCCCTCACCTCAGTGGCTCAGTGGCTATAGGAGCTCCCAAATATCACAGACTGTGCCTTCATCTGCTCACCAAAGAGCAAGAATTGAGATTGTGCCTAGGGGAGGGCCAGTGACTCAGGACAAAACGCATTTCTTCCCCTCGTCAACATCACTCATCCCTTAGTGAGAGTGGGCATGTGAAATCTCACTGAAGACTAGTTCTATCATTCAGGTGACTTTGTGACAGGTGCTGTTAAAGAGCCTGGACTCTGCGTAAGGCAAAGTCTGCGCCCGTGGGGAGCTTAGCTCTGGTTGAGGGAGCAAAACATGAACGTGTAAACAAATCTATCCTGTGTTTTAAAGTGTGGATCAGTGCTATAAACAGCATAAGGCAGGAAGATGAGATGCAGAGTGGGGCTGGGGGCTAGCAGCCTGCAGGGCAGGGACATTGTGAGCTGGGGAGACCGTGGTACCAACTGAGATCTGCAGGAAGGACCAGCTCCATTGGGAAGGGTCACTCGGGCCCCAGCGGGGAGACTGGAGCTCGTTCCAAGTGTAATGCAACTTCCTGGAAACATTTAAGCTTAATGAGAATCTCATTTTTTAAAGTTGTCCTGACTGCTTTGTGCAATGGGCTACAGAAGGGCAGGGGGAGAAAAAGGAAGACTATCTGGGAGGCGGGCGAGAAAGTCCTGGTGAGACATGCCGGGGAGTTGGACCAGAGAGTCAAGTGGTCAAGTTTTCAGCGAACTAAAGCGATTATTTTGTATGAAACATTTAACACTGGAGTCTGTACTTAAATAATTTATAGAGTGGTATTTCTACAGCAGAGATAAATCGATACTACAGTCTTCAAAGTTTGAAATGAGGTGATATGTACTCAAGAGTTAAATGCCCCGCAAGATCCTTAAAATTTTACTTCCAAAAAACCTATACCTTGGAGAGACACCTTTTGGAATCTAGGCCTCATCTTTTTTTAAAAATTAATTTTTATTGGAGTACAGTTGCGTTACAAGCTTGCGTTAGTTTCTTCTGTATAGCAAGGTGAGCCAGCTGTATGCGTACATATATCCCTTCTTTTGTGGATTTCCTTCCCCTTTAAGCCACCACAAGGCACTGAGTGGAGTTCCCTGTTCTATACAGTAGGGTCTTCTCATTAGTCATCTATTTTATACACAGCAGTGCACATATGTCATTCCCAATTCACCCCACTCTACTTTCCCCCTTGATGTCCATATATTTGCTCTCTACATCTGTGTCTCTATTTCCGTTTTGCAAATAAGATTATCTATACCGTTTTTCTAGATTCCACATATATGCATTAATGTATGATATTTGTTTCAGAAAGACACATGCATGCCAGTGTTCATTGCAGCACTATTTACAATAGCCAGGACGTGAAAGCAACCTAAGTGTCCATCAACAGAGGAATGGATAAAGAAGATGTGGTGCATAGTGACACTGGAATGTTACTCAGTCAGGAAAAGGAATGAAATTAGATCATTTGTAGAGATGAGGATGGACTAAAGACTGTCATACAGAGTGAAATAAGTCAGAAAGAGAAATCTATGCTTCTTAACCACTAAGAGCTAGCATCGTTTTCTGGAGAATGAAATGGCAATCCACTCCAGTGCTCCTGCCTGGAGAATCCCATGGACAGAGGATCCTGGAAGGCTAGAGTCCATGGGGTAGCAAGAGTCAGACACAACTTAGTGACTAAACCCCCACCACCAGCATCGTTTTCACTTGTATATTGAAAATGTAACTAACTGGTCCTGCCTGTCCTTCCTCACTTTGAGAAATACAGAATATCCTACAAGCCACAAATCAACTATCTGAGTCTGACTCATGTCTGTGATGTTTTTTCCCTCCTTCCCTTTCTCTTTCTCGTTTTGGTTTTTGAAAGACCCCTTTGCCAGGAGAAAAGATCAGCCGTGAGAAAAGGTCCATTAAGCAGCCTCCACTGGTCACAGTGGTAGATCACTTTGCAAGTGTTCAAAGCGTGGGAGTGACTGTCATACACCACTGCACAGCCTGGAAGTGCAGGTGTGAGAAAGGAAATACCTAGTCACTAAAGAAATGAAATCCTCCAAATTGCTACTATCTGGCTCCATTTTGAAGAATAAACCACAGAAACTAGCAATATTTAACCACTGATTTATAGCTCCTACCCACTTTCCAACGTCATCCAAGCCACAGGCATCCAGCATTCACTACTGCAGGGATTAATCTGGTCAATGACTTGGTTGGCCTCAGGAGAACCATTGTGGGAACCATAGGATGAAGCAAGAAGGATGCCAAGATTACTCTTTATAGGTATAAAAGCCTCCTCTTTCTCTTTATTAATATTTTCCTCCACTGAAAGATACCAAGATATTGCCCATGCCCATTGCTCTACAATAATCTTAAACCAAGGGACTTTTCATGGAGTGGGTCCCTGAAAGCTTTGACAGAATACGCCAGACCTTTCAAATTCTACTCTCAGGGTTCTCTGAGTGTGCAGCCCTTGAGGCTAACACCCAGAGATTCAAGGTACATAAGAGCGTGTGTCTACAAAAGCATCACACTCAGTGAAGTAGCATGTTCTTCTTTACCCCTCCTTCTTTAATCTCCAAACTTAAAACATAGATCCCACCCAGTGAAGGCAGCAAAGCTTATTCTGTAGCAAAACTATGACCTGAATAATTTTTAGAGGTATAAATGCAAAGTCTTCACTTTTATCTTTAAGGCAAACAACAGGGCATGGCAGTAGGGTAGCCCAAGGGGGAGAAAACAGAAATTGTTGATGCTTGTAATGTCATTTGATGGATTGCTGGAAGTTTTTGCTTTTGAGGTAGATGTGAGATTTGTCTTTAGGGTATGTGCACTCTCTTTGGAGACCACTCCCCCAAGCCTTATTACAGGTGCCTCTAATTAAATGACCTTTAAATGCAGCAAGAGCTATGAATCAGTGTTTAGATTCTGCCAGTTTCTGTGATAGATTGCATCAATATGATGTCAAAGAATGCAGTAGTTGGATGGATTTACTTTTTTCTATAACCTTGTGGTTTCTTGTTTACACACACACACACACACACACACACACCCGACTCATAAACACGTCAGTCCTACTGGAAAGGGCAGGATGGACTTACCAAGACCACTGAGTAAGGCAGAGGTCATTCAAATATCTACTCATTGTCCTTGGGAAGGACAATGCAGCCCAAGCTACTAAATGTTGTTCAGACATTCTATTTCCTTTTGCAAGAAAACTGATTGTTCTTAAAACAAATGTGTTTTGAAAGGCATCTTTTTAAAAATTGGGAGACCAAGGCCCATCAGGAGGAATGAAATGCTGGAGGGTTAGGGAAAAGTATCATCATGGTTTGCTATCTCCCCATGGTGTTATTTTAGCTTGAATCAGCCAAACAGGAAATGAAATGTTGAGGGCTGGAATTGCCTGCTTTAGACATAGAGGCCAATTTACACCCTTAGGATGGAGATGGATATTTCCTCGAAAGGAAGTGAACATTCTCAGCTTCACAAATCCTGGGGAAGAAAAACACCCACCAATGTTGATATCTTAAATTGAGGGAGGTAAGAACTCTTTCCCTTCTACTGAGCCCAACGGAAATCTGGGAGCCTGTCTTCAAAATACCTTTGTAAAAAGCAGTGAAGTTGGCTCCAGATACACTGAGGCATACGAAATCAGGGAAAGAGAAGATCTCTGTTGCTGAGACCAAAAAGTTGCTCAGGATCCAGTGACATTTTCTGCATTGTACTATCCTGCTCTTGTTCCCAAACCTTGACCTTAACTGTCCTTTTGGGAAATTAATAGAGATGCCGGTCCCCATTGTGAAGGCGTACCAGCACTGAGGAAGGAGATATGAAACAGATGGCTGGTGAAACTGACAAGTGAAAACCATGTGGAAATCGTCAAACCTGTAAACAGTCCCCTGGCATTCTCAGATACACTTGGAGAGGGGATGAAATAACAGACCAGACTTTCCACAGTCAGGATGACAACGCACATGGCTGACATTTGGGCATTAAAGGGAAAAGAGGCCACAGAAACACTTGCTTACAGAAGCGCAGGCCAGACAGAGGAGGGGAATGAAGACCCCAAGGTTCAATGACTAAGGATAACACGCCGTCTCCTAGGTCCCTCCCTGTGTTAGGCACTCGGGCCCTAAACCATCTCACTCCGTCCTTACAAGAGCACGGGGGGGTGACGACTTCCAGTTGACAGGAAGCAGCCCTGGCCCCCTTCATTGTCTCTCTTATTGACTTTCTAAATCTCAACACCGATGAAGTCAGCCACCAAACAGAGCCAGACCTTCTTTGGAGTAGAAAAAACAGAGCCCAATTCTTGCTCTGCCATTCATGGAATCCTCCCTTTGGGTGATACAGTAAAGCTTCTCGGGTGTCAGCTTTCCTCTCTGGAGGGACTATTTGCTGAGTATTTATGGATATTTTGAGGAAAGCACAATAAATGTGGGTTACTTTTCATTCACTGTCCCTGGGAAAGGTTAAACAAAGGCCTCAGTTCAATTCGGTCACTCAGTTGTGTCCAACTCTTTGCGACCCCATGGACTGCAGCATGCCAGGCTTCCCTGTCCATCACCAACTCCCAGAGCTTGCTCAAAGTCATGTCCATTGAGTCGGTGATGCCATCCAACCATCTCATCCTCTGTTGTCCCCTTCTACTCCCACCTTCAATCTTTCCCAGCATCAGGGTCTTTTCAAATGAGTCAGTTCTTTGCATCAGGTGGCCAAAGGATTGGCGTTTCAGCTTCAGCATCAGTCCTTCTAATGAATATTCAGGACTGATTTCCTTTAGGATGGACTCTTTGGCTTTTCTTGCAGTCCAAGGGACTCTCAAGAGTCTTCTCCAATACCACAGCTCAAAAGCATCAATTCTTTGGCACTTAGCTTTCTTTATAGCCCAACTCTCACATCCATACATGACTACTGGAAAAACCATAGCTTTGACTAGATGGAACTTTGTTGGCAAAGTAATGTCTCTGCTTTTTAATATGCTGTCTAGGTTGGTCAAAACTTAGACAAAGGCCTGCCATACTGTTATTTTCATTTATTTTTCCTTGAGTTTTGGTACATGTTTTCTAAGTTGATAGAAGAGCACCCATCTAGAAAAATCTGACCATTAATTTGACTGAAAAAAAATTACTCTTCACTAAGGAAACAATGATCATCATTTGACATGGGGACTCTGTTAGGAAATGTTGCTAAGGAAGCAAATGCTAGTCAGTGTGCTGAACAGACAGATATTTTGATGGGTGCCCTGTGAGCATGCAAGCTCTGGAAACATAAAGTATATTTTCTTGGGAGTTCCCTAGTGGCCGAGTGGTTAAGATTCTGAGCTTTCACTGCTGTGGCCTGGGTTCAATACCTTATTGGAGAACTGAGATCCTACAAGCTATGTGGCTCAGCCAAAAAATTAATAAATGAATGAATAAATGAGTGAAAAAACATTTTCGTGACTCATGAGAAATTTCATGTTTTATCATGAGTGAAGCTTTGATATTTCTCCAGAGTTATGGGTACTTGAGTCCCCCTCCCAATCCTGAGCAGTAAATCTATCACACAAAAAAAGGAAAAACAAGTAATTTGCAAAAGCCACTATCATTATGCTGCATAAACTGATAAAAATAATGTATGTAGATTTACCCAGTAGGTTGTACTGGAAATTGGTGGATGATACATATTAAATCAACCCTAGAAGGCCTGACTACCGTTATGAAATTTTGTGATTTATATTAGCTATTAAGAAATATTAGAAAATCCCCAGCTAGAGAAAAATTGCACCAGAGCTAGAGGGGTTCCCTGGACATCCTGAAGATGGAGGGGCTTCTCCTGGAAGAGATGTCCTTCATGCTTGACAGCCGCTGGGCACATTCTGTGATAACCTTCCAAATTTTCCAAGGTTCACGTTCGTTTCATGGCTTAATTACTAAATGCTGGCTGTTCTAATCATCCGTGGTTTGCAGGTCTGAGGAATTTGCTCTCAAGTCCTCTGGTGAATGGTAAGTCTTTGTTGGTGAGTAACTACTGAGGAATCACTCAGATGTCTGAGAGACCAAGCAAACCCAAGGGAAACAAAAATAGAGATGCTGGCCTCTGTGGAGTTGCAAATGTTAAAAAGGAAAAGTGCTGGTGTGAATGTCCTGCAGACCCAGTTACCATTTTCCTGACCCCAAAGAAATGCTCTTGAGAAAGAGGGCTTGTTCTGATACTAAAATGTCTTCTTGTCAATTTCACAAAGCTGTGTTTTCCAACTCTTATGAATGCATTCTTATGACTTATATATAGCTCAAGCTCTTGGAATAAGGATGGTTGAGTGACAATAATATCATTATTGTTCTAATGGATCAAAGCATCCCTTCATGAGAAAAGCCATTTCAACAGACTTATATGTTGACCAGAACAGGCCCATAAACTGCACTGAAGTTCTCTTTCATCAGGGTTTGATTCTATCCAGGATCATCAGAAATCCTTCCATGGGTAAAAACAAAACAAAACAAAACAAAAATAGCCAAAGACACCTTGAATCTGGAGAACATGTTCTAAACATCTGAGGCAGAAACATTATTAAAAGTCAGATGTGTGGTGAGAAGACCCATATAAAACATGGTGTGTTTTAGGGGCTAAGAAGGGCCACATTTTTCAATCTAGAAAATAAGGATTGACAGAAACATGTGCCTGTATTTTTATTCTCTCCTCCAGTTCTCCAAAGTTTTAAGAATTTGATGGGGGGGCATAACTTGAAAGTTGTAAAGATAGTGCAAATAGTTCTCATATGTCTTTCATTTTTGCTGTTGTTCAGTTGCCAAGTTATGTCCGACTCTTTGCTATCCCATGGAGTGCTGCACACGAGGCTTCCCTGTCTATCACCAACTCCCAGAGTTTGCCGAAGATCATGTCCATCGAGTCAGTGATGCCATCCAACCATCTCATCCTCTGTCACCATCTTCTCCTTCTGCCTTCAATCTTTCCCATCATCAGGGTCTTTTCCAATGAGTCAGCTGTTCATTCATAGTTCCCCACAAATTTTGTATTAGCTTTGTCTTTCTCTAGAGATAGATACAGATACATGATAGGTAGACAATTAGATAAGTAAACAGATAACAGAAATGATAGATGATAGCTAGAGATAAACACGTGATAGACTGATAGATAATTTTTTCTGAACTATTCGGGAACACACTGCAGACACATGATCCTTTTGTCATTAAATATGCCCTCGTGAATTTCTTTACATAAGACATTATCTTATACAACTGTAGTACAGGTATTCAAATCATGAAATTTACACTGATATAATATTAACAAATCTACAGACTTTACCCAAATTTCACCAATTGTTCTAATCAGTTCAGTTCAGTCAGTCATGTCTGACTCTCTGCAACACCATCGACTGCAGCACGCCAGGCCTCCCTGTCCATCACGAACTCCTGGAGTTTACTCAAACTCATGTGCACTGAGTCAGTGATGCCATCCAACCATCTCATCCTCTATCGTCCCCTCCTCCTTCCCTCAATCTTCCCCAGCAACAAGATCTTTTCCAATGAGCCAGTTCTTCGCATCAGGTGACCAAAGGATTGGAGTTTCAGCTTCAGCATCAGTCCTTCCAATGAACACCCAGGACTGATCTCCCTTAGGATGGACTGGTTGAATCTCCTTGCAGTCCAAGGGACTCTCAAGAGTCTTCTCCAACACCACAGTTCAAAAGCATCAATTCTTCGGCACTCAGCTTTCTTCACTGTCGAACTTTCATACCCATACATGACTACTGGAAAAACCATAGCTTTGACTAGACAGAACTTTGTTGGCAAAATAACATCTCTGCTTTTTATATGCTGTCTAGGTTGGTCATAACTTTTCTTCCAAGGAGCAAGACTGTTTTACTTTCATGGCTGCAATCACCATCTGCAGTGATTTTGGAGCCCTCAAAGATAAAGTCTGTCACTGCTTCCACTGTTTCCCCATCTATTTGCCATGAAGTGATGGGACCAGATGCCATGATCTTAGTTTTCTGAATGTTGAGTTTTAAGCCAACTTTTTCTTTCTCCTCTTTCACCTTCATCAAGAGGCTCTTTAGTTCTTCTTCACTATCTGCCATAAGAGTGGTGTCATCTGCATATCTGAGGTTATTCACATTTCTCCCGGCAATCTTGATTCCAGCTTGTGTTTCATCCAGCCCAGCTTTTCTTCTGATGTAGTCTGCATGTAAGTTAAATAAGTAGGGTGACAATATACAGCCTTGACGGACTCCTTTTCCTATTTGGAACCAGTGTATTGTTCCATGTCCTGCTCTAACTGTTGCTTCCTGACCTGCATACAGATTTCTCAAGAGGCAGGTCAGGTGGTCTGATATTCCATCTCTTTAATAATTTTCCACAGTTTGTGGTGATCCACACAGTCAAAGACTTTGGCATAGTCAATAAAGCAGAAATAGATGTTTTTCTGGAACTCTTGCTTTTTCATGATCCATTGGATGTTGGCAATTTGATTTCTGGTTCCTCTGCCTTTTCTGAAACAAGCTTGAACATCTGGAAGTTCATAGTTCATGTATTGCTGAAGCCTGGCTTGGAGAATTTTAAGCATTACTTTACTAGCATGTGAGATGAGTGCAATTGTGCAGTAGTTTGAGCATTCTTTGGCATTGCCTTTCTTTGGGATTGGAATGAAAACTGACCTTTTCCAGTGCTGTGGCCACTGCTGAGTTTTCTGAATTTGCTGGCATATTGAGTGCAACATTTTCACAGTATCGTATTTTAGGATTTGAAATAGCTCAACTGGAATTCCATCACCTCCACTAGCTTTGTAGTGATGCTTCCTAAGGCCCACTTGACTTCACATTCCAGGATGTCTGGCTCTAGGAGAGTGATCACACCATCATAATTATCTGGGTCGTGAAGGTCTTTTTTGTATAGTTCTTCTGTGTATTCTTGCCACGTCTAACATCTTCTGCTTCTGTTAGGGCCATACCACTTCTGTCCTTATTGAGCACCTCTTTGCATGAAATGTTCCCTTGGTATCTCTAATTTTCTTGAAGAGATCTCTAGGCTTTCCCATTCTGTTGTTTTCCTCTATTTCTTTGCACTGATCACTGAGGAAGGCTTTCTTATCTCTCCTGGCTATTCTTTGGAACTCTGCATTCAAATGGGTATCTCTTTCCCTTTCTCCTTTGCTTTTCACATCTCTTCTTTTCAAAGCAATTTGTAAGGCCTCCTCAGACAGGCATTTTGTTTTTTTGCATTTCTTTTTATTGGGGATGATCTTGATCCCTGCCTCCTGTACAATGTCATGAACCTCTGTCCATAGTTCATCAGGCATGCTGTCTATCAGATCTAATCCCTTAAATCTATCTCTCACTTCCACTGTATAATCATAAGGGATTTGATTTAGGTCATATCTGAATGGTCTAGTGGTTTTCCCTATTTTCTTCAACTGAAGTCTGAATTTGGCAATAAGGAGTTCATGATCTGAGCCCAGTCAGCTCCCGGTCTTGTTTTTGCTGACTGTATAGAGCTTCTCCATCTTTGGCTGCAAAGAATATAATCAATCTGATTTTGGTGTTGACCATCTGGTGTATACATGTGCAGAGTCTTGTCTTGCGTTATTGGAAGAGGGTGTTTGCTATGACCAGTGCATTCTCTTGGCAAAACTCTATTAGCCTTTGCCCTGCTTCATTCTGTACTCCAAGGCCAAAGTTGCCTGTTACTCCAGGTGTTTCCTGACCTCCTACTTTTGCACTCCAGTCCCCTGTCATGAAAAGGGCATCTTTTGGGGGGGGGGGTGCTTGTTACTGCATGAGGTCTTTCTCGAGCTGTGGTGAGCGGGGCCTACTCTCTAGCTGTGATGCCCCGACTCTCTTGTGGAGCACAGGCTCTGGAGTGCAGGCCTTAGTAGTTGTGGCACATAGGCTTAGTGTCCCGTAGTTGCGGGATCTTCCCAGACCAGGGATTGAACCCATGTCCCCTGCACTGGCAGGCGATTCTTAACCACTGGACCACCAGTGAAGCCCAATAATGTTTTTAACAGCAAGAGGAAAAAGCAGTATTTCTATATCAATGCATTTCATTTCATTACTGTGCTTCTTTAGTCTTTTTAAAATCTGGAACAGTTTCTCATTCTGTTGTATCATACACTTAACACAACTGAAGACTCTGAGCCATTGATTAGTTTTTAACTGTTCCTTAGTTTGACTTTGCCTGATGCTTCTCCATGATCTGGTTCCATCACCATCTTTGGTACAAAGGGCACATAAATGATGTTCGAGCTTTTCCTCCCTTTGGAAAGACGCTACTCCCCAGGCTTCTGTGACATAATGCTCACCTGAATTTGCTCCCACTTCATCTGCTGCTCCAGCCCTGTCTTCTCTATTAGATCCCTAAATGGCAGCAAAACCAGAATGTTCCCTCTGCCCTCCTCCTTCCACACCACCTCTGAGTTGTCTTGTCTAATATCATAGAGATAGGCACCGCCCAGTCAATCCCCTCTCTTCCCAACACTCCAAACTCACGTACACAATCTCCAACTCACATCTTTCTTAGGGTGTCCAAGAAGCATTAAAAACTGAAAGAGGGGTTAAACCAAAATATTGACCCTTTCCCTCCAAAATTTACTACCAGAGACTCGAAGTTAAGACCTGAATAATAAGAAGGAGGAATCCAGGCAAAAATGAATCAGTTAACCTTTCTAGGACCATTAGAATCAGACAACCGAAGAACTGATCATTGCCTTAGAAGTTCTAGTCTAATATTGCCCAGTCTATGACAGCCCTTCCATAGGGGCTGTGACCCTACAGTTGTTATGGTTGTGATCTCAGTTTATTAAAAACTTAGTTTAAAACTAAAAACTATTTTAGTTTTTATATATAAAACTAAATAATATAAATAAAACTAATATATATAAAACTAAATAATTTAAATAAAACTAATATATATATTTTATATATATACTAATATATATAAAACTAAATAATATAAACTGTTTAATAAAAACAGTTTATTAAAAACTAAAAACTTAGTTTACTAACTAAGAAATCTCAGTTTATTAAAAACTTGTGTCAGAGAAGTGATTAACTGAGAAGACCACATATACCTCCATATCATCTATATTGTATATTATTTTGGAAATGAACATAAATCAGACTGCAAAAATGCACAAAATTGCAACACAGTTCATGACTGCTGACACTGAATAAAGGGATGGATGCAAAGTAAGCAAGCAGCACTTGAACATCTGTGTATTATTAATACCATGCTTCCTGTAACACTTTTTCCCCTACGCTATCATGTTATAGCTAATAATGGTCTACACAATACAGATTGTGTTCCTGAATTAACCAATCAAACTACATGTAATTAAGCTTAAGGGAGCACAAACTATAGAAACAGTATCTGTAATTAGCTTCTGCTCCAATGCTCTTGCTGACAAGGAGACTACGATCTCACAAAGTGACCCTTTTCATTTTTAAAATATTACCCAATATTAATAATGACTTCCTCACATTAAATCAAGTGCTACCCCTCAATACTTTTTCCCACTGACTCTAAGCTCAGTCCTCTGAAGCCTCAGAGAAGTCTTAGTTCTTCTGCACATAATGTGGTATGGAAACCACTTCATCTGCTTTATCTATCCTAGGCCAATACATTGCTGGTTGTTAAACAGCTTCTTAATAAAAATAAAGACAAAGAGGTAAACGTGGCTGTTTGTAGACTGAATCAGGACAAGCTGAGGTCTTGGTCCAGGCTGATGAGATTGATCTTCCTACCCCCCAGGCTCTTCCCAGCATTCCAGTCTTACGGTAATATATGCCAAGTCCACGTTTACCCGTTGTAACACTCACCATGTGGTCTTTTTCTACCCCAACTGCAATGCAAGTCTTACCTATAACCAAGGTGGCTCAGTGGTAAGGGATCCACTTGCCAAAGCAGGAGACCCGGGTTCAATCCCTGGGCTGGGAAGATCCCCTGGAGGAGGGCATGGAAACCCACTCCAGTATTCCCGCCTGGAGAACTCCATGGACAGAGGAGCCTGGTGGGCTACAGTCCATGGGGTCGCAAAGAGTCAGACACGACTGAGCAACTGAGGACAGCAGGTGGCATAAGGACTTCAGCGTCCATGAAAAGCTAAGTGATTTCCCTCTAAACTCGCCTTTGGTTCCACTACGAAGAACTCACATCCAGTAGCTCTGACACCCTGGAAGCTATTGCACCATTTCTATGGCTAGCCCATGGCCAACAAGTCACAACAATGTTCTTGCCATCTATGTGAAATATATTCTGCTCCTCAAGGTGGAAGGCAGTCTTCTTTTCCAGAAGGTCTCAAGATCAAACATAATTGTTATGGCCACTGAGTGACCACAGTTGTTTGTGTGGAGATTTAACAGCATCATTTAACGTATACGATCTGAAATATCTGGCATATGTATGTACCTAGAAAGCAGTCACCACAATCAGAACGGCAAAAACATGCATTTTCCCCCAAGTTTCCTTGTGCCCCTTTTAAATTCCTCCTTCTAATCTTTTCTTGCTTCCTCAAATACTCAAGCCACTATCAACCTGCTTTCTGTCACTATAGTTTCATCTGCATTTGTAGAGCTTTCCATAAGTGGAATCATACAGTACGTATTGTCTTTGTCTTCTTCCACTCAGAATAATTATTGAGAAGTTCATGTGTATTGTAACATGTCACGATCTCATTTATTTTGTTGCTGGATAGTATTAGATGGATTTTCCATAATTTTCTAACCATGCATCTTCACCAGTGTCACCGGGAAGACTTAACCATGCATCCAGCAGTTGTCAATTGGGCTGCTCCTACATTTTGGATATTGCCAAAAAAAAAAAAGAAGTGAGCAAAGTTATACTGATCTATCTTGGACAAATAGGCTTATCAATGATTATGGTTCTCTGAGGTCTTCCAAGGGCCCACTGATTCTTTTAAAGATCCTCCTTTTACAAGAACTTAGAGTAAGCCCTTCAAAACCTGTGCTTATAGGAAACATCAGCTGGCATAGCCCTGGGGTGTGTTTGTTGCATACCTTTAGATCTCTCTCTGCTCAGGAAGATTTTCTGCCTGTTGAGAAAACGTGAACTTTCCCTTCCCGAAGACTGTAGAAACCATGTTTCTCCTACCAGAGAGCTTCGGGCTCAAATCTTGGAATGTGCATTGTTTGTCCTCAAAGTTCTATGGTCCTTTGTGAGGGAGGGACTCCCAATATTTTACCTCTATGTTCCAGAATCTCTAGGTAAATATTCAGCTTAGATCCACACTCCAGTTCTCCTCCTTAAAGTCGAAGGATATTAGGGAAGAAGATATTCTCTGCCTTTTTTTGTGTTAAGTTCCCCACTTTGAGTGAAAATGATCTACCACACGTCCCCTACTTTGGATCAAAAGTTTCCTTTAGAATAACATGGGAAATGTTAAAAATTGTCAAAAATCAATGAGATGGGTCTATCAGTTTTCTTTCTTTTTCCAGTCAAGTCCCGTTCTGCTGCAAACCTGCTAACTTGGAGTAAATCTGTGGGAATACAGGAAACGCAAACATCTTTTTTTTTACATATGAGACAGACGACAGCCAGAGAGGCTGTCATCACTGGGGTCAGTGCCGGGTTACTTGAGAGCAGTTTCGGGCTCTCACATGTTTGAAAATGGTCTCCCCTGTCAGCTTACTTGAGTGACTGTTGGGGATACAACTTGGCCTCAGTCGAGGGCCCTGAGATCATGGAGCCGCTCACAGTTCACCTGGAAACCATTCTGCTGCACCTTCAACAAAGTTCTCTCCCCTTGTCTTTGACTTTCAGGCAAATTACCTTTCAACAGCGGCAGGAAAAAGTACCCATCAAAACCAATTCAATTTCTTAAATTGCAACCATTTAAGTTTATAGGACCATATTAGAGCTATTCATTCACCTTTCATGTTCAAATCATTCCATTCAAAAAGGGCAGGTAATACTTGGGTTTTGTTGAGTAGCTTGGCTCACTCTAAAGACTTCATCCAGTCAGAAATTACTCTAAATCTGGGAAGCAGATGCTAGGGCTCTCCAACCCGGATTCCCTCACTGAGAACCCCACCCATCAGTGTCACGCAACCTCTCAGTCTAATTGGTTTCCCTGTAATTAATAGGATACTCAGAATGAAATGATTAAACTGTAACAGCCTGTGGTACGCTTGCAAAGAGGATGACACAGGAAGCCCAAGGACACCGCACACGAAGTTTTATGGGATTGTGCAAGGGTGGCCTTCATTTCAAGTTCAAGAATACTCCTTGATTCAACGGAGCTCTCAGATCTCAGACCACCTCTGCTTCTAGGATGATGTACCCAGAACTAGGATCAAAGAATGAGAAACAACACATGCAGATTAGAGAGAGAACACTGACCTGAGCTTAAAGCTTAAGGGTTTATTGTGATTTGATGAGTATTCTTTAGGTTGAGACACTTAAATCCAGCTCAAACTGGTTTAAATGGCGATGGGGAGGGACTAATTGCTTTTGAAACTAAAAAAGTCCTAATGTGTGTAAGTTGAAGAAATGGCTGGATCCAAAAACCCAACAGCGCTGTCAGTACCCTGCCTCTCCCCATCTCTGATCCGCTTCTTCTGTGCTGGCTTGACCCTATGGTAGGCTTTCCCCTCCTGGTGGAAAGGTAGCTGTTGTCTTTCTCTGAGTGTTTATCAGTAGGTTTTAGAGAGCATCTCTTTCCTAGTGTTATCATAAAAATCCCAAACAAATAAAATTATTTTTAAAAAATTAAAATAATAAAAATTAAAATCGCAAAGGTGCCAGTTAGCGATTCCTTGCCTCTTGGCTACAAACCTAGCCTCCGTTGCCCTTCCTGTGATGCGGGAACATGTTTCTCTTGCCGGCCGGAATGATGTTAAGCTCTGTCAGTAGCAGGGGCTGGAGGCGCCCTGGGGAGGCCCTGGGGAGGCTTCCTGGTTCCAGCAGGCTTGGCCTCTCCTGACTCCTGCTGTGTTGGGCTGACATCCAGGACACTCACGGGAGGTCACCGCCCCGGTGGGTTCCCGGCAGGGAGAGCCACTGGACAAAGCCCTGTGCACGGCTGCCCGGCCAGTTCCAGGGGTGAAGCAGCAGGCTTCCCCGGAGTGGGTTCCACAAGGGCCCTCGCTCACTTACCATCAGCTTCCTGGTGACAGGTTCCCAGAGTTCCCAAGGCTCCAGAACCCCAGCGCCACTCGAGGACTCCAGCATGATTCCCTGCAGTTTCCATAGCGACTCCTACAGGCAGCTTTCCGGGGAATCTCTGCCTGATGGCCACACCCCAGCAACGCTGGACCGGCTCTGGTCTGAGCATCCTCAGGAGCCTCCCCTCATCTCAGTCTCTCCTGTGGGGTCTGAATCCTGGCCTCTGGGAGAATGTCCCATCTCAGTTTGGTCCTTCCTTGGGTGTTGTCCCTCAGCCCTAGAATGTTCTCTAGGCTATTCTTTTATCCCTTTTTAACTAATCCCCTGTAAAGCATCAACAATCCTTTATAATAAATCTTCCTGTTCAGACAACCCTGTATATCTGTTTCCTGATCGGACCCTGATCAACATCGCAGAGGTGTTGGTTAGTCACAGACCCACGGCTAACTTCATAGTTTTGCAGCCAGAGAAGCTCGTTGGCCGAGCCTAGGTCTGCGTCCTCTCCTACAGCTAAAGGCCACAGTCAGAGATGCCCACACTGTATGGACTGGGGACAGGAGCGGGCTGGTTCCCTAAGATGCACCGTGAGCAGTGGATTTCCGGGAGGCACCCAGAACACAGTCCATCTGTGTATGTGCTTCAGCAAAAAGAGGGCGAGAAAGACTTAATGAGAGTCCTGAAGCAAAAAGCAGGCATTTCAAGTCAGAAGAACACAGCTGACAAAAGCATTGTAGGTCCCACAGGGTAGAATCTAGACCGGAGGAGAGGCCTTTATTTAGACTCTAGAAGCACGGGTCCCAGAGTTTCCAAGAGAAGAGGGATGAAGACTGGGACCCAAACACAACAATCTTGCTAAAACAGCAAAGAGGCTACTTTGGCTCACCTAACTAAACAGGTCAGAATTAA